>NC_135808.1:90515056-90884234 GCF_964213995.1 Mustelus asterias
AAGCAGTGACTCAGAAAACATTTGAATTCTCTCACAGATTAACGGATCAATAAATTAAATGTCAATGCTGTCTTAAATATCAATTCAGATTTCAGAGAGATAATGATGCTACAGTCAATATTCTGTACCTGAGAATAAACAAATTACATGGAACTTCACATCTTTGGACTAAGGGGCAATTTAGCATGGCCAATCCACCTAACCTGCACATCTTTGGACTGTGGGAGGAAACCAGAGCACCCGGCGGAAACCCACGCTGACGCGGGGAGAATGTGCAAATTCCACATAGATAGAGGGGAATGAGACTCCCCACTTCTAAAAGTTAATGTCCAGTGCCAGAAAAGTTGTATGATTTATCACACACTTAAAAGTAGCACTTTAACTGGAAGGGACACGTATTAATATTCTGTGGTGAGTTTAGGTTGTAATTTTGTAAGTTTAAGATGTTCCTATGCTGACATATAGGCTGCAATTTTACCACCTTGGAATCGGGATGGGAGAGGCTCGCGGAACGGCATTCTCCGTTGGCCTCAGGTGGGATTTAATGAGCCTCGGGCGGGCAAGACAGTAAAATTCCGGCAATAATGTCAGTATAGGAACATCATGCAGTTCAATTTGTTTGAATGGGAAATTGACAGTGAGGTTGCTATTTTTGCACAGCTAATGGAGGAGCACTGTATCTCATGGATATAGGCCGGAATTGAATCTGGTTCCCTGGTGCTGTGAGGCCGTCGGGAACATTTGTGGAGTTACGGGGATAGGGCCTGGGTGGGATTGTCGTCGGAGAGTTGGTGCAGGCTCAATGGGCCGAATGGCTTCCTTCTGCACTGTAGGGATTCTATGATTCGGAAACCTGATCCACTAGCCAGGTTTTATAAAACACAAATAGAATCATTGGGGAAAAGAAAGATCAATATTGAAAACCCCAATGACAACAAGTACAACCCCAATGTTCAAATAATGCCAAATCCAGGTAGACCCACTCTAGATATTGGAATTAGTCATTCAGCAGGGGTAATATATGAAAGTGGATAATAAGAATAGTTTGACATTTATTGTCATTGGTAATAAAAGTAAAAGCCATCAAACAAAGTTAATTTCCACTCTAAACCACAGATATAATCCTGCCTAAATATTGAAAGCAAAATTATTAATAGTTATGGATGCAAAAAATAATTCTAGACATTGACTACCTTTTCAATACCATTTTAAATATATAGAATTTTTGAACAGGCCTTTTGGGACATCTACAACTCCTGAGGAGCTTCAGAGGAGGCTTCATGAGGCACCTAAAAATCTAACAGGAATCACTGCCACAGCAAATTACATTTATTCTGTGGCACAAATGAAGAAGACCATAATCAGCAAGTGGGAACTCTCCTGAAGTGATGCTAACAAAATCTGATCAAATGAAACAGGGATAAAATTAAGCATGGAAAGAAAAATAAACTTATTGGCTCTAAAGCATTTTGGGAAAGCCTGAGGCCATAAAAGGTGCTATATAAATACAAGTATGTCTTTCTTTTGCATCAGTTTGCTGTTAAGCAATCAAAGTGAACTCATTACCCTGCTGGTAAGTAACAAAATGGTGCAAAAACCACATATCAACACTGACATTTATAAACTCTTAATTTTAGAACTGCTAGGTGTTACAATTAAAACAGATTGTTATCTTTGTCAGTCAAAATTTCTTATTAAAATTTTTATTTATTTTGAGGCAGAACATGTACAATATTGGTGTAACTGTGTACCTATAATTAAGTATTGGATGTCTCTGTCCTGAAACTGTACAACTGACAAATGCGCGAAATTTGATTGGACTAGTTGAACAGTGAATAGTACACCTGTTAATAATGGGAAAAAAACCACAACAAAATTCTCTCATTTTTAAAAAGTGTTTCCTTCTCCCTACCTATTCATTTGCTGCACAGTTCTCTAGTAACCTGCTCTGAGGCTCCTGAGATGCGTAAGACTGACCTGCAATCACTTTGACTTTCTTCCTGATTCTTCGAAGGAAATGCAACAAGAGGAAATGCAATATCTGGACAATATCCAGGCTTGGGCTGACATTCACGTCACACAAATGCCAGGCAATGATCATCACCAATAAGAGACCTCTATCCACTGCCCCTTGCCCCTGCTGTCAACATCCTTGGGGTTACCATTGACCAGAAACTCAACCGGATTCACCACATAAACGCAGTGGCTACAAGAGCAGGTCAGAGGCTAGGAATACTGTGGTGAGTAACTCACCTCCTGACTCCTCAAAGCCTCGCCACTATCTACAAGGTACAAGTCAGGAGTGTGATGGAATGCTCCCCACTTGCCTGGATGGGTGCAGCTCCAACAATACTCAAGAAGCTTGACATCATCCAGGGCAAAGCAGCCCGCTTAATTGGCACCACATCCACAAACATTCACTCTCTCCACCACTGAAGCTCAGTAACAGCAGTGTGTACTATCGACAAGATGCACAGCAGCAATTCACCAAAGATCCTTGGACAGCACCTTCCAAACCCACGACCACTTCCATCCAGAAGGACAAAGGCAACAAATACATGGGAACACCACCACCTGTAATTTCTCCTCCAGTCACTCACCATCCTGACTTGGAAATATATCACCGTTCCTTCACAGTGGCTGGGTCTAATCCTGGAATTCCCTCCCCAACGGCATTGTGGGTCAATCCACAGCACATGGACTGCAGCGATTCAAGAAGGCAGCTCACCACCACCTTCTCATGGGCAACTAGGGATGGGCAATAAATGCTGGCCAGCCAGAGACACCATGTTCCATGAATGAATAAAAAAATATATAATGGCAGCTTAGTGACTTCACCGATTTCCGTTTATGTTTTTGTGCAAAACCAAAATCTTAATTCCGTAAAGTAGGGAGTCATTTTTACTGTGAAATTTAACACAAGCTATGCTTTTCTGATATGAATAAATGTACAATATTAAGTACAGTTGTTTCTTCTGCTATTTAACTTACTGCTTAAAATGGAAATATTAGTTGCATTATAAATCTCATTAAAATTTATTATTTTCTTTTTGAATATTCACCGCCACGCATACTTCTCACATGTGGTCTAAATATTTTATAGGCCCAGGCATCATAATTCTGAATGGAATGTCACTTATAATCTAAAGAACATATATATTCATGCTAAGCAATTTTGTAAATCAGTGGGAATTTCAAATTATGTGGATCCAAAAAGAAAATGTATCAAAATTTAACAAATAGGCCATTCTAAATGCTTTTTAATTTGAATAATTGGAATTGTAATGCATGGGACACATGGGAACATAGCATGCTATAGATTCCATACTGTGCGCTCACTAGTTTGATGAGGTCTGACAGTTATATATTATTTAGATTGCCTAAGAGATTCCGTTTCTTCTCCAGTACAAATAGTGATGATGGGGGTTGATGAAAGGTTGGCTTCTGAGAGATGCCAATGGAAGATTGGTGTTGGATTCCTTCACACTACCCAGACCGGCTTCAACTGTCATGTGTATGGATGCGAATAGCTTCTGCATTTGGGTCTCTTGCTTATTTTTTAATATTCTGTCCTGTGATACAACACTAGAAAGGCTGGCATTTGTTGTCAATTGCTAATTGCCTTGAGGAAGTATTGATTAGCTACCCTCTTGAATAGTTGCAGTCCATCTGGTGTAGATATGCCACCCACACTGTATAGAGGGAGTTCCAAGTTTTGACCCAGCAACAGTGAAGGAATGGCAATATATTTCTAAGTTAAGATGTGTGTAGCTTGATGAAAAACTCCAAGGTGGTGGTGTTCCCATGTGTCTGCTGTCCTGTCCTTCTAGGTGCTAGAGGTTATAAGTTTAGGAGTTGCTGTTGAAGGAGCATTAGTGATTGCTACAGGGCATGTTAGGTAGACAATATAAGCTGTTGCCATTGTCCATCGAGGAAGTGAATGTTTATGCTGGTGGCTGGTGCTAGTGAATTGGGCTGCTTTGGACTGCATGGTGTTGAGTTTCTTGAGTGTTGTTGAAACTGCAATAATCCAGGCAAATGAGAATATTATATAATTCTGCTGACCTGTGCCTTGTGGACAGGCTTTGGTGAGTCAGGAGATGAGTTACTCACCACAGAGTTCCCAGCCTCTAACCTTGTCTTATAGCGACAGTATTTATTTGGCTGATCCAGTTAAGTTTCTGATCATGATAACCTCTCAGGACGTCAGTGATTTGGGATTCAGCAATCGTAATATCATCAATGGACATCAACGGGCGATGGTTAGATTCTCTCTTGTTGGAGATGGTTATTGCCACTTGTGTGGTGCAAATGTTACTTGCCACTTCTCAGCCCAAGCTTGAAAGTTCTCCAGGTCTTGTTGTATTTGGACTGCTTCAGTATCTGAGGCGTTGTGAATACCGTGTAAGCATCAGTGAACATCTCCACTTCTGACCGTATGTCAGAGGGAAGGTCATTGATGAAGCAGCTGAAGATTTTTGGATCTAGGACACTACCCTGAGGAACTCCTGCAGTAATATCCTGAGGTTGAGATGATTACCCTCCAACAACCATCTTTCTTTGTGTTATGTATCACTCAACCATTGGAGCGCTCCCCACCCGGCCCTAATTTCCACTAATTTCAATTACACCAGCCTTTCTTTTCAAACAGACACACAAGAGATAATGTAAGCATATAAATCAGCAGGGCTATATATACATTTGACCTCCATGCTGTACCCTAGACACTCATCCACCACTATCACAACTCCCCCTTCCTGACTGGTGTTCAGTATCTCACCCTGCATTCTTAGAATCATAGAATCCTTACAATGCAGAAAGAGGCCATTTGGCCCATTGAGCCTGCACCTATCCCCTTAACCCCATACATATTTACCCTACTAATCTCCCTGGCAATAAGGGGCAATTGAGCATGGCCAATCAACCTAACCCCCACATCGTTGGAGTGTGGGAGGAAACCGGAGCACCCAGAGGAAACCCACGCAGACACGGGGAGAATGTGCAAGCTCCACACAGACAGTCACCCAAGGCCGGAATTGAATCTGGGTCCCTGGAGCTGTGAGGCAGCAGTGCTAACCACTGTGCTACCGTGCACATTGAACATTACCATGCATCACTGCTAATGATGGTTAGTACTGTGGTAAATATGACTCAATGGACTCAGTTGGAGAATCCATATTGGCATTGCACTGCATTGTCTACTTGTCAACAATGAATGTATGTGAAAATATTTTTATAAAATACAAGAACACAAGAAATGGGAGCAGGAGTAGGCCATACGGCCCATCGAGCCTGCACTGCCGTTCAATATGATCATGGCTGATTTTGGGACTCAACTTCAAATTGCACTGCCACCATCTGGTCTCAGGCATAGGTCAGCATTTACAGCCACTCCCCAAAGAGGAAATGCAGTGGCAACTCACTGTTAACCATGGAAGAAGTTTACCTTGCCAGATACATGGGACTGAAGTGCAGACATAAAAGTGAATGTTCTAATTTCTCACTGGTGGGGTAGCTAATTTGGAATGGGAGCTTAACCTTATAACTAGCATGCATGACACGCTAACCCGTGCAAAGCTTCTCGATATTGTTCCTCGGGAAGCTTGACCCGCTGCACCTTTAAACCACCTTTAAAGTCCAAAGAGCATAATTGCTAAAGCTCATCCTGCTGTGGGAAATTGATTTTTGGCCTCATGCCTAATTACGTTTCCCCATTTGCCAAGCGTCCCACTGCTTGCAGGATCGGAAGATTCCGTCCATTGAATTTACAGCACATCTGGTCAACTGTGCTCTACACATAACCCATTTCATAATCTTTTTCCTTTTCAAATCCTTGTCCAATTTCCTTTATAAATTGTTTAGACCTTCTCTCAACAGCCACGTAAAATCTCCCGTATTTTGAAATTACTCCCGATGGAAAACAAACTCTTCTAACTTTGTTTTCCTAATGACAATTCTTAGTTTAATGTCATTTTGTTACCAATCAGTGAATGATCTTTCACTATTTTCTCTGTGTTCAAAAACGTTTTGTAATTTTGTAAACCTCCAATAGATATCTCATTAACCATCTTAGTGAAAAAGTCCCCATTTCTTTCAAGCTTTCTTTATATGTTTAAAAAAGGAAATAGACAAAAGGCGGGTAACTACAGGCCGGTTAGCTTAACGTCTGTAGTTGGGAAAATGCTGGAATCCATCATTAAAGAAGAAATAGCAGGCCATCTGGATAAGAATGGTTTGATTAAGCAGACGCAGCATGGATTCATGAGGGGAAAGTTGTGCTTGACGAATTTGTTGGATTTTTATGAAGATGTACTATTGCGGTTGACGGAGGGGAACTGGTGGATGCAGTGTTTTTGGATTTCCAAAAGGCATTTGATAAGGTGCCTCACAAAAGGTTGCTGAAGAAGATTGGGTCACACGGAGTTGGGGGTAGGGTGTTATCGTGGATGGGGATTGGCTATCCGACAGGAAGCAGAGAGTCGGAATAAATTTTCTGGTTGGCAGATGGTAACTAGTGGCGTGCCGCAGGGATCAGTACTGGGGCCTCAACTATTTACCATTTATATAGACGATCTGGAGGAGGGGACTGAGTGTAGGGTAACAAAGTTTGCAGACGACACAAAGATAAGTGGAAAAGTGAATGGTGTGGAGGGCGTAGAAGGTCTGCAGAGAGATTTGGACAGGCTGAGTAAGTGGGCGAGGATCTGGCAGATGGAGTATAACGTTGACAAATGCGAGGTTATTCACTTTGGAGGAAATAATAGCAAATTGGATTATTATCTAAATGGAAAAAATTTACAACATGCTACTGTGCAAAGGGACCTGGGGGTCCTTGTGCATGAGACGCAAAAACCCAGTCTGCAGGTGCAACAGGTGATCAAGAAGGCAAATGGGATGTTGGCCTATATCGCAAGGGGGAATAGAATATAAAAGCAGAGATGTCTTGTTGCATCTGTACAGGGTATTGGTGAGGCCGCAGCTGGAATACTGTGTGCAGTATTGGTCCCCTTATTTGCGGAAGGATATATTGGCCTTGGAGGGAGTGCAGAGAAGGTTCACCAGGTTGACACCAGAGATGAGGGGTGTTGATTATGAGGAGAGACTGAGCAGATTGGGTTTGTACTCGTTGGAATTTAGAAGGCTGAGGGGGGGATCTTATAAAGACCTATAAGATAATGAAAGGGCTGGATAGGGTAGAGGTGGAGAGATTCTTTCCACTTAGAAAGGAAGCTAGAACTAGAGGGCAAAGCCTCAAAATAAAGGGGAGTCAGTTTAGGACAGAGTTGAGGAGGAACTTCTTCTCTCAGAGGGTGGTGAATCTCTGGAATTCTCTGCCCACTGAAGTGGTGGAGGCTACCTCGCTGAATATGTTTAAATCATGGATAGATGGATTCCTGATCGGTAAGGGAATTAGGGATTATAGGGATCAGGCGGGTAAGTGGAACTGATCCACTTCAGATCAGCCATGATCTTATTGAATGGCGGGGCAGGTTCGAGGGGCTAGATGGCCTACTCCTGTTCCTATTTCTGATGTTCTTATAATTATAACCTCTTTTTGATAACTTTCTAGTAAATATTTACTGGCTTCTTTCCATTTCTCTAAAATTCCTCCTATAATGAGGTGCCCAAACTGTAAACTGTAATCTAATTTAATCTAACCAAAGCTTGTTCAAATACAACATAGTCAGAGCCCCCTCCTCTCACCCCTTATAAAGTACAGAGTTCCATTTTCATGCTCCTTCGTACTTGGATTCATACCATTGAAGATCTGTGCATCCACATTCCTGGTTCTCTTGGATTCCCTGCTATTAAGTATGTTTCCAGTTAGGGTACACATGTTTCCCAAATACCTCACTTATATTTGTTGCTGTTTCTCTTCCCACACCTAGTGGTGCACAAGGCAGACTTTTATCAGTTCCCATGGTGGGGTTTTTTCCGGCATATAGCTTGAGGACAACCACTCTACATCAAGCATGGCAGACCAGGTGCTTCTCCTACTCTTACCACCTGCCATTTGCATGTCTGGAAGGATTTACAGGTTGATATTCAACCTGTTGGGCCATGTTATGTTCGGACCTTCTTTGGCCATCAATCCTGGGGTAGGACTCGAACCCAGAGCTTCCAGCTCAGTGGCGGGGATACTACCCACTGTGTCACAAGACCTCCTCACATATATTTATATTGAACTTTATCTTACTTATTCACCTTGTCTATGTCTGTGTGCTCTCTCCTGTATTCTTTCATACAGTTTGCATTTCCTACAAACTGAAAGTGTAAATCTCATTCTTCTTCTATCTCCAAATCATCAATATAAATGGGAAACAGAAGGGCAGCCTGCACAAATCTCTGATCACGCCGCAATCTGGATCCTGCCTAATAAGAAAACAGCAGATTATCTTTAAAGACCTTCAAATTTCTATGCACATGCATCCCTCTGTCCCTTGAGAACTGTTGACCTTGAGAACCAGTCCAACGCCGGCATCTCCACACCTTGAGAACTGTGCCACCAGATTAAGTATTTGTCTGAACCTCTATAACCTGGGAAAGGAAATGAGTCAGCGAAAAAAAAACAAATGTTCATCAAAATGATCCAATGTACTTCTTGGTTCCTTCAATTTGTAAACAAATGAAGGAAAGATTACAAAGCCTAATTTTAAAGATAATTCAATTGTCTAATCACCAAGAATTAGTGAAAACTGAATATCTAATTGAGACCAATGTTCCTTCTGTTGTTTCTGGAGAGTGCAGGGGATTTTTATTTAAGCACATGGCTGCTTTTAAAGTGTTTTTATGTGGCTGCAGAAGCACAGTAATAAAAAAGGGCCGACTGGGTGGTGGGATTTTCAGGTTGCGTGCACAGCTTAGAAGCAACATTAGTTATGACATATACACTTATGAAAACAATTTTCAATCAAACTATTAGATTAAATATGTATTGTCAGGCGAACAACTGTCTGCATGAGGCCTGAGCTGTCCGGTGATTTTTGGAAACAGCACAAAATCAAAGCTTTTCCTTACCTTTTGAAGTAAGCCGGTTGTTCTGTAAATTAAAAGTCTCCAGATTCTGAAGTCTTGTTAACTCCTCCATAGGGATCACCTCTAAAGCATTGTTCTAAGTAACAAGAAATGACATGAGTTATTTGACTTCCTGCCAGCATTTCTGAACTTACACTCCACAGTTTTAAACATAGATGATGATAACTGAGTTGATTGTATGGGAGTCTCTGTGTCGCTTTCAATGGAGGGAAATTTTCAGTGGAAAACAGCCCTATGATTAACATGTAGATTGAAAAATTATGTGTAAAACAAAACAGGATGACAATGAGGCAGCACAGTGGCACGGTGGTTAACACTCCTGCCTCACAGTGCCAGGTGACTGTGTGGAATCTGCACATTCTCCCCGTGTCTGCATGAATTTCCTCCGGGTGCTTTGGTTTCCTCCCACAGATCAAAGATGTACAGGTTAGGCGGATTGGCCATAATAAATTGCCCCTTAGTGTCCAAAGATGTGTAGGTTAGGAGAGATTAGCGGGGCAAATGTGTGGGTTTACGGGGATAGGGCTGGGGATTGGCCTGTGTAGAATGCTCTGTCGGAGAGTTGGGTGCAGACTCAATGGGCCCAATGGCCTTATTCTGCACTGTAGGGATCGATGATTCTATGAATAGCTCTGCAGCTTATTCTATGCATTTAACTTCTGTAGTTATTACATTAATAGACTACTTGTATAATGTACTTTTGCCAAGACAAACATTATACATATACCTGCCAACATTCCACAGAGAATTATTTCTGCATCTGATCATGTATATTAAAGGTTTGACTGAAACATGTTTAAAATGCCAATGGTCATATTCTGCAAGTTTCAAAACAGCTCACTTCTTTTCACCATCTCCGGGACATTTTTATAGCATTTATTGAGATACACCACGTAGTGAATTGTATAGAAGGGCTCTGACAATTGGAATAGAGTAATTCATAGCAATTTTCACGGTTGGCTAACAATTATGTCTCTTGTGTCACTTTGGATCTTCCCAGCCACATTCCATTATTTTTATTAATGCAGTGCTGAAATGGCTTTGTGGGAATGCTATCATTTTGGAACAGGGTCTGACTTTGTCACAAGTATGATTTGTGGTTTGTTTCTCTTTGTTCATTTTTAACAGAAAATGACATCCCATGACAATACCAATTACAATTGTCATCTTGAATTTATTAATTCTGTGGACTGTCATTTTCAAAATGCATAAAACAGTTATTCAAATATTGGTATCAGTAATGAAAAAGAATAGGTGTTATGAAGTTATTTTGGCATAAAATTGAGTGTCAAATTTTAAGAATTTGAATACAACAATAATTCCCATTGTTACCTTTGCTAAGTTAATGTCCCAAAGGAGAGGGTGAGTGGATAAATGCACTGCTCAGTTAGGAAGTAACCCACAGAGACCCTGCAGGAACTTGCGGCTTTATCCCTAGTCTTAGTTAACTCAGGTAGGGTGAAGGCAGTAGCACTATGACTGGCTTCAGTGTACCTGGTCTTAGGTACCTCTCTATTCCTAATTGCAGTCCAGTGATTCTATTCTCGATAGGTTCAGCTGTATTGTCAGATTGACGTTAATTCCTAAAATTCACACAAGATCATTGGAGTTAAATAGCGGAGAGGGTTAACCTGCATCGCCATGAAGAATATCAGGACAAGTCAGGAGCACCCCAGAGGGAGAACCTGGGATAGGAGGAATGAAAGCGACGGACTACACTTTATTAAATAGAATTGAGGACAAACAATTATTGCAGCTATTATTATTAATCGAAAAGAAGAGCAGACATAGCTAGTTTTGGTGGAGGATCAAGACAAAGATTCTGCTGAGAGATTTATCCTATCCTTTACCTGCAGAGACAGGTGCAGTATTGACTTTGATAAGTTCCTGGGAAATTCCTTTAGATCCACCCCACCACAGTCTACGGTTCCATCCAGGTTGCAGCTGCAGTCAGGAGGGCAGTAAGGCACTTGCACTTCAGGAGCAGTTTTCCCTCCTGTACGAATCTCCATTGAGTCAGATAAATCATTTTCCTGGCACATTGCGCTGCAGCTGAAGCTCAAGAGCCACAGCAACAAGGAGTACCCACTGCTCCAATTCATTTGACCTCCTAAAGGAACAGAATCCATTTAATTTTAAACACATACTGGTTAGGGTGGAATGTTTCATCTTCCCTGATATTAGCTTTCAATTTACTTATTCTACTATTTAAATACCATTACTTTCTAAAGAATCCTGATTGTTTTGATTGATCAAGAATGTGACAAAAATTAGCCTTCAGTAAAATTTAACTTGGTATTTAACTCCATATGTTAAACACATGTATGCATTTAAATTCCCAATCTATAAAATATTCAATTATTTATCTTGACACACGCAGTACAATAAAAAAAACACATAAATATATCCAGTGATCTCCGTATTTGGCACCATTTCATATTTGAATAGTTGACAATGAGATTTAAATATTTTGATATGATTAATTGTTTTATCTGCTGCACATTTTTACATTAAACTGCAAACAATAAAATTATTAATATTGTTGATTCAGGAAGTGGACGCAGCTCACCTATCTTCATTAACTCTTAGCAATTAATTCAGTGTTAAGCTTCACAATGAGAACAAGTAGTTTTCACGTCTCCAAAGTGCCCTGGGTTTGGAAGAGTTTTTCAGAGGGGAAGGAAGATCCTTTCCAGATGTGAAACGAAACACGGAGACACTTCATTGATTTCTGTACAGAATTTCCATCCTTCTTCAACAATGTGGAAAAGAAATGCTTCGGCCTACTCCAGGGCTATCATACAGAAAAGCACAACTCTACAAAGACAGTTTGAGAGGAAATCTCTGGAGAGCCAGGTCAAAGCCTCCTATCAAACAGGCTCTTTTTATATCTAATCACACATTTTCTGTTTGGCTAAGAGCCATAATAACACAGAGAAACGTGTCAAATCCACTTTAAACACACCACTTAGAGTGAAAGCAGGAAATTACCACATATTAAATTTAACAGAAACAACTAAATCCCATGTCAATTAAATTTTGAAAATACTTTACCTTGTCTGGTATTATTAATTACGACTAGAATTCTTGCACCGGTCACTAAGCACTGAGATAATCACTAACAGGACTGAAGCAACGGATTTCTGTTTGAAGAAGTATCTGTTTGACCTAGACCAGTTTAAGCAATCTTACTTAGTAAAAGAACAGTTTCCAAATACATGTTGCTTTATTGTGACTGAAATTGATTAACATCTCCTTTTTCCAGCAATCAAGGTTCTGATGACACTATCTTGAACCCATCCTATACCAAACTGCACCCATCTAAATATTTCATAAGAAAAACGATAGCCAGTACCTGTACACATGTACCTGTAGCTTTTTATAAATCATTGTATTAATTTAATTTGACAACAAGAACTCAATACATTGTTAGATGAAGTAACAATCATTTTCTTTTCGAGATTTAACTGCAAATATACCACAAATGTGCAATTGTTTACACCATTATCATAAGTAGGAATTGCGCTGTAGAGCATAGATGTATTTTAATTTGGATTCCTATTAACTCAGTACTCCCGGGGTGACTGTTTTTGCTGGCTAACAAGTTAAAAACTTACATGTCCAGTTAGTTACTGATAAACCAGCAGCAGAAGATTCACATAACAAAATAAGTTGAACAAGCTTCTGTCCTAATAATGTCATGCAGACTGATACGCACCTGAGTCTGTTTAAAATCAACGCATATAGAGCTTATTCAGCAGAACAGAGGCAAGCAATCAATGCTCCCAAGTGTAACCTCAAGATATTGCTTTGTCTTTTCTTCCTGCCGGGTGTTACTCTGGCTCGAAGTTTCAGTAATGAGATGGCGTCAGAATATTTTACTTCTGTTTAGGTTGGACTGACAATCAAGTTTAAGTCTTGCATCTACCCTTGACAATACCAATCACGGCAAAGTTCTCTGAAGGAATAAGTCTTCACAACAGTGCCTGATTCAAATGTTCATAGCATGACTATGATTTATAGGAATGTGTTGCTTTGCTCTTTTGGGACTCCATAACACATGAGATGCATGTTTGAGACCACACAAAGTAATCTACCATATTTCTTCAATTAGAATCAAATTCTTCTTTTAAATACTGACATATTCTGGCTAGACCTAAAGCATGCTTTCTGTTTAAAGGATTTATTATTTGCTAATTAAGCTCATAAAAATGTTAGATGTTAGTAAGGAGTCCTTTTAAAGAGCCAATAATCAGCTGTGAATTATTTGGCCTGTCTATTAAATTAGCCTTTGTCGACCTAAACCCTGCAGTAATTTTCATTCTCATTCATTAGCTGTACTCTTTTCAGTATTGTGCTCATCCATCTGAGGGATGGAGCACTTTCCAGCCTGGATACCTATTATTAGTACCTGGTTAACAGACCACAGATAGAAACAAACTAATCAGTCTGAACAATGTACCTAAAAAAAGTAAAACAAAGAACAATACAGCACAGGAACAGGCCCTTCAGCCCTCCAAGCCCGTGCCGCTCCCTGGTTCAAACTAGACCATTCTTTTGTATCCCTCCATTCCCACTCCGTTCATATGGCTGTCTAGAAAAGTCTTAAAATAAAAGTTTATTTATTAGTCACAAGTAAGGCTTACATTAACAGTGTAATGAAGTCACTGTGAAATTCCCCTAGTTACCACACTCTGGCACCTGTTCGAGTCAATGCACCTAACCAGCACATCTTTCAGACTGTGGGAGGAAACTGGAGCACCCGGAGGAAACCCACGCAGACACTGGGAGAACGGTGCAAACTCTACACAGACAGTGACCCAAGCCAGGAGTCGAACCCAGGTCCCTGGCACGGTGGGGCAGCAGTGCTAACCACTGTGCCACCGTGCTGCCCATCTCAGCAGTCATTTCAACAGCCCCTATTAATATGTCTATATATTTGTTTTGGAGATCTGAGTGTGCTGAGAAGGCCACTTTCATTTTCCTTATAAGGTAGTGGTGGCCCTTACTTCTTGAAATGCTGCAGTCCTGGTGCTGGTGCTTCAGTCATGATGTTCTTCAGGAAAATGACAGAATTTTGCCTCATTGACAATGAAGGAATGGTAGCATATTTCCGAATCAGGTTGGTGCGAGAATTGAAGGGAAGTTTTAAGTTTATTTATCAGTGTCACAAATAGGCTTACATTAACACTGCAATTAATTTACTGTGAAAATCCCCTAGTCGCCACACTCAGACGTCTGTTTGGGTACACTGAGGGAGAATTTAGCATGGCCAATTCCCCTAATGAGCACGTCTTTCGGACCGTGGGAGGAAACCGGAGCGCCCGGAGGAAAACTACGCAGACACAGGGAGAACGTGCAGACTCTGCACAGACGGTGACCCAAGCCAGGAATCGAACCCAGGCCCCTGGCGCTGTGAAGCAGCAGTGCTAACCACTGTGCCACTTATAAGTTAAGGATATTGTCCTTCTTGCTGATCCTGGTCACAGGGCTGGGAGGTACAGTAGATGTAGGCTTGATGTCTTGCATTTACGGCAGCCACAGTGCATATGTGTAACTGCAACTATATTCTGCACCCTCTCCTTTCATTCTCCCCTATGTGCTCTATGAAAGGTATGTTTTATCTGTATAGGGTGCAATGAACAATCCTTTTCATTGTATCCTAGTACATGTGGCAATAATAAATCAAATCAAAATCAAATCAAACCTTGTTAGGGCTCAAGTGTGTTTCTATGTCCTGGTTAGTATAGCAGCAATTTTACCCACCCAGGGAGTGCAGTGAGTATTCCATTAGATCCCTGTATTGTGCTTTGTAGAAGGTAGCGAGACATTGAGGGCCCAGGACCTGAGTCAGTTCTTGCAGAGTACCCAGCTGTCTCTTGTGATCATTCCAACCCTCATTAGCCTTCACTTCTCCCTGAGATTATATTGTTGGGAGACTTGGTAATGATGATATTGCATAAAGGTCAAGGGTAGAGGGTTGGAGATGGTCAATACATGGCAATTACATGATTTAAATATTTCCTACCATTTCTCAGTTCAAGCCTGACTGCTTCATAATCAAATTGTGAATGGAGATGAATTCTGCAGAATCATTAATGAACAATCTCACTCAAGACCTTGTTAATGAAGCAGCTAGATTGTTAGTCCAAGGGCACTCCCCTGAGAGCCCCTGTGGGTCTGATGATTGGCTTCAGACAACCACAACCATCTTTTGGTGCATCAGATATGAATGCTCCCAATGACCTCAGATATTTCTGGGACTCCATTATGCCATATCTGGTTTAATGCTGCCTTAATGTCATGAGTAGTTACTTTCACATTTCCTCCAGCAGCCAGATCTTGCACTAAGAATTTGAAGAGCTGAGTGATTCTGGTGGAACCTGAACGGAACTTTTTAAAAAAATTGTTCATAGGATGTGGGCATCGCTGGCTGGTGTTCACCAACAAGAGTCAGGCCACTGATGGATTCCTTCCTCTTAGCTATGGATGTGCTAAGGCTACTGAATCTTTTCCTGGCCTGCTGCTTGTGGTAAGGTCATGAACCAAATGATTTTCACCTCTCCTGTTGAAAACAGGTAAATGCAATCAACTACCAGTGCATAAATAAGATCTTCCTAATGAGTTTATCACTGGTGGTAAGTCGGAATCGCATGAGGCAAAGAATGCAACTGGGGACAAGGGACAGCTTTGAGATAGGGTGAGAAGGTGTGTTGGTGAGATACGGTGAGAGGGTGAATCGGTGCTGCTAGAAAGGTTCAGTGTTTACATATGTTGGCACACGGCACTGAGTATGCATCTCAGGATGTGGCGAGATCAGCAGTCCAAGCTTATCACTGGTTCTTCTTGGACCTGACTGGCTTATGGCCTCATACAGTTGCATGATTCTAACTTACCCCTTACACATTCTGTCATCTAGTCTCAAATCCAACAGCAGTCATGCAGAATCAAATCCATTGAAGGAATATGCTGGAGACAGGACATTAATGCAGAGGATCATACTGTCTATTCATTATGCAATCAACTGGAGGATCTTCTCACAAACAGTAGGGAAACCACAGCTGAACATCACTGCTTACACAAGAATAAGTAGCTCCTCTGATCTCAGGATGTGTACTTTTCAATCTTGGTATAGGAATTTCAGATATGTTATTCCTTCTTTTCCAATATCCTCTGAAGGTGATGATGGAATCAAGAGTGTGAGCGCAAGTCATCTTGCTACACAATAAAACTATTGTGTTTTAGACTTTGGGCAGCACGGTGGCACAGTAAATAGCACTACTGTCTCACAGCACCAGGGAACCTGGTTTCGATACCCAGCTTGGGTCACTGTCTATGCGGAATCTGCACGTTCTCCCCATGTCTATGTGGGTTTACTCTGAGAGCTCCAGTTTCCTCTCACAGTCCAAGAGATGTGTTGGTTAGGTGCATTGGCTATGCTAAATTCTCCCTCAGTGTGCCCGAACAGGCGCCGGATTGTGGTGACTTGGGGATTTTCACAGTAACTTCATTGCAATGTTAATGTAAGCCTACTTGTAACATTAATAAATAAACTTAAACTTTCTCATTCTCCAAGCAATCTGCCTCTCATTCTGATGAACAGAATAGAGTTGTTCTGGACTGTCAATAAAAATCTAAATTTAATTAAGATTAATTTATTGTGGTATAATTTATTACAAAATTGTAATGTTTTATATCACACAGTGAGACCTTTTGGCTGTTTGCAACATCGTCAGCTCTTTGAAAGAGCTATTCATTTCGTCCTCTTCCTCTACACATTCTGCACACTATTATAATCCTTTTAAAGTATCCACCTAATTCCTTTTTATTTAAAAATAATTATGGATTCTGTTTCCATCACTGTTTCTGGTAGGGAAATCCCCAAATTCTCACAGTTCTGTTCCTTCTTTCTGTTAATGTTTATGGTCTTTAATTACTGACTTATCTACCAGTAGAAATAGTGTTATTTTATCAAAGCCCTTTATACAACAATACCAGACATGATTCCCCTTCATGTTCTCTCTTATAATGAAAATATGACATTTCTCTCTCCTTATAACTAAATCCTCATATCCTTAATGAATCTTCTCTGTACCCTCTGCATGACCATCCAAAACTGGACACAGTATTCCAAATGTACCTTAATCAATTTGTACAAGTTTAGCATTGTTTTGAATGGATGTCCCATTTTAAATATCTAAAATAGCAATGCATTTTCAACTTTCTAATGAACCTTTCCTCTTACTGTCATTTAAAAAAAATGAAATACAAGTCAACAGAAATTGTGAAATATTTAATTGGGAAGTATGCAAAAGGACTAAAAGCATTCCTTTCAAGCACAATTAAATCTTATCTGCCTTCCTGACTTAAAAGATAGCCATCCAGATATTGAAAAGAACACATTTTCAAAATTTATAATACCATTATAAACCATATCCTGCCGATGCAATGCTTTCGAGTTTGATGATATTTCTTTCATTCAGTGTTTTAATTGGAATATTTGGACTCCTGTGTGTTTTCTCTTGGATGTGTAGTGCTGATGCTAGGAACTATGCTCCATCTCCTAGCAATAATGTTCTTGATGCAAGTAAAAAACGCAAAAAGCAATAGGCCTAACATTCTGCAGACCATGTGAAGAGGTGGAATGTTGGTGGGGTGGAGCAGAATATTGGGCATACGCGAGTGATACTGTAACCATAAATGCCCAGGTCTCCTCAATTATTTATCAAACCTTCCACCTTAAAGGATTTTCACCCACAAAACTGACCACACCTTGACTCTCAAATGCATATATCATCCAATTGTGCTTGCATGAAGTGGTCTATTAGCACCACAGCCAGAGGAAACAAAGTCAATTATCAGTCTCAGAATCGCAATTTTTCGAGTTTTATTTAGAACAAGAAATCAGAGATCTCCTCTCTAGTAACTGCTTCCCGGTGCATTTATTATGCAAAAGTTTAAGTCAGATTAAAAATTGAAAAGTTTCTCCATGTGATGGTGAAGTTGAAACTTTAATTTTGTGAACACTGTAATGAGATTGGGAGGATGCTTGGAAGTAATGTGACACCAACAAAATGAATGCAGTTCCAACATTGCACCCGAGGAGAAACTCCAGTCCAACATGTTTTGGGTCCTGGGGTGATGCAAAACCAGAAGAATTATTTCTTAGTTCTTAAGTCTTGGTAAATACTTTGTCCAACACTAAGAGAGAAATGGAAAGCAGTGAAGGTGGATAGCGGGGGGGAAGAGACTACCTGAAGAAGTCCTGCTCTCCTCTCCAACAGGATTTCCATATGTCTCTCTCCCTCTATCCACCTTCACTGCTTTCCATTTCTCTCTTAGAATGAAAACGGTAAAATCGGGCCTTTAGTGCTGAATCTGGGCACAATTCAGCTACGACTTGGAAATCTTCTTTCAGGCACCCCCATACACACTCAGCTTGAAAAAAAAATCGCGAATCCGAATCGCACTGTGGGCGGGGCTTAGCGCGCCTGAAACGACCGGAGCTCTGAACTGCGCATGCACAGTGAGGAAAAAATTTGAAAACCGTGCCCCTGTCACATCGCTCCCGGGCCGCAAAAAATGGATAAAGCAGCCTGGGAGCGAAAAGCAGGAGCGATGGCCCCCACAGACATCACCCCACCCCCACAACATAACTGTCCCCCTTATCCACCCACCCCCCCCCCCGCGCTACCCAGACTGACCGCGACCCCTCACCCCCTTCCCCCCCACCGATCGCCAGCACAGTGGCAGCAGACCCCCCTGCCCCCCCCCACCAGAGATCCATCTGGCCTCCCTCCCAGTATATTTCACATACTCACAGCCGAGTACTTTGACAGTTTTACTAATTAAGTGCATGTGCACTATTATAGCTGTGGAATCCCTTCTCTCTGCTGCTGTACTTGCAAAATCCACTGAGCTACATATCCAGGCCTTTATTGCAGTTGTGTAATGAAACATATAGGTGCGTGTACAAATAACCGTTGCTTGCTTCAACAACCTTTGCAATTGTGTTTAGCAACAGCCAACTTGCAGTAAATTCTAAGAGCTGCATTTCCAAGTTTAGAAGATAATTTGGGAAATGGTAATAAGATAATTTCTACTTCTTCTGAACTTGCTGGTGTCGGGGAAAAAAGCCATTCATGACAAGTGAAATATAATTTAAGTAGCATTTATAACAGGAATGATCAGAATTAGAAATGTGATGAGATAGAATTAACTCCCCCTCCACCCCCACCAGAATGATCGGGCCTCCCCCCCACCACCGAAAATGATCTGGCCTCCCCCCCCACCCGAGATATATCTGAGCCGCCTCCTGCTCCCTGCCCCCCCCCCCCCCCCCCCCAACCAGAGAATGATCTGACCTCCCTCCACCCCTGCCCCACCAGAGATACATCTGACCCGCCTCCTGCTCCCTCCCCACCCCACCACCAGAGAATGATCGGGCCCGCCTCCCCCCTCCCACCAGAGAATGATCGGGCCCGCCTCCCCCCAGACAACAATCTGGCCTCCCTCTGCCGTTCCCCACCTCCCCACCCCAGACAATGATCTGGCCTCCCTCCACCCCTGCCCCACCAGAGATACATCTGACCGCCTCCTCCTCCCTCCCACCAGAGATACATCTGACCGCCTCCTCCTCCCTCCCACCAGAGATACATCTGACCGCCTCCTCCTCCCCCCCACCAGAAAACGATCGTGCCTCCCTTCTCCCCTGAGACTGATCTGAGCCACCTCCCCTTCCCCCTCCGCACCACCATCGATCTGAGTCAGAGAGCCGTTGGAAGCTCTGAACTTACCTCTTCAGCAGCTGGAGCGCCCGAAACAGACTTTTGCCGAGCAGGTCTGTTTCGCGCCGAATCTGGACGCGCGAACGCAGCAGTAAAGGGGGAAATGCTGGTAAAGTTGGGCAGGCAGCCCATTAATTCAATTTAAATGCATGCAAATACATTTAAATCGCCGTTGCGCCCGTTTTGGGCGCGAATCGGATCACGGCCATTTTCCGGCTTTGGTAAAGTGGGCATCTGTGCGGGCGCGGATCGCGTTAATGGCCTCACGCCCGACTTTACCACGTTTTCGCGTCCGGAATTGGTAAAATTGGGCCCTTAGTGTTGGACAAGGTATTTACCAAGACTCGCTTCCACAGCCACATTTCCTTCTTCAGTGACTGCCTTCGTCAGAAGAATTACTGACATGCTTCAGAAGACAGAGCAATTAGGAATGTTAGGAAATACTTTAGTTTTTCACTTGCAAAGGAAGGTTTTTGGAGATTATATATAGAGTTGATTAAAAGAATAAATTATATAATAAAGGTAAGTCTCGGGGTGGGATTTTCCAGCTGCGCTTGCCCTGAAACCAGAATATCCCACCCAAGGTCAACGGACCTTCCCATGGTCCACCCCTCGCTCGCTAGGATTCCCACGGTGGGCAGAACGGGAAAATTCACCTCTAGGAGTAAACTGTGGCATGAGACTTTTTTTTATTCGTGGGAAACGGGCTACACTGGCTGGATCAGCATTTATTGCCCATCCCTAGTTGCCCTTGGAGAGCAGTTGAGAGTCAATCACATTGCTGTGGCTCTGAAGTCAAATGTAGACCCGACCCGGTGAGGAAGGCAGATTTCCTTCCCAGCAACCTTTCCCGGCAACAAAAACAGAAAATGCTGGAAAATCTCAGCAAGTCTGACAGCATCTGTAGAGAGAGAATAGAACCAACATTTTGAGTCTGGATGACCTTTATCAGCTCTTACATGTTGTTAATTATTACAATTACTTTGGCTTTTAAAATTTCCATCAGTGGCTAAATAAACTTCAGAACTGAAGCCATGCAGCCAGCCTGCACTGCTCCAACCCTGGTTTGATTCCGAACGACGCGAATAGTGCCGGTTACCAAAGTGAATCCAAAAATAAAATGAGTCAGACATTCAGAAAGAGATAAAGCAGGATTTATTTTCATTCTTTTACTAAGGATGCTACAACATCTAGCATACAAATCCTGAAAAGTTATTAGTTAAGGAATGGCAAAGATGATAATTCAAAGAACCCGCTAGTAAGGCAAATTTTAAAAGTTTGTTTCACGTAAGTTAAAGTCAGACAGCTAATTCCATCAAGCATCTAACGTTCAATGGTTGTATTCATTCAATGCAGATATATAGCTAGTAATAAAGCATTATACAAAATATATTCAAAGTTACATTTACATCATTTTCAGAAACAGACTGAATCAGTTAGAATATAACTAATTGCATTTTTTCTCAAATCTGCTCAGCAAGATACCAGTGTTACAAACTTCAAGTGTGATTAGAAAGTATTGGAAATTATTCCAGATTGTTTCAAACATGAAGACAGCGGCTCCTAAATGTCCTCTCTGGCAACCTGCCACTCACATCATGTGATCAGAGGCTTGTGCTCTGTCCATTTAGTTGCGAAGATCACTTGGGGCGAGTCCTCACAGTTTGGCTTTGCCAGGTTGAAGCTGTAGATTCTGAAGTTTCATGGCCAGACCCATATTACCGGCAATTTTCAGTTTCCCCTGAAAGAAGGCCTAAAACAGAAACATGTTTTTTAAAAAAGTATTCTCCACTGTTACGCAAATTATTGCATTGCAATGAAATGCTTTCCAACTTTTATATTAGAGAGTGCACTTAACCTATGGATTCTCAATTTAAGGAGAAAATAGATACAAAGCAATGCTCAATAATTGCTTTAATTCTTGGCACGTCAAGTGCTCTTTCCATACCTCATCCTAACTGTCCTGTAGTTTAACTGCTGTTTAAGAAGGGAGGGAGGCAGCAGATGGGAAATTATAGGCCGGTTAGCCTGACTTTGGTCATTGGCAAGATTTTAGAGTCCATTATTAAAGATGAGATCGCAGAGTACTTGGAAGTGCATGGTAAGGTAGGACTGAGTCAGCACGGCTTTGTCAAGAAGAGGTCAAGTCTGACAAATCTGTTAGGGGTTCTTTGAGGAGGAAACACTAAGATGGGTGGCAGAGCAAAGTGTGCAGAGGACGCTGGAAGTCTGCAAAGGGATATAAGATAGTCTAAATGAGTGGGCGAGGATCTGGCAGATGGAGTACAATGTTGGTAAATGTGAGGTCATCCATTTTGGCAGGAATAACAGCAAAATGGACTATTATTTAAATGGTAAAAAATTGCAGCATGCTGCTGTGCAGAGGGACCTGGGTGTCCTTGTGCAGGAATCTCAAGGAGTTGGTTTTCAGGTGCAGCAGGTAATTAAGAAGGCAAATGGAATTTTGTCCTTCATTGCTGGAGGGATGGAGTTTAAAAACAGCGAGGTTATGTTGCAGCTGTATAAGGTGCTGGTGAGGCCACACCTGGAGTACTGTGTACAGTTTTGGTCTCCTTACTTGAGAAAGGATATACTGGCACTGGAAGGGGTGCAGAGGAGATTCACTAGGTTGATTCTAGAGTTGAGGGGGTTGGCTTATGAGGAGAGACTGAGTAGACTGGGGCTATACTCATTGGAATTCAGAAGAATGAGGGGAGATCTTATTTATGAAGGGAATAGATAAGATAGAAGCAGGGAAGTTGTTTCCACTGGCGGGTGAAACTAGAACTAGGGGGCATAGCCTCAAAATAAGGGGAAGCAGATTTAGGACTGAGTTCAGGAGGAACTTCTTCACACAAAGGGTTGTGAATCTGTAGAATTCCCTGCCCATGAAGCAGTTGAGGCTACCTCATTGAATGTTTTTAAGGCAAGGATAGATAAATTTTTGAACAGTAAAGGAATTAAGGGTTATGGTGAGCGGGCGGGTAAGTGGAGCTGAGTCCACAAAAAGATCAGCCATGCTCTTATTGAATGGTGGAGCAGGCTCGAGGGTCCAGATGGCCTACTCCTGCTCCTAGTTCTTATGTAACAAGGAGAACCAGTGAACATGATTTATTTAGATTTCCAGAAGGCCTTTGACAAGATGCCGCATAGGAGACTGTTAAATAAGTACCCATGGTGTTAAGGGTAAGATCCTGGCATGAATAGAGGATTGGCTGACTGGCAGAAGGCAGAGAGTGGGGATAAAGGGGTCTTTTTCAGGATGGCAGCCAGTGATTAATGGTGTGCCTCAGGGGTCAGTACTGGGACCACAACTTTTCACAATACACATTAACGATTTGGAGGAAGGAACTGAAGGCACTGTTGCTAAGTTTGCAGATGAAACAAAGATATGTAGAGGGACAGGTAGTATTGAGGAAGCAGAGGGGCTGCAAAAGGACTTGGACAGGTTAGGAGAGTGGGCAAAGAAATAGCAGATGGAATACAATGTGGAAAAGTGTGAGGTTATACACTTTGGAAGGAGGAATGGAGGCACAGACTATTTTCTAAATGGGGAAATGCTTAGGAAATCAGAAAAACAAAGGGACTTGGGAGTCATTGTTCAAGATTCTCTTAAGGTTAACGTGCAGGTTCAGTCGGCAGATAGGAAGGCAAATGCAATGTTAGCATTCATGTTGAGAGGGCTAGAATACAAGACCAGGGATGTACTTCTGAGGCTGTATAAGGCTCCGGTTAGACCCCATTTAAGGTATTGTGAACAGTTTTGGGCCCCATATATATAAGGGAGGATGTGCTGGCCTTGGAAAGGGTCCAGAGGAGGTTCACATGAATACTCCCTGGAATGAAGAGCTTGTTGTATGAGGAATGGTTGAGGACTCTGGGTCTGTACTCATTGGAGTTTAGAAGGATGAGGGGGGGGGATCTTATTGAAACTTACAGGATACTGCGAGGCCTGGATAGAGTGGACGTGGTGAGGATGTTTCCACTAGTAGGAAAAACTAGAACCAGAGGGCACAACCTCAGGCTAAAGGGACGATCCTTTAAAACAGAGATGAGGAGGAATTTCTTCAGCCAGCGAGTGGTGAATCTGTGGAAACTTTTGCCGCAGAAGACTGTGGAGGCCAGGTCATTGAGTGTCTTTAAGCCAGAGATAGATAGGTTCTTGATTAATAAGGGGATCAGGGGTTATGGGGAAAAGGCAGGAGAATGGGGCTGAGAAAAATATCAGCCATGATTGAATGGCGGAACAGACTCGATGGGCCGAGTGGCCTAATTCTGCTCCTATGTCTTATGGTGGTCTTATTGAATTCGATGACTTTCTCTAGCTTCCTTTAAAATTTGGACTGAATAAATGTGGAAATACATAACTTAGTTTTAAAAATTTCAGGAACAAATATACATTATTTGATATGCATTATTTTGTTAAGAACGGGGTCATTCAAAATGGGGACAGTGTGACACAGTGATCACTGCTAACTGCAGATGTAGGTTCTAGATGAAGTTAGTTCTGAATGGGTGCAGCAGAAAGCGGTCCATCATTAAATTCAGGTGAATATATTAAAGGAGATTATTAAAACGCATGGGAAAAAGAGCAGAACAATGCAATCAATATCTGCAATGTGGTAATCTCACAATGGGAAAGTTGCTTCCTTCCAGCTTCATTCTCTTCAAAAGTGTCATTGAAAGGTGACAACAATGGCTGGTAAGGGCATCAATATATCACATTGGTGCAGACGAGATGTCTTTGATGCTGGAACTAAGATTCCATACAAAACCAGCACCTTTCAAGGTTGTAGCTTAAGGATTTCTAGATTTATCTTAGAATTCAGTCCTCTGGCAATAGTGGTCATCTTCATGGTCATTCTCTGCTTGCCTGGCTTGGATACTTCTCTTGGACCTTGCTGAATGCAGTGTAACCAAGCTGGGGTCTGAAAAAAGGAGAACTACTCTAGCTGGCAAAGGCAGGTGCGCACTCACAATCTGGTAACACTTATCATGTCCAAATCATTGAATCTATGATCTACGCAGGTTTCTCTCAGCCTATCCACAAATGAGATGAGTGCCACTTGTGAAATAAATGTGCCCTTTTTTTTCCACTCGGTGCTTACCTATGACATGGAATCTTGCTATGTGCAAAGTGGCTGCTATATTAACCTGCTTAATAACACACTACATTTCAAAAGTAAATTACTGACTGTGACAGGTTGTGGGATGCTCCGAAGACATGAAAGTTGCTTTATAAATTGTTCCCTTTATTTTCTCCTGCACAGCTCTTTCTATGGTTAAAGAAATATGTATTGTCTCCAGACAGGACAGCCAGTGACTGTCCTGTCTGGAGACAATACACATCTCTTTAACCTGTGCCTAATGCTCCCTCCACTCACATTGTCTGTATCTTTGAGACTTGGTTGGTTGTAAAGATTCGCATTCTAATCAGTATTCTGTAACTTGAGTTTGTGTCTCTGTGTGCCTTGTTTGCGAGCAGATATCCACTCCATCTGACGAAGGAGCAGCGCTCCGAAAGCTAATGGCATTTGCTACCAAATAAACCTGTTGGACTTTAACCTGGTGTTGTTAAAACTCTTACTGTGTTTACCCCAGTCCAACGCCAGCATCTCCACATCATGACTTCCCTGGAACACCAGTGAAGGCCAAGGACAGAACAGTCAGAATGGGAACAAGATGGGGAATTGAAGTGACAAGCAACAGAAAGTTCATGGTCACTCTTCAGGAATGAACAGACGTGCTTGGCAAAGCAGGCACTCAATCTGCATTTGGTCTCCATAATGGAGAGGCCAAGTGGTGAGCAGCAAATACACAGTATTACCAAACCAAAGCAGCACAAGAAAATAGCTATTTCACTCGGAAGGAGTGTTTGAGGTTTTTGAGGGTGAGAAGGTGAAAAGGCAGACGCTGCATCTCCTGTGGCTGCATGAAAAGGTGCTGGAGGGAAGGGAGGGATTGCTGAGGGTGACTGAGGATTAGAGCAGGGTATTGTGGAGGGAACGGTCCTTTTAGAATGCTCAAAGGAAAGGGGAGGGAAAACGTGTTTGGCGGTGGAATCAAGCTGGAGGTGGCAGAATTGGCAGCTGATGATCCTCTCAATACGATTTATCTCAGTTGGCTGGACAGCTGGTTAGTGATGCAGAGTGCTGCCAACATCGGGGGTTCAATTCCCGTACTGGCTGAGGTTATTCATAAAACCTCATCTTCTCAGCCTTGCCCCTTGCCTGAGGTGTGATGATCCTCAGGTTAAATCATCACCAATCAGCTCTCTCCCTCAAAGGGAAGGGCAGCCAATAGTAATCTGAAACTATGGTGACTTTACCTTATATATTATGGTACTAGACTACTAGAGATCCTGATTTCACATCCTGCCATGGGAAGAATTCAATAAATTAGGTAATTTGGCTGGCAGGAAAGAGATTGCGTATAAATTTCCACAGTACATGGTTGATACTTAATAACTTCAGGACTGGACACAAAATATAAATCATTAAATGATGTATACCTTTAAATGACTAATCAATGAAAAGAGGAAAAGGTGATAAATACGTCATACATCCAAAGATATGCACATTGCATTACCCAAAGGTCCAAATTTTCTCCTTTAAGCTTTTATTGATATTGTTATATATTACCTTGAGCTATGGGACGTTTCAGTTCACAAGTAAATAAATACATTAAAGAGGTCTCGGTGTGCTGCAGTGGGCAGTGGAAAATCTGAGTCATTCCTTGGCGGGGAACAGATGGGGACTACACACCGATGAGGTTTGGGGAACACAAGGTGCTTTCTTGGGTTGGGAGCGGAACTGGTACTTGTCCCCATTTTCCTTAATTGGAGAGAGGAAGGGCTCTTTGCCAAGATTCATCAATTTCAGGAAAGTAAATATTCCAAGTGTGTTTCCAGTCCCTTCAAGTGAGCTTTGAATTTGCAAGTGAATTACGGCAATAAAAAGTAAACTTAATGGAATGCATTTTTCCAGCAAAGTGTATCATGTATGTTTGGTGAGTTTGATGCCATGTCTGTATTTTGTTTCCATTATTCACTTTGCTACAACACGTGTTAAAAGCAACATTCTGGAATGTAGGAAAGAGGCATTCAGCCAAATAATCTGCAATTTGGAAAGTAAGCAGTCAATTTAATATATGCAGCCTTCTATTCAACACTAGATTTTGATATGCAAACTACTCACAGTCTGGGGATTCATCTTGCCAGTCATCAAAGCTAACAAATCATCATCGGACATGGTTATGGTGCAGTCAGCTTTCTTCTCTAAATGCAGACAGAAAAGGAGTTACGTTTTCTTGAAAGTAAATCCATTTACAACATTAATCAAAATAAAACATCCTGAGCCCATTCACTCTACATTAAGGGGAAGCAATCCTAATTAACCTTATTGAGTTTTTTGAGAAAGTGACCAAGGAGGTGGATGGGGGCAAGGCAGTGGACGTGGTATATATGGATTTTAGTAAGGCGTTTGATAAGGTTCACCATGGTAGGCTTCTGCAGAAAATGCAGATGTATGGGATTGGGGGTGATCTAGGAAATTGGATCAGGAATTGGCTAGCGGATAGGAAACAGAGGGTGGTGGTTGATAGTAAATATTCATCATGGAGTGCGGTTACAAGTGGTGTACCTCAGGGATCTGTTTTGGGGCCACTGCTGTTTGTAATATTTATTAATGATCTGGATGAGGGTATAGTTGGGTGGATTAGCAAATTTGCTGATGACACCAAAGTCGGTGGTGTGGTAGACAGTGAGGAAGGGTGTCGTAGTTTGCAGGAAGACTTAGACAGGTTGCAAAGTTGGGCCGAGAGGTGGCGGATGGAGTTTAATGCGGAGAAGTGTGAGGTAATTCACTTTGGTAGGAATAACAGATGTGTTGAGTATAGGGCTAACGGGAGGACTTTGAATAGTGTGGAGGAGCAGAGGGATCTAGGTGTATGTGTGCATAGATCCCTGAAAGTTGGGAATCAAGTAGATAAGGTTGTTAAGAAGGCATATGGTGTCTTGGCGTTTATTGGTAGGGGGATTGAATTTAGGAGTCGTAGCGTTATGTTGCAACTGTACACAACTCTGGTGCGGCCGCACTTGGAGTACTGTGTGCAGTTCTGGTCCCCACATTACAGGAAGGATGTGGAGGCTTTGGAGAGGGTGCAGAGGAGGTTTACCAGGATGTTGCCTGGTATGGAGGGGAGATCCTATGAGGAGAGGCTGAGGGATTTGGGATTGTTTTCGCTGGAAAGGCGGCGGCTAAGAGGGGATCTTATTGAAACATATAAGATGATTAGAGGTTTAGATAGGGTGGATAGTGATAGCCTTTTTCCTCTGATGGAGAAATCCAGCACGAGGGGGCATGGCTTTAAATTGAGGGGGGGTAGTTATAGAACCGATGTCAGGGGTAGGTTCTTTACCCAGAGGGTGGTGAGGGATTGGAATGCCCTGCCAGCATCAGTAGTAAATGCGCCTAGTTTGGGGGCGTTTAAGAGATCCGTAGATAGGTTCATGGACGAAAAGAAATTGGTTTAGGTTGGAGGGTCACAGTTTGTTTTTTTTAACTGGTCGGTGCAACATCGTGGGCCGAAGGGCCTGTTCTGCGCTGTAATGTTCTATGTTCTATGTTCTATGTTCTAATCCCATGAATTGTCATAATTATTGATGGTAATAGCTATACACAAACACCCAGGATCCACTATAAAATATCTTTTACTGACCTCCGACATCCAATTTTTCCAATTCCTACAGAGTGAATCTGCCAATTACTGTCAAGTTTAGAGATTTCTATGGTTGGCACATTAGTGACTGAATCCTGACTATCAAATTCAATTTACTCAGGACTCTTGCAGCCAGTAGAGACTTACCTCATCAATCTGGGCAAGATTTGAAAATGGATGGGTCCTAACTATTCTTTGCTCCTGTCCTTAAAACTCATAGAATCCCAACAGTGCAGAAGGAGGCCATTCGGCCCATCAAGCCTGCACAGACCACAATCCCACCCAGGTCCTATTCCCGTAACCCCTCATATTTACTCTGCTAATTCCCTGACACTAAGGTTAATTTAGCATGGCCAATCAGCCTAACCTGCACATCTTTGGACTGTGGGAGGAAACCGGAGCATCTGGACGAAACCCATGCAGGCACGAGGAGAATGTGCAAACTCCGAGGCCAGAATTGAACCCAGGTTTCTGGCACTATGAGGCAGTAGTGCTAACCACTGTGCCACCATGCCACCCAAAATCTTGAAGCTGTTGGTCAGAATGGTCTTCACAGGCATTTTGTCTCCAGTGAAATAATTATATTAAAAAAATTCCTTTAAACAAAATTCCTGTTCCTCCGGGTGCTCCGGTTTCCTCCCACAGTCCAAAGATGTGCGGGTTAGGTTGATTGGCCATGCTAAAATTGCCCCTTAAGTGTCGTGAGATGCGTAGGTTAGAGCGATTAGTGAGTAAATATGTAGGGATTTGGGGGTAGGGCCTGGGTGGGTTTGTGGTCGGTGCAGACTCGATGGGCCGAATAGCCTCTTTCTGTACTGTAGGGTTTCTATGATTTCTTTCTATGATTTCTATGTATTGCAAGCTTTTGATGAATGCACTTTTGGTTTTGTAAAATCTTTTCCATCACTTTGTCTTCCCTCTAACCCAGCGTTGATCTTTTTATCTTTCTTTACCATTCGTCATAACAGCAGAATTTTAGGCATTCAGCCAAAGACACTGTACCTCCGAGTGAGATATTCATCTATATTCAAGTGTTGAACAAAAACAATGACTTTTATTGACAGACAAACCTCCAGTTTCAGATGCTTTGGGAGCAGTACAAAAAGAACATTATAATGAAGCAGCTTTATAACATATGGTGACGTCTTTGCAGCATTTTAATATCTGTTAAAAGGGTATTAACTTCAATAGATGCCATTTTGTAAAATTAAATGAATTTGAACTCTCAGTTCAAAACCAAGGCTCAGGCTGGGATTTTCCGCTCTGTTCACTTTAGGTCGGCTCGGTGACGGGAGTGAAAAATAGCGCGGAAGTGGAAAGTTGTGTTTTACATTGGTGTAAACACCTGGCGCGATTGTCCCCTCCCCGTCAGTGGTCTGGGCAGTGCTGAGGGTGCACAGGCAGTGCCATGGGGTGCTTGGGCAGTGCTGGGGAGGGTGGGGAGTTGATCCAAAGGGGTGGGGTGAGGGGCATGTTAAATGGTTTTGTCACTTTGCGCTCGGGGCGGCCTTTCAAAACGGCACCCGATCCTCGTGCTTCTATGTTGCTGGCAGGGCGGGTGAATCAGAGACCTCTCCGCCAGTGATATATTGTGGGACCCATCCCTTGAAGTTTTTTTCTAAGTTCCAGATTAAATGGTGGAGAAAGCCACGACTGCCATCGACAGATTCAACGTCCAACATCGCGCCTTTATCGATATCAGAGAAAATATAGTCCTTAGTACGAGCTTTAGCTTTGTCAGTAAAAATGTCAAGAGTGCCAGCCCCATTCCACCACTTGAGCACATTATTTAGACTGACACTCGTGTGCAGTACTAAATGCTGCACTGTTGGAAGATCCATTTTTTGCATGAGATGTTAAACTGAGGTCTGATCTGCCCTTTCAAATGACATAGAAAATCCCCAGTAAATTCTGAAGAACAGCAGGAGTATCCTAGCCGAGATTTATCCCTCAAACAACAACAATAATACAGTTTAATCGGAACCAGGGTATTTATCTCATTGCTGTTGCTGTATGCAAACTCCCTGTTGCATTTCCCTTTCGTTACAACATTGGCTATGTAAGGGTGATCAACTGTCCTCTATCTTAAGTGATTGTCTGTTATTTTGACTGTTTGCTTAAGGGATGCCTTTTATCCTGGATTTCCAGGGCAGCCTTGTGGGAGACTGAGCCTGGGGTCTCGGTTCATTGTTCTTAACTGGACTTCAAGTCTGAGAGTCAGCAAGCAGAGAGATAACAATGTTGTGACTCCACAAGATAAGTTCTGAGTTTTGGTTACTTTGAAAGACTCTTTGCTGACCTCTTCCCACCCACCCAACCAACACAACCAGCTCTTATAACCACTAGCACCATCCTCAGACTCCACCCCGCGCCCCCCCCCCCCTCAAGTTAGTCACCAGTACCCCTCCCCATCCCACGTGTCATTTTATTTTATTTCATAAGAGTCGGCCACTCTGGCTACAATAAAAAAAATTAATTGGCTGTGAAACATGAAAGGCACTGTATAATCTTTCTGCTCTCATTTCTCCTTTCCTCTTTATTTTCCCGAGCATATCTAGATTTGTATTAATTAGTCTTACAAAAGGGCTTCTTTAGTGTGACTGTGCCCATTATGACAAAGTGCAGTGTGCCTACCCAGTCACCTCGAACCAGATCATAGAACTATTGAAGCTTATAGTAGGAAGCTACTTAGCTCACAGTGTCTGTGTTGGCACTTGGTTCGAGCAATCAAAACCTACTTCCACTGCCCCGCTCTCTCTCTGTATCTTCCTCTTCAATTGTTTATTTACTCTTTCATTAAAATAATAAACGTATCTTCCTCGAATATTCATTGTGGCACAACTTTTCATCACGTGGAAGCTTTCTGTCTGAAAACATTTCTTCTGCTACTGACAATTGAAAATTGATGACTCCCGGACAGGGATTTCGTAGAATCATAGAATGCAGAAGTGGCCCTTCAGCCCATCAAGTCCGACACCGACACATTAGAAACACCTGAATTCCCACCTAATCCAGTCAGCCAGCACTTGGCCCATAGCCCTGGATGTTATGATGTGCCAAGTGCTCATCCAGATACTTTTACAAGGATGTGAGGCAACCCACCTTTACCACCCTCCCAGGCAGCGCATTCCAAACCGTCACCACCCTCTGGGTAAGAAAGGTTTTTCCTCACATCCCCCCTAAACCTCCTGTCCCTCACCCTGAACCTATGGCTCCTTTCCCAACTATTCATCTTTTCAAAATCCTATATAAATCTCTATTAAATATAGTTTAGCAATTTGTACTCCCTGGAAATAGTTTCAATATCTCAAGTCTTATCTCATAGCAAATGTTTCTTATACCTGACATCATCCTGCTGCAGTTTGATAACCAAAATCACTGTTTTTGACTGATGCCTTCAGTGAAAGCAAACCCATTTTAAATGCTGCATTCCTAATTTAAAGCTTCCTTTCTATTTTGGTTTGGAAAATGGTTGGCAACTTATGAATGTACTGCCTGAAATGTTCATAAAGGCACAATACCGCGGATGTTGGAATCTGAAACAAAAACAGAAAATGCTAGAGAAACTCAGCAGGTCTGACAGCACCTGTGGAGAGAGAATAGAGCCAACATTTCGAATCTGGATGACATTTGGTCAGGGCTAACGAAAGGTCATGCAGACTCGAAACGTTGGCTCCATTCTCTCTCCAGCTGAAATGTTCAGCTACTTTGCACTTCCAGATCCTGCCCAACATAGAGGGCGGGATTCTCCAACCTCATTCGTCTTGCCTCCACTAACAGCAAAAATGGAGATTTGGTGCTCAGCCATTGCAGTGGCACTGGAGAATCCCAGACGCGGAAGAGGTCGGTGATTTCCGATGATAATTTTCTAACACCCTAAGCCTTTTGCTTCCCATAAACTTATCAGTTAATAAAAAGAGCTGTCTCCATGGTAGATTATAGTAAAAAAAGGCTGATGTATCAAATAGTCAAATATCATTGAATTTCTTGAGGTCTATGTGTCTTTAAAATGATGATTACCAGAGACCAGAATATATGATGTACCAGTCTGGGCTGGGTTTAAACCCTGAAAGAAAGAAATTAATGCAAAGCTATTCATAGAAACCCTACAGTACAGAAAGAGGCCATTCGGCCCATCGAGTCTGCACCGACCACAATCCCACCCAGGCCCCACCCCCATATTCCTACATATTTACCCACTAATCACTCTAACCTACGCATCTCAGGACACTAAGGGCAATTTTAGCATGGCCAATCAACCTAACCCGCACATCTTTGGACTGTGGGAGGAAACCGGGGCACCCGGAGGAAACCCATGCAGACTTGAGGAGAATGTGCAAACTCCACACAGACAGTGACCCAAGCCGGGAATCGAACCCAGGTCCCTGGAGCTGTGAAGCAACAGTGCTAACCACTGTGCTACCGTGCCGCCCTATTATTGAACACTTTGCAAATTTATGAATTAACAAAATTAAAGGGATTGGTGTGCACAGCCTTTATTTTACAAGAAGAAAATCCTAACAATAGGAACTCCCAAAAGATTCATTTGTGATTCAGCATTGTAACTTAAGGTTTTAAAAAGTTACATGGCTTTGTTCCAGCAGTACATGTATTATAGTTGCCAATAAGTAGATGTGCAATTCTCCCTCTTCTCCTTTATTAAAAACACAGCATGCAGCACCAGTTTTCTGTAGTCTCAATTCCCATAGAATCAGTAATATTGTGTTAAAGACACAAGATTCCATATCATGTTCCAAACTTTGCAGGCAGACTCCAGCTGCTGCTGGAATGAACACCTGTAAACGCAAGCTCTCAGTTTAGTTGGCACAGCATGGTGGCAGGGCAGCATGGTGGCACAGTGGTTAGTGGCACAGTGGTTGCCTCACAGCACAAGGGACCCGGGTTTGATTCCCGGCTTGGGTCATTGTCTGTGCAGAGTTTGCACGTTCTCCCTGTGTCTGCGTGGGTTTACTCCAGGTGCTCCGGTTTCCTCCCACACTCCAAAGATATGCTGGTTAGGTGCATTGGCCATGCTAAATTCTCCCTCGGTGTACCCGAACAGGCGCCGGAGTGTGGCGACTAGGGGATTTTCACAGTAACTTCATTGCAGTGTTAATATAAGCCTGCTTGTGACTGATAAATTTAAACTTTAACTAGTTTTATCTAACCTCTTTTATTTAATCCCTGACATTCTGAAACATGTCGCCTCCTTCATTTTTAAATGGTGTTCATTAATTCTGCAACTGTTCAAAACTCTTTTTCTAAAATATCTGCAGGATGGTGTCACGGTCACAAATTTGGATAGATAGCTTCTTCGGTTCAATTCCACAAATTGCTCCCCAAACAGCTGATTATTCCACATCCCTGATGCTCCTGTGCTTGATAACAATGCCCATTCAGTATTTATACAAATGATAGTGTAACTGAGGGGTGTAATTACACATAGGAGCCGGAAATTGTGTTTTTAGCACATGTTGACATAAGAGTTCTTCGATCCTTCTGAAGGTGGACCAAGAAACAAAGTGAAATAAGACCTGATAAAAATCGCTTTAACTTTACTGTAAGTGAATATAGCATGTTAACAATTAGGCACGCCTGTTTTGTCTAATTAAAAAAAACTGCACAGTCCACACTCCCCTACCCTGCATGTCCAACATTATAAACTAGACTAAAACTTTTGTAGCTTTAGTTTGGAAATCAGACTGTCAAAATATGGCATTTTACTTACTTTCTTGCCTCCAAAATTACAACTTGGATTGTACCTGGACTGCCATGCAGTGGTCCGGGAGACTCAAGTGGAGGCCATGTAGCGGGCTTCCTGCTGGGCACCACAGCCTCTGTGAGTCTTGGGGCGCCGGATTTCCAGCATCGTCAGCTCCGCGTCAGAAATCGGCGCAGAGCTGTATAAATTATGTAGATGAGTATTTACATCTGATTAGCAAGCCCAGGACGGAAATCCCGAGGCCCACCAGCCTTTCTCCCCGCCCCTCATCCCCCACCCTGCCTCTCCTCACCAGAGTGTCTCATTCCAGCAGGGTTTACAATAACTCCCCACTAGCAGACAGCTGGCGGCCTGACCCTGCTGGAATGTAGGGGGGCCATGGAGGCCCCCCAGGAGATTGGGGTTAAAGGGGGTGACCCCTAGGCATTGCCAGCTTGGTAGTGTTAGCCTGACCCCGGCACTGCCTAGGGGCAAAGTGGCAACGCCCACTGGGCATTGGACAGTGCCAAGCGAGTGGGGCCAGGGCCTCTGCCACTCTGCATTGGGATCAGCAACAGAGGGAGAGAAGCCAGCGATCAGGGCTGGCCTGCTGGAGGGGTCTGGCTGCGGGGGAGGGGGGGCGGGGGGGAGGTGGTGGGAGGCAAGATCGAGGCAGTCCAGGAGGGGGTCGGAGCTGGCCCAACATGTCCAGGAGGCCAGTGATAGAGTTGGCCAGCAATCGGGTGGCCAGCAGTACGGGGCTACTGCACATGTGCTGACCTCGGCGCTGACAGATCGGTGCATGTGCAGTGGCCCGCTCAGAGCTATGCTGCCGGCCTCTCTGGCAGGAATAGCCCCGCCCCTTGATTTTTAATGAGATTCACGCTAGTGCACTCTGCAGTGCAGAGTGTAGGAGATTCATTTTGAAAATCCCGCTGAAAGAACCAGCGGGATTTACTCCAGTTTTTACTGGAGTACTGTTTTGACACACAGAATTATTTTGGGTGTGTTTGCTAGAAGCTGCTGAGCTGAGACAATTGTTATCCTTATCATCTCGGTAATCAAGGGCAATACTGGCTTTCTCCAAATGTCTCCATTGTTGCTGTATCACGTGACTGCCATGATGATAGAAGGCAATCATAAAGTACTATACACAAGAAACAAAAGGAATAGGAGCAGGACAAGGCCAAAAAGACCCCTGGAGCCTACTCCATTGTTCAATGGGATCATGGCCAATCCTCGCCATGTTTTCACTCAGTCCTGGTACTCCTTGATTGTTTTGACCTGCTAGTATGAATTGTACTACTGAAGAGGACAAATTTGCAGGGTAACTTGTAGAAGACAGGAGTGGAACTAGGTGAATTGCTCTTGCAGAGAGCTGGTACAGATATGATGGGTCGAATGGCCTCCTATGCTGTAATCATTCTATGAATCCAAGTGATCTGTTGGTATTAGATGCAACTCTCAAAATGTTACACTACAAAAAGAATCCCAGAATATTAGCCATCAAAAGAAGGCACAGTACTAGTGAAAGGATGTAGCCTTGCTCATTGACCCAGCTGTCCATCTTGTGGTTTCAATAAGACCTACTTCTTCACAATCCCCTCTTCATGCAATTCTAAAAGTTAATTAAAAGCCCCTCGAAGTGTCCGTGATTTTGTAATGTGAATGCCTAAATAACAAGCATTCTTTCACTCAACAAAGTTAATTCTAAAGTATAAAGTGTCACATAGCAAATGGAAACAGAATGCTTAAAGAAACAAAAGAGTGAGCTAAAGTGACTGAAGAGAGTTTGCATGCCACAGCATGGGAGGTGGTAGCATATTAGTCTTGTAACTGGGATGCAGCGTAATGCTCTGGGGTCCCGGGTTCAAATCCCATCACGGCAGATGGTGAAATTTGAATTCGATACAAATCTGGAATTCAAAATCTCACAATGACCATGATTATTGTAAAAACCCATCTGGTTCACTTTAGGGGAGGAAATCTGCTGCCCTTCTCTGGCCTGCATGTGAATCCAGATCCACACCAATGTGGTTGACTCTTAAATGCCCTTTGAAATACACTCAGTTCGAGGGCAATTAGGGATGGGCAATAAATACTGGTCCAGCCAGTGACATCCATATCTCCTGAACAAATACAAAAAATCTGAGTAACCAATGTTGTTCTACACAGAGGGAGCATCCGTAAGTAAACAAAAGAATTTGAATTATACAAATAGTCACACTTCATGATTGTAAGAAGTCTTATCACTTAAAAAAAAAATCTACTTAAGCAGATTCACCTCCAGATGTTGCTTTTCCTCATTTCCATTGCCTATCGAGCTTCAGTGCGAAATAAGAAGACTTAATTGCATTAGAAGTGCCAACATATGAAACAGGCTCCATATGTTCAGCTTGTTGCAGTAGGAGGTTTTGAAATGATGCAAGATTCATAGACTCGCATTCATTGCAAAAGTATTAATGATGTTAACTCGGTGAGAAAATTAAAAGCACTGAAATGCCTGGTTCCACCTCGCCTACATCGTCAATCAAATTTTTTAAAAATGGAAAACAGAGATTGGATTGATTTTATGAATTTATCTTCTGAACTGCTCTATAATTCTAAATGTTGGCCCTAAAATCACTGTCAAAATAAATAACAGGCTGAAAGCCACGTGCAAATCCCACAGCGACTTCATTGCAGTTGCTTGATTAAATGCAGAAAGAGAGAAGTTGCTGTCAGACGTGCCATTAGCTTCATGAAAATGTCATCTTGCGGTCTAGATCCCATTCAAATACACTAATGTGACACAAAATGCTCTGTAGATATGAAGTAGATTCACCACAGAAAGTTGAATTGGATAATTTAAATTCTAACGACCCTTCTAACTACATGCAATATTAATGACTGCCTGTCAGCTTCTCTGGCACTGAAAAGTAACAAGCAGAGTCTCATTCCTAAAGGTTTTAATTTTGTGTGAGATTGCTTTTTTAATTCTCTCTCTCAATCCAATCTTTCTTTCCCTCTGTCTCTTTCTGTACTGGATTGGACACTGAATTCACTGCTCTAATTTATACTTTCTTGTTCAGACCTTGTGTTGTTCATTGATGATTCTTCAATCTGACTGGTTAAAGAAATCTAAAGTTCTCTCTCCTGTCTTTCAGGCCCCAGAAACCCTCATACTTGCCGTGCAAAATAGCTAGGCGATTAAGTAGGCAAGGGCAAGTCCAACTAATGTCGGGCATTGTTTGTTAAGCGTTTACAGGAATTCTTGGATCATTATATGTTTGCTTTTACTGAAATCTCCAGTAATCCCTATGCATTTATTATACCTTATTATTTCCTAGAAGCTCAAAACTGCAGAATACCACTGGCCAGGGAAATTTAACAGCAAATAATTTGAGGAAAACTCTAAGATATTGAGTCCTAAGATATTGCTTCAATTATATTAATGGGAACATTATGCTACGGACAGCAATCAGCATTCAGGAGAATGTGGTTATGGAACGTTATAACATATGGGAGCATTATATCTAATGCTCTCAAGCCTCCAACAACCAATAATAAATCATAAATAAAGGTTGCTACTTGACAACAGCATGCAGGTGCTTCCCTTTATATTATTAAAGATGAAAGGGCAAAGTAAAAAAAAATCCATTTGTCATAGAAGAAAATTCATGGTACCAGAATTGAAATCCACTGATCCTTTGCCATTTTTGACGTCCACTACCCATAATCCTTCTTGGCCACCAGGGCCATCTTTGACTTTAAACGCAAACACTCCTCCAATCTTCTTTACAAAGAGCTCTCCTTCCTGGGGAAAAAAAGTACAGAAAAATAAGACTCTCGATGCTAATTTCATCGTAGATAATTCTAATTTGAAATGTATCAAGTCAGTTTAAAAGTCAAGTAGAATATGCATATTTACCATGACTTTTACACTCTTGTACAGGATTAAAGATAAAATCTCAATATCTAATAGCTGACCTTTCCTTCAACTTTGCATCTATCCTCTGCATTCATTATTCCCATTAAAGAAACAACTAACTAGGATAAACAAACCACAAACTAGTGCTCTGCATGGCTTTGATGAAGAGCTAAACAATGGCAACAGCATAGAATTCAAAATCGTCGACAATTTTTCAAGCAGGCACGAAACTACAAGACCTGCAAAGAGTTTTTCCATAGGCCTGCCAGATAGTGGGAAAATGTAATGAGGAAGAGACTTCCAAACTGTAACAATCTCATAAATCATAACAAATGTTTACCGCATGGGGGCTTAGATCAAAGTAGTATTGTAAATCATTACAATGGGGTAAATGTCAAAAATCAAAGCGCTGTTTAGCTACTTAACTACGCAGATTTTCACCATGAGCTGCCTGAGAGACACTGCTTAGTTTACCCTGGTTCATAACTAGCTCCTGACAGAAAATAGACTGCTTCCTCCACAAGGATGGAAGGACCAGAACTGCTGGCAGGTTATTTAACATACAAGTTAAACTCATAATAAATGTGAATTGATAGTCACATTCAGGAGTCATCTTATAGTGTATGGTTCCCGAATGTAAACAGTGTGTAGAAATTTACTATAATCCCCGTGTTCAAGTGTAAAAGCTTGATGGGCAAGTAATCAAACTGGAAAATGAAACAGACCCAGTTTAATAATTCTAGTGTGCAAAGGTAAACTCGTGGCAGAAGATAGTACGGTAACCCAAGATACAACATAATAATTATAGACTTGTGTAAATATGAATAATGGAAATTATAGTTAAATGTGATTCAGAGGCAACAAGCATTTTGAAAGACCTAGTGGGGTCTAAATTTCAAAGCTTGCCAACAAATTGGTGAGATGCTTGTTGGCTGAACTAACGAATTGTGATAACAGATGACATAGTTTCTGAAAAAATAATTTCAATGTAATAAATCAAGGGCGACTCGATGTGGCTTAAAGTAACAAAGGTTTTATTGCCAATGAATAAATAACTATTTACACTAACAGGGTCAGACAGAAGAACTGTGACTGTACAACATTCCTCCCTTGCTCCAATCGAGGTTCCTCCCTGAACCGGGATATGCACCATTGCACTTGATTTGCTCAGTTTCCCACCTCAACACTCCATATGGTCTGGCTCGATTATGTTGCCCTCAGGGAACGACCCCTTAAAGGGGCCACCTTACAACATTCATTGGTGGTAATTAAAAATAATATTTTCCATAATAATCACTCAACAGTTTCCAAATGGCTAATGACTCACTCAGCTGGTCAAAATGTCAGAAAATCCAAGGGGGTGATTCTCCCATCCCGCTGCGCTGATTTTTTAGTGCACCAGGCCGAAAGATTCAAGCAGCGCCCGAATCGCATGGTCCGCGCAAGGTGTCCGAGCCTGAGCATGTCTCCCAGCACTGGACTTCTGGCGCCGCCAGCTCCACGTTGACAGGCCCAGGACAGAAATCTCCAGACCTGCCAGCATCTTCCCCCTGCCAGAGGTATTTCACTCCAGCGGGGTTTACAGTAGTTCCCCACTTGCAGGGAGCTGGCGGCTTAACCCTGCTGGAGTGCCGGGGGGGGGGGGGGGGGTAAGCAATTGAGGCCCTCAAGGGGGCGGGCACGGGCACGGGGGGAGGGGTGCCCCCCAAGCATTGGCATCTTGGCAGTGTCAGCCTGGGCCCCCTGGCATTGCCCAAGGGAAAAAGTGTCAATGCCCAGGGGGCACCTTGGCACTGTCCACCAGGCATGGGGCAGTGCCAAGGGGCTGGGCCTCCGGGAGGATGATTGGTGGGGATGGGGAGTCCCGCTGCCACTCTACATTTGGGATCAGTGAGAGGGGGAGGAAGGCCAGCAATTGGGGCTGGCTGGCCATCGGGGTGGTAGGGGGGTTGGTTTGGGACTGCAGTGGGGGGTGTGGGGCAAGGCTGGCCCGGACATGTCCGGGAGACCAGTAATTGGGCTATGGGGGGTGAGGGGGGGGAGGGCCAGCAATGCGGGGCTGGCCAGCAATCGGGAGGCTGGCAGTGCGGGGCTACTGCACATGTGCTTATCTCAGCGCTGACAGATCGGTGCTGTGGTCCTCTCAGCGTTACGCTTTCGGCGTCTCCAGTGGGAATAAGTCCTGCCCACAACTTTTCAACGGAATTTACGCTGAGGCACTCAGCAGTGCACAGAGGTTCCTTTTGAAGCTCCCGCCGAAAAACCAGTGGGATTTACTCCAGTTTTCACACTAATTCAACACTTGGAATTTTCCTGGGACAATTGCCCCCCCTCCCTCCCCCAGATGTGCAGTAGTGCTTGGTTCAATATCTAATAATATCTCAACAAAAGAAAAAAAATAGATCAGGTTGAAGTGATCAAGCACAAAACCACTAGTACAAACGTCATCCGTATAACTGACTCTGCGGCAGAAAGTAGCAAGAGCAATTTTTGGAGGGAATGGGATCCCAGAATGCAGACAATGAGGCCTATGTGGTAGAACACAAAAATAGTATAGACTGTGTCAATGACGAGAATGACCCAGACAAAAGCGAGAAATAAAGTTAACCGATTTAAAAGGATAAACTATCAATATTGCTGTGGAATAGCTGCACACAATGTGTATGCATATCTTGGAAACTGGCAATGACAAGAAGATATAAGCCAAAAATTAACAGAGAAACTGTGAATTACTTGACGATTTACAAGAAGAGTGGTCAGCGATCTGGGGGATGAATGGGAGTCAGCACTGAAGTAAACTCTTAGCAGCGATGCGAGTCACAGAGTTAACACACACTTTCATTAGCTGCTGCTGATTTCCAGTTGACTATGTGCCTCCTAGAAGTAATAATAATTCTCTTTGCTGGAGGAGATCATAGTGCTGGTACACACAGCCAAAAAACATTTATGACATACAGCAGACAAATTCACCAGCAAGCCACATTAAATACGCACACCACAAAGTAAACTAATAAATTTAATTTAGTCCTGTCATTCTCCCTGCAGAAAATAAAGCATCAATTGTCCAAAGGCAGGAAAGCAAAATAGCAAAAGTACCATCTGTGATATTCATGTTAGGGTCAGTAGGTCCTGGTTGTGTATCTGCAAAGCGCTGGTTATGATGCAGACAAGGCCTTCAGCAAGTTCCGGAACCTCTTTTATACTTTAAAGTCCTGGTCTGTCACCAAACATTTGGTCACCAATCTCAATAATGCCTTCTTTGTGATCATTTTTTCTGTTAAGTCTGAGCTCTGGGAGCCTTGTAGTATTTTCCTATGGTAAAGTGCTATATAAATTAAAATTACTGTTGATGTTGAGTTGAAGCCTTCTTGTAGTATTTTAACCTCTTTTGTACACTGCTCCGCCAAACAATTAGCTGACCTTGTTGATGTACTTTTATTGTCTATTGATGCAGAACCTGTTACAACATAGGCATGACGTATACACTCTTGACACGCAGGCCATGTTATCGTCCTCTGTGTAGTGATATATCCAAAAATGGCCAATAATCCAAGCTCTCTGACAAATAAACTATTTATTTATCCCCATCACATGATTAGCAATACAGAAGAAGCTAGAGAAACAAGAGGGGGAGGAAAAGGTACAGTGATAATAGGGTTAGATTGTGGGGTGGGAAAAAATAAACATTGGCAAAGACCAGTTTGGTCACATAGACTGTTGCTGTGCTGTAATTCTTCTTGGTTAGTTTCTTTGCCAATCAGGGTGTATAGCAGAATGCCAAATTATAAGGCCAGAGATGGGGCTGGAATTACCCATAAGACCATAAGACCTAGGAGCAGAATTAGGCCACTCGGCCCATACAGTCTGCTCCGCTATTCAATCATGGCTGATACTTTTCTCATCCCCATTCTCCTACCTTTTCCCCATAACCCCTGATCCCCTTATTACCCAGATTCATTTCACAGAGCACTCATTACAGCAACAAATTCAGCACAATACAAACATCACAAGGTGCTTCAGAGGAGCATTATAAAACAAAATATGACACCGCATCTTCAAGGAGGTATTCGATCAAGGGACCAAAAGCTTTAGCACAGTCTTATTGAGGAAAGGGAGATAGACTGAGGGGGCTTGTTTTGGGCTGAATTAAACAGTTTGCAGAAATGAAGGAGAACTATCCTGGCTCATCATAGATATATAACTGACATTTGACTTATTGTAAAATGTGACTTTTAAGATTGTATTAGACACTGGCTCAATGGAAGAAGGTAGTCATGATGTGGAGATGCCAGCATCTCAATGGAAGAAGCCAGAGAGTGGTTGTGGAGGATTGCTTCTCTGAGTGGAGGCCTGTGACTAGTGGTGTGCCACAGGGATCGGTGTTGGGTCCATTGTTGTTTGTCATCTATATCAATGATCTGGATGATAATGTGGTAAATTGGATCAGCAAATTTGCTGATGATACAAAGATTGGAGGTGTAGTGGACAGTGAGGAAGGCTTTCAAAGTTTGCAGAGGGATTTAGACCAGCTAGAAAAATGGGCTGAAAAATGGCAAATGGAATTTAACGCAGACAAGTGTGAGATATTGCACTTTGGAAGGACAAACCAAAGAAGAACGTACAGGGTAAATGGTAGGACTCTGAAGAGTGCAGTTGAACAGAGGGATCTGGGAATACAGGTACAGAAGTCCCTAAAAGTGACATCACAGGTAGATAGGGTTGTAAAGAGTGCCTTTGGTACATTGGCCTTTATAAATCGGAGTATCGAGTATAAAAGTTGGAGTGTTATGGTAAGGTTATGTAAGAAGTCTCACAACACCAGGTTAAAGTCCAACAGGTTTATTTGGTAGCAAATACCATAAGCTTTCGGAGCGCTGCTCCTTCGTCAGATGGAATGGAAATGTGCTCTCAAACAGTGCACAGAATCACAGAAATCAAGTTACAGAATAAGATTGAATAGGTTGGAACTTTATTCCCTGGAGCGTAGAAGAATGAGGGGAGATTTGATAGAGGTGTACAAGATTTTGATGGGTATAGTATAGAGTGAATGCAAGCAGGCTTTTTCCACTGAGGCTGGGGGAGAAAAAAACCAGAGGGCATGGGTTAAGGGTGAAAGGAGAAAAGTTTAAAGGGAATATTAGAACATAGAACAGTACAGCACAGAACAGGCCCTTCGGCCCACGGTGTTGTGCCGAGCTTTGTCTGAAACCCAGATCAAGCTATTTCCTCCCTATCATCCCGAAGTACTCCATGTGCCTATCCAATAGCTTCTTAAATGTTCCTAAAGTTTCTGACTCCACTATCCCTGAAGGCAGTCCATTCCACACCCCAACCACTCTCTGAGTAAAAAACCTACCTCGGACATCCTTCCTATATCTCCCACCATGAACCCTATAGTTATGCCCCCTAGTTACCACTCCATTCACCCGAGGAAATAGTCTTTGAACGTTCACTCTATCTATCCCCCTCATTATCTTATAAACCTCTATCAAATCTCCTCTCAACCTCCTCCACTCCAAAGAGAAAAGCCCAAGTTCCCTCAACCTTTCCTCATAAGACCTACCCTCCAAACTAGGCAGCATCCTGGTAAATCTCCTTTGCACTCTTTCCAGTGTCTCCACATCCTTCTTGTAGTGAGGTGACCAGAACTGCACACAATATTAGGGGGGGCTTCTTCACGCAGAGAGTGGTGGGAGTGTGGAACGAGCTACTGGATAACATTTACACTTTTAACATTTAAGAAAAACTTGGACGGGTTCTTGGATGAGAGGGGTGTGGAGGGATATGGTCCAAGTGCAGGTCAGTGGGACTAGGCAAAAAATGGTTCGGCACAGACAAGAAGGGCCAAAAGGCCTGTTTCTGAGCTGTAATTTTCTATGGTTCTATGGTCCTAAGAGGGAGAGAAAAAGCTAAAAGGTTTTCATGAAATAAACAGGAATAGCTCCAGTTATTTTCTTTGATCCAGCTATTTTCTTTGGGGCGAATGGGATCAAAGGTTATGGGGAGAAAGCAGGATTAAGCTATTGAGTTGGACAATCAGCCATGATCATGATGGATGGCAGAGCAGGCTCGAAGGGCCAAATGGCCTCCTCCTGCTGCCATCTTCTATGATCATCTTATAGAAGCACCGATTCATTCATTAGCACAGCACTCTCTAGCATTGAATGAAGCTTTCCTCTTTCTATGCCAATGGCGCTGAAGTCAGTTGTAATGCCTACATCCCACAAGATCAGTTCATTTGGCACAGACTAGGTCTGAATTTAGGCTATTCTAGGAGATGAAGACAGCATCACACTGTCAATTTATCAAGGAAGCTATTGGGGTAGCTGATAAGTGCTTATAACATCCAGTATGATGTTAACTCACCGTTTGCAAGATGTAAACTTAACTGATGTTATAAAAGCATGCACAAAATCTGCACTTGCACTGATAATCTCTGTGTAATTTCAGAATTTAGCCGGGGCTGAACAATCCGTCATGCAGGATCTTACTCAAATTTAAAATATACTAAAATAAGCAAATGCAGCTTCCGTATAGATCAGTTCTCGTTAGCCGCTTACCGCAGTTTAAGCTGTTCGAGCAGAATGGTACATCTGTTTCATGGTAGGTTTCCTCAGGTAAAAAGGGTTCATTCAGAAATTATAATGAAAGCAAATCCCAATATTATCCCTGGGCCAGTGCTCATAGAAGCATTGCAATCAAGTCTCCTCCATGGCCTTTAAAGTAATAATGGTTTAATACAAACTGACATTTAACTGATTAATGTGCACGTCAACATTTCACTACAACGTAAACATTCACGGGGTAGCACAGCATGGCATTTTTACCATGACCGGAGTAGAGTTTCAGACCTCAGGGGACATATGTCCATTTTAGCCGAGACTCACGACATACATTTTCTTCCCTGCTGATGTCCAAAAGATTTTTAAAGTTAATTTATTAATCACAAGTAAGGCTTACATTAACTCTGCAATGAAGTTACTGTGAAATTCCCCTAGTTGCCACAGTCCGGCGCCAATTCGGGTCAATGCACCTAACCAGCACGTCTTTCAGACTGTGGGAGGAAACCGGAGCACCCGGAGGAAAACCACGCAGACACGGGGAGAACTTGCAGACTCCGCACAGACAGTGACCCAAGCCGGGAATCAAACTCGGGTCCCTGGTGCTGTGAAGCAGCAGTGCTAACCACTGCGCTACCGTGCCGCAGGTTAGATGGATTGGCCATGCTAAATTGCTCCTTAGTGTCAGGGGGACTAGCTAGCTTGGGTAAATGCATGGGGTTGCGGAGATAGGGTCTGGGTGGGATTGTGGTCGGTGCAGATTCGATGGGCTGAATGGCCTCCTTCTGCACTGTAAGCTTCTATGATGTTGTGGTAACAAAGTCCAAGAAAACTAGACTGCTTTTAGTGCATTATTCAAATTCATATTGACTACATACGAATCCAAGAATACTCGCTGTCCATGTTATTTGAATATATAGGCATAATTCTGTCCTGTGCGTTTCTCAGCAGGAGCCACAAAGTAAATACTGAGAACAAGAATCTTGGTGTATATTTTCCCCATTTCTAACTCAGGAGCTCTAACTGCCAATTGTTGGACCCCAGTTATGCTCCAGAAAATATCAGAACATGGAATCATTCATCCCTGCTTCTAATCTGAAAAAAAAAGGCCAATTGGTGTTCTTTCAGGACACAAAAAAAACATTTTGAATTTCCCTTAAGAATTAGTTGGTCAGTATCACACAGATCAGCAAGGTCCTCGGACTTGAGTTACCTGGGCTGGTGAGAGAGACATTACAACTAGGTTCTCTCCTCATGATCTCTTGGCTCCTGTATAAACATCAGGTCAATGACCTTTCAGACAAAACATCAAACTCCATTTTCCTTTCCACAAATGCTACTTGACCAGCTGAGTATTTCCAACATTTTCTGTTTTTATTTATAATTTCCAACATATGCAGTTCTTTGCTTTCATCCGAGCATGATCGTACTTAATTGCAATGCCCAGTTGGGATTGGGCTTTTATGCATTATTAAGTTGTCACATGTTGCTGCAAGATGCATTATAAAATAAGCCACAAAAACACACAAAAAAAATGAATGAATACATCCACTTCTGGGACAATCTGAATGGAACAAATGTCTGGGCAAATTCAACCATTGTATCCCATCACATTCTGCTCTTTATTCCAGTCTAGTGAACTTGAGTAAGATATCTTCAATAATACTGCCTGCTGATACAACTGGCCACTCCAGCCCTCTAAAGTTTACAGCCCTGCAGGCATATGTGTACTGCCTCAAAACCGTTAAGTAGAAGTGCTCTGAGGTTTGTAAGAACTTAGATGCCTAGTCCATGCTGTTAGCATACAATACAACAGTAAATTATCAAAACCACTGGACTAATATCAGTGCAGATCCATTGATCTGTTTTACTGCACATTAGTGAACAAATCAAAAATATTGAGTTAGCTTCAGCTTTTACAGACCTTGACCTTCACTGATGGGGTGAAAGGGGGGTGGGGGGGGGGGGGGGGCAGAGACAAGGAGTCCAAGGTGAAGGCATAAAAGCCCCAAAAGAGTGGTTTGCTCAAATTAATTATCTTGAAGCGGCGATTAAAGAAATGGATGGGAGGATGCTCATGGATGTTATTTATATGGAGTTCCAGAAGGCATCTAATAAAAACCTGAATAAGACATTTTTAGCTAATGTTGAAGCTGATGGAATTGAAGGTAAAATATTGATCTGGTTAGGAAATTGGCCGAGTGGCAGGAGCAGATTTCCACTCCATCTGACGAAGGAGCAGCGCTCCGAAAGCTAATGGTGTTTGCTACCAAATAAACCTGTTGGACTTTAACCTGGTGTTGTTAAAACTCTTACTGAGTGGCAGGAGACAGAGAGTAGGGACTATGAGCATATAATCAAATTGGTAGAAGTGTTGAGACTATTCTTTAGCGATATTTATCAACACCACATCTTAGGAAAGACATATTGACCTGGAAAGGAGCGCGGTACATATTTACTAAAATAATATTTGGATTCCAAGGGCTAAACTTTGAGGAGACATGACATAAATTAGGATTACATTCCTGGAATTTAGAAGTCTATGGGGTGATCTGATCAAAATTTTGAAGCTATTAAAAGAAGCAGACAAGGTAGAAAAGAGTGAAACTATTTCTGCTGGTTGGGGAATCTCGTACTAGGAGAGCTAGCCCAATAATAAGATTAATTATGTTTTCTGTAAAGTAAAAGGCATTTGGGGCAAAGACAGGTAATGTGGTGTAGGTCACCGATTGGCCATGATCTTGCTAAAGGGCAGAACAGGTTCAGGGTTGACTCCTGTTCAGATTGTTATGGCTTTATTTAGAAGAGCAAGGAAATCTCCCCAGTTTCCTGGCCAATATTTATCCCTGAAGCAACAGATGACCTGAACATGATCATACTGCTGTTGGTGCAATGCTGCTGTGAACAAATTGACTGCCACGTCTCCTACATTATAACAGAGGCCACACTTCAAAAGTACTTAATTGGCTGTGAAGAATTTGAGACATGTGAAAGACAAAAATATGTGGCAAAGCAAGTTGTGAGAGGGATGCAAACAATTTACAAAGAGATGTTGATAGGTTAAGTAAATGGGCAAAAAGCTGGCAAATGGAGTATAATGTGGGAAAATGAAGTTGTTCATTTTGGAAGGGAGAACAAAAGAGCAGAATATTATTTAAGTGGAGAAAGCTGCAACACAAAGGGGCTTGTGCAAAAGCCCAGAAAGCTAGCCCATAGGTGCAGCTGGTAATCAGGAAGGCTAATGGAATGTTGGACCTTATTTCAAGAGGGTATAAGAGAGGGGAAGTTTTGCTGCAGCTGTACAAGGTACTGGTGAGAGCACAAACCCTTATTTAAGGGAAGATATTTGCTGGAATTCTACCACCCCCCCCCGCCACAGAATTGGAGCAGGCGAGGGGCGGATAACGGAAATGTCCGTTGACCTCAGGCGGGGATTTCCAGTCACGCTTGAGCGAGGCTGTAAAATCCCGCTCATCGTTTCATTGCAGGTTTTTCAGAGAAGGTTCACTAGGATGATCTCTGGTATGGAGGGATTGTGTTATGAGGAAAGGTTAACCAGTTTGGAGCTCTACTCATTGGAATTTAGAAGAATGCGAGGTAATCTCATTGAAACATATGGGATTCTTAAGGGACTTGACAGGGGAAATGCTGAGAGGATGTTTCCCCACATGGGAGAGTTTAGGACCAGAGGGCATAGTCTCAGAATAAAGGGGCACTAATTTAAGACTGAGATGAGGAGGAATTTCTTCTCTCAGAGGGTTGTGAGGCTTTGGAACTCCTTGCCACTGAGAACTGTGGAGTCAGAGACATTTGTCGGAATTTTATCAACACGCCTGCCCCAGAATTGGGGTGGGTGAGGCTCGCATTGGGATCTCGGGTGGTATCTTATGAGCCTCGGGCGGGCGGGCGAGGCGGTAGGATTCCGGCAATTGTGTTTATTTAAGGCTGAAATAGATAGATTTTTGATCAGTAAGGGAATAAAGGATTACAGGGTAAGGGCAGTAAAGTGAACATGAGCAATGTCAGAGCAGCCATGATCCTATTGAGTGGCGGAGCAAGCTTGAGGTGCCAAATGGCCTACTCCTGTTTCTACTTCCTATGGTCTTACGTTATATAAATCTGGCCAAAATTCATCATGTAAGTTCACTTGTGATTAGTGAAAGATAAGGTGGCCCACATCTTCCCCGAGATGTGTGTGTTCCTCTAACTCTAACCTTTCAAGCACCCCCCCCCCTCCCCCCCGCAATTTTAATCACCCCACCATTGGCAGACATGCCTTTAGCTGACTAGGGGCCTGATCTCCGGAATACCCTCCTTCCACTTCCCCACATCTGTTTCCTTCTTTAAGACACTCCTTAAAACCTACTGCTTGAAACAAATCTGACCTAATATCTATTGTGACTGTGTCATATTTTGTTTTACATTCTCCCAAGAAACACCTTGGTATGTTTTATTCCATTAAAGGTGCGGTATGAATATAAGCTGCTTTTGGTGATTAATTGCACACCATGCTTCAGATTCCAGTCAGTAAAGCTTTATTTATGTTTCTTAAAAATGGTAAAATCAACAGATCAAACCAAACTGCATTGCCTTCATCACTGAGTGTTTCAGTTTTTTTCCAACTTAGGCCAACAAGAAAGTTTGCAAAGAGTTAATACTGACAATCAGTATTAAAATGATCTGGATCTAGGCAAACTGCAAGACATATGGCAGAAGCACGCATGCAAAGTCAACTGGTGTTAATATATATATATATATATACACATATTCGAGTAAGCTGTTTCACATCAATTTACTAAATGCTTTAAACTGATTCCAAAGCAGACAAAACCTTCCCATATAAGTGCAGACAGGAGCCAGAGAAAACATCCAGGTCTGAGCCAATTGTATAGCACCAGCAAAGACCTATCAAGCCAATACATCTCACATTAGCAAGCATCTGCTTTAGATTTGACGTCAACACCAAAGGCCTTTACTCTGTCCCTATCATTGCAGTCTCCGTTTACTGTGCTAACAGCTATTTAGATTTTAACGAGTTGCCACTGATTTCGTGATTTTTAGGTGACGGTCTCTAAGCTGCAAAAAATGTTATTTGTGTAAAAAAGTAAATTTTCCCAGATTAACTTTCTGGATCTCTGGAGACATATTCTGCGTCATCCACCTGAATATTACTGGCGAAGGAATAAGCTGTTGTTTTGTAAGAAAGTCTGATCAATGAAACTAGAGTAATCTGCATCACAGACATTCCTTGCATTTATGTAAATTCCACTGCACACATCATGTGCTACAGCAGGGATTATTTATGTATTGTACAGATAAGTACAAGAATGCAATAACATAGCAAGAGCTGTAATGTTGCAATGTGTCTGACAAGCGTGATTCACTTACGTATGAACATACAAATGAGGAAGAGTATGTCATTTGCCCCCTCGAGCCTACTGTGCCATTTGATAAAATCATAGCTGATTGGATTGTGGTCTCAACTCTACTTTCCCGATTACCCAGTACTCTTTTTGACTCTCTTGTTGGTCAAGAATCTATCGACTTCTGCCTTAAAAATATTCATATGATCCTGCCTCAACCACTTTCTGGGGAAAGTGAGTTTTACAGATTCACGACCCTCACAGAACAAAATTATCCTTATTTCCATCTTAAACAGAGGTCCTTTCTGTTTAAACTGTGCCCCCTAGTTCTAGACTCTCCCTCAAGAGAAAACATCCTCCTATCAAGTCTCTCCAGGATCTCATATGGTTCGGTAACATCGCCTCTCATTCTTCCAAACCCCAATGGGTACAGGCCCAACCTGTCCAATCTTTTATCATTAAATAGCACCCATCCCCACAATCCCAGGTCTCAGTTGCGTGAACCTTTTCAGAACTGCTTCTAATGCAATTATGACCTTATTTAGATAAGGAGACCAAAACTGTACACAGTAGCCTGGGTGTGGTCTAACCAATGTGCCGTACAACTGTAGCAAAACATTCCTACTTCTTTATTCTATTCTTCGATTTTAAAAAAAATTCATTTATGCTCTGTGAACATTGCTGGCTAGGCCAGCATTTATTGCCCATCTCTAGTTGGTCTCGAGAGGGTGGTGGTGAGCTGCCTTCTTGAGTCGCTGCAGTCCCTGGGTGTAGGTACACCCATAGTGCTGTTAGGAAGAGAGTTCCAGCATTCTGACCCAGTGACAGTGAAGAAACGATTGCTATGTTTCCAAGTCAGGATGGTGAGTAGCTTGGAGGGGAACCTCCAGGTGGTGGTGTTCCCAGGTATCTGCTGCCCTTGTCCTTCCAGGACTATAGTGGTTGTGGGTTTGGAAGGCCCTGGTTAGTTCCTGCAGTGCGGTTTGTAGATGGTGCATACTGTTGCTATCATGTGTTGGTGGTGGAGGGAGTGAATGTTTGTGGAAGGGGTACCAAACAGGCTGCTTTGTCCTGGATGGTGTTGAGCTTCTTCAGTTTTAACGGAGCTGCATTCACCCAGGCAAGTGGAGAGTATTCCATCACACTCCTGACTTGTGCCTTGCAGATGGTTGGCTTTGGGGAGTCAGGAGACGAGTTACTTGCTCTGGGATTCCTAGCCTCTGACCTGCTCTTGTAGTCACAGTATTTATCTGGCTAGTCCAGTCAGTTTCTGGTCAGTGATAACCCCCAGGATGTTGACAGTGGAGGAATCAACAAGTAAATGTCAAGGGGAAAGGTGGGATTCTATCTTGCTCTGAAGAGTCACGAATGGAGCTGAACATTGTGCAGTCATCAGCGAACATCCCACTTCTGACCTTATGATGGAAAGAAAGTCATTGATGAAGCAGCTGAATATGGGCCTAGGACACTACCTTGAGGAATTCAGACAGTAATGTCCTGGAGCTGAGATGATTGACATCCAACCACCATAATCATTTTCCTTTGTACCACATATGACTCCAACCAATAGATGGTTTTCCCTCTGATTTCCATTGGCTCCAGTTTCATTAGGGCTCCTTGATGCCAAATTCGGTCTGCTGCCTTGATGTCAAGGACAGTCACTCTAACCTCTTTTGTCCATGTATGACTCCAACCAGCAGAAAATTTGCCCCCTGATACCCATTGATTCCAGTTGTGCTAAGGCTCCTTCATGCCACACTTGGTCGAATGCAGCCTTGATGTCAAGGGCTGTCACTCTCACTTCATTTCTTGAATTCAGCTCTTTTGTCCATGTTTGAACAAAGGCTGTAATGAGGTCAAGGGCTGAGTGACCGTGGACCCAAACTGAGTGTCACTGAAGAGGTTATTGCTGAGCAGGTGCTGCTTGAAAGCACTGATGATGACTCCTCCCATCACTTTACTGATGATCCAGAGGAGACTAATGGGGTGGTAATTGGTTGAGTTGGATTTGTCCTGTAACCAAGGCAATTTTCCACATTGTTGGGTAGATGCCAGTTGTAGCTGTACTGGAACAGTTTGGTTAGGGACACAGCAAGTTCTGGAGCATTAATCTTCAGGACTATTGCCGGAATATTGTCAGGGCCCATAGCCTTTGCAGTATCCAGTGCCTTCAGCTGTTTCTTGATATCACGTGGAGTGAATTGAATTGGCTGAAGACTGGCACCTGTGATGCTGGGGCCCTTTGGAAGATTTGCATCATCCATTTGACACTTACTTGTGGGACATTTTCCTTCAGTGATTTGCTTAATTATCCACCACCATTCATGACTGGATGTGGCAGGACTGCAGAGCTTAGATCTGATCTGTGGAATTTCTTGGCTCTATTACTTGCTGCTTATGCTGTTTAGCATGCAAATAGTCCTGTTTGGTAGCTTCACCAGGTTGACACCTCATTTTGAGATATGCCTGGTGCTGCTTTTGGCATGCCCTCCTACACACCTAACTGAACTAGGGTTGATCCCCTGGCTTGGTTCTAATGGCAGAGTGGGGGACATACTGAGCCATAAGTTTACAGGTTGAAGCTGAGTACAGTTCTGCTGCTGCTGATGGTACACGGCACCTTGTGGATGCCCAGTCTTGAGTTGCCATATCTATTTGCAGTTTATCCTATTTAGTACGGTGGTAAAGGACATTTGTGAACAGATGGGTTTTTACGGCAATCGTCAATGGTTTCATGGTCTTCATTAGACTTTTAATTCCATATTTGTTTTTAATTGAATTCCACCGATAGCTATGGTGGGATCTAATGCCGGTTACCTCAAGCATTGCCCTGGGTCTCTGTGTTATTAGTCCAGGGACAATACCACTGCTCCACTGTCTCCCTGCTTTCACCATTAAATAGTGATAAGAATTGATGAGGATACTGGTGCGTACAAATGTCACATAATAGACTTGTGGGAAAGATTGAGGTCCATGGGATCAAAAGGAGCAATGATAGCATGGGTTCTAAATTGGCTTAAAGACAGAAGATAAGGTATAATGATTAACAGGTGTTTATCAGACTGTAAGGAAGAGCTGTCCCTCAGGGGTTGGCATTTGGATGAGAGTTCTTCTTGATATATATATTAATGACCTGGACTTGAGTTACGTGGAGAGACTAAAGAAGCTTTGATAGTTCTCCTTTGACCAGAGAAGGCAAAGAGATTTGAGATAAAAACAGAAAATGCTGGAAAAATTCAGCAGAGGTCTGGTAGAACCTGTGGAGAGAAACAGAGTTAGCATTTCAAGTTCAACGTGACTCCTAGAAAGTTCCAAAGAGAGTCATTGGACTTGAAATGTTCGCCAGAATTCTACTGTCATGTCCGCCACGGGAATCAGAGCGGGCGAGGGGTGGACAATGGGAAGGTCCGTTGACCTCGGACAGGATTTTCCAATCGCGGGTGGAGCAAGGCCGTAAAATCCACCCCCCCGATAATTCTGTTTTTCTCTCCACAGATGCTGCCAAACCTGCTGAGTTTTTCCAGAATTTTTGGTTTTTATTTTAGATTTGCACCATCCACAGCATTTTGCTTTCATTTTAATGAAGATTTAAGAAATTTGTTCAAAATCATAAAAGGTTACTTTCGGTGGGGGGGCAGGGGGAACAACTTCAATTGGAAAGAGGATCATAACCAGTTGATATTGTGGAAGTTAACGTTATAACAGTTGTGAAAATTAAAGTTTCATAATTGTCAAAAAAAAAACTCTGTCAAGTAATGGAAAATGATTATTAGCCAAACACGATTATTAGCCAAACACGGTTTGATTATTAGCCAAACACGGCTGTCAGTCAGGCCAACAGGATAAGCAAGATAAGCAAGTATACCTAAAACCTTGTTCCATAAACACGGCATTCCAGGTTAGGACAGCAGGATGAAAACAAAGAACAAGTTACCATGACGATTACCAAACAGCAAGATATGGGGACATATTATGCTAATGAGGGATTGGTTTTCTATTGGATAAGAAAAGGCAAAAGGGCTATGCCATGATTGGTGGATATGTATGTCAATGAAAGATGTGAAAATCTCTTGTTCCTGATTTGCTGTAATTGACGATAACTGCTGAGCTGTTTCTCTGTAACCTCAGAACTGCTCCGGCCATCCGGTGTTGGCCGCTGAGAGTTCTCCTTGTGCACAAGTAATTAAAGACCTTGCATTGGATGCATGGTATCCAGCGCTGTTTGTGTTAAGAGTTGACTGAGTGTGCCTTTAGATTGCTGATACCCAAGAGAACACTAACAATATATATTTAAGATATTTTGGCAAAAGAACCAGGATACTTGGTAGTGTGGATGAACAGAGGGATCTGGGTGTCCATGTGCATAGATCCCTGAAAGTTGGCACCCAGGTTGATAGGGTTGTTAAGAAGGCATACGGTGTGTTAGCTTTTATTGGTAGAGGGATTGAGTTTCGGAGCCAGGAGGTCATGCTGCAACTGTACAAAACTCTGGTGCGGCTGCATTTGGAGTATTGCGTACAGTTCTGGTCGCTGTATTATAGGAAAGATGTGGAAGTGTTGGAAAGGGTGCAGAGGAGATTTACCAGGATGTTGCCTGGTATGGTGGGAAAATCGTATGAGGAAAGGCTGAGGGGCTTGAGGTTGTTTTCGTTAGAGAGAAGAAGGTTAAGAGGTGACTTAATAGAGGCATACAAGATGATCAGAGGATTAGATAGGGTGGATAGTGAGAGCCTTTTTCCTCGGATGGTGTTGGCTAGCACGAGGGGACATAGCTTTAAATTGAGGGGTGAGAGATATAGGACAGATGTTAGAGGTAGGTTCTTTACTCAGAGAGTAGTAAGGGCGTGGAATGCCCCGCCTGCAGCAGTGGTGGACTCGTCAACGTTGAGAGTGTTCAAGTGGTTATTGGATAAACATATGGATGATATTGGAATAGTGTAGATTAGAGGGGCTTTAGATTGGTACCACTGGTCGGCGCAACATCGAGGGCCGAAGGGCCTGTACTGCGCTGTAATGTTCTATGTTCTATGTTCTAAAAGTGAATTACGAAGATCTGGAACTGAAAGGTTAGTGTTTGCAGATCCAAAAGGGAAGTGGATATATAATTGAAAAAGAAAACAAATAATTTGCTGGGCTTATAGAGAAAAAGCAGGAAATAGGAACAATTGGATAGCTCTATCAAAGAGTTGGCACCAGGTACAATGGAGTGAATGGCCTCCTTCTGGCTATAAGATTCCAATAAATTAGCTCGGTCAGTGAAATATCCTCAATGTTCTGCATGTTAAGGTTCTAACATCAACGTACTTTTCTTAGGAGGAAATATAGCAGAGAAGAGGCAATCCATCTACTCAGCCCTAAAAGTGTGCCTCAGCCGTAGCCCCATCAAAGTCCTCTGTACTGTCCCGGTGCAACATTTTTCTCCCATCATGTCAGCCAGTTTTATGCTGTGGGCTCACACCAACTAGCGAATGGCGTTCAGACTGCTCAGAACCATTTCATTTAAGACTGCGAGCAGTCAGCAGAAGGTACTTTCATCTCATCAATCGGGGCTGGAGATGAAAGGACAACATCTTATCCAATGAATCCCTGACCGTTTAACCTTTTTGAAAAATTCAACAAGACTTTAGGGGTCAAACATTAGACTCACCTCCTGAAGTTTTTTCTCAATTTCTCTAAACACAGTTTGAGCTTTGAATCCATTGACACTGGCTACAGCACTGGTTGGAACTGGTTGGATAATTTGTCTTCTGAAAATGAAAAGATTGCAGTTAGAACAAAATATGTAAATGACGACATTTCATAGAATCATTATAGAATCATAGAAACCCTACAGTGCAGAAAGAGGCCATTTGGCCCATCGAGTCTGCACAGACCACAATCCCACCCAGGCCCCAACCCCATATCCCTACATATTTACCCACTAATCCCTCTAACCAACCAACGCATCTCAGGACACTAAGGGGCAATTTTTAGCATGGCCAATCAACCTAACCTGCACATCTTTGGACTGTGGGAGGAAACCGGAGCACCCGGAGGAAACCCACGCAGACACGGGGAGAATGTGCAAACTCCACACAGACAGTGACCCAAGCCGGGAATCGAACCCAGGTCCCTGGAGCTGTGAAGCAGCAGTGCTAACCACTGTGCTACCGTGCCGCTCTTAGATATTTAAATAGAGCAGCTTGTCACGCATTTCATCAGGGTCTTTATTCAGGTTAAACCAAAATTAGAGCTTTCATGAGAGCTCTAAGACCTAGAAATGTAAATATATATGCGCAGAGAGCCAACATTAAGCACTGGCAGGTCAGGTATAGAAAAGATGCTTCTCTGTGGATGGGTAGGATAGTGGATGTTTTACCTACTTTGTAAACATTTCCATTTGGAATTTCAGTGTTAAAATATGAACAATTGCATCTACTTTGTTCCCTTTGATGAATCTAAGATTCACTAATAAAAAGTTCGACATCTTTTTTTAACCATGCAACTACAAACTGATACATCAGGTAGCATGGCTAACACTTCCCCACAATCATTTAAATTAATTTCTGAAAAAAAAACGATCTGCCTGTTTTTCTATAATTGAATATAGCAATTCCAAGAAAATTTCAAATTAAATTTAAAAATGACATATTTCACAGTATTATATTTACCCAATGATTGGATTCCATGCTTTTTAATTCTCTCACTAAAGCATTTACTTCAAAGCCTCAGCCTATCTAAGGAGCCAAGCCTTTAACTAGATACTTTTAACTCAATAGTTACAGTTTTCAATTGTTTGTCCATTCTAAGCATGTGCTGTTTGTAGAATTTCCCAGCATGAAACAGGCCTCATCCTGTAATGGATTTGAGTTGAGTTTTCTTTAAAACGCTCTGAGCAAATCGAGTGAATTCTCAGTCCATTACTTCAGATAAGTGATGATATTTATATAAAAGCTCTATGTAGTGAGATCACGGCCATGATTTTACTGGCTGGCTCCGCCCATTGATGGGCGAGCGAGCCAAGAAATCAGGATCGCGCCCCATTTCTCAGCTCTTGCCATCTTACCATAACTGGATTTCCGGCACAGTCAGCCCCTCACCCATCTCCGACGAGGGGCTGAATAAATTATTTAAATTTATTATAATAGTGTTTTCCATGTGATTAGTGAGCCCGGCGCACAATCGTCAGGGCACACTTGCCTTGATGGCCTCACCAGGAGAGGTTCTCTCCGACGAGGAAAACATCTGCTCCCCATGAACAGGGAACAGCCATGTTGCCCTCGCCAGCCCGGTACCGTGGCAATGCCCACCGAGCAATGCCAGGGAGGCAGGACCTGAAGGGGGTAGGGGCTGATTGGGGGAGAAAGGGGGGGCCCGCTGCACACTCTGCCTGCGATCAGGAGGGAGGAGGGTGGGGGGGCGGGGAGAGGATGGCACGCTGCACACTCTGCATCGCAATTGGTGGAGGAGGGCCCAATGCTGTTCAGCTTGTGAGCGGGGGGGGGGGGGGGGGCACAATTCGTTTGGGCAGTGGGGGTGATATTTTCAGGCGGTGTGGGGCTCACTATCAGCCGCCGCCCCCCGCGATTGCTATGGAGGACTGTGTTGAAGCTGGCTGCAACAGCAGAGGCCTGACAGCTCTCTCTCTCTGCCAGGCCTCTGCTTTTGGAATTGTGCATGTGCAGCCACAGAGGTCTGCACATGCGCAATAGTTCCCTCTGCTGGTTGCAGAAGCTAACTGGCGAGTTAAGTCCAGCCCACTGCCTCTAGTGGCTGGAAACAGTCTAGCCCATTTTTCATGCACTGTGCGCACAAGGATTGCAGCAAAAACCTGCACAAAAAATAGATCTGCAACTCCCCCATTTTCACGCTAGCTGGACACGTAGAGTTTTTCTCGTAAAATTCTGCTGCACAAATCCCAAGACAGTGGGGGAACTCTCCAACAATGACACCTGGGGATCATACTCTTGTAATTACCTTAGTGCAAATAATTTGTATTCTCTACCTATCTTCCACTCACTGCACTTTGCTGGAAACTAGTGCCATTTTAACAGGGGCCTTATGAGTTCAGGTCATGAGTTCTGTTTGCTGTGTAGATAGACTGTTCTCTCCAACGCACTAATGTAGCTGTCATGGAGGCTGAGCCCGCTTCCTCACGGGAGAGGGAGTGGGTTAGGATTATATTTACTGGAGTTCAGAAGCATGAGGGGGGACATCTAACAGAAACCTATAAAATTCCGACAGGACTGGACATAGTAGATGCAGGAAGGATGTTCCGAATGGAGGAGGAGTCCAGAACTGGGGGTCACAGTCTGGATCGGGGTAAACCACTTAGGACTGAGAGGAGGAGAAATTTCTTCACCCAGAGAATGGTGAGCCTGTAGAATGCTCTACCAAAGAAAGCAGCTGAGGTCAAAACAGTGTTCATTTTCAAGGAGTCAGAAAAAAAAACCTCTTGGGGCTAAAAGGAGTTAGATAGGGCCCTTGGGGCTAAGGCAGGGGTCTCCAAACTTTTCAGTACAAGGGCCACATCGTATATTTTACACATTTTCGGGGGCCAAAGAAAAAAAATTAGTTTTATAAATGAATGAATAAGTTTTATTTGGATCATCTTTGTAATCAGCATGATATGATTCAGAACAAAAGAGGGATGTGACAATTACAAAGAAACAATGCCGTGCTTACACTGAGAAATGATATATAATGAGTAAAAATGTCAAACATTAACAAATGCTCTGACAAAATAATCAACTACTTAACTGCAGATGAGAAAAGCAGGCTATTCATTTTTTAATTAATTTTATTTACTGAAATTTTACAAGTGTTTACTTGAAATGAGAATTTGCCCAATTTTGTGGCACACAGTAAGAAAAATAAACTCGCCCCAAGAAAGAACTTCAGTAAAACAAAGCAAAGAAATTCAAAATAAACTTGAACCATTAATAAAGGTCGAACAAAAATAAATTCAGTCTGCACCTTTCTACACAATTCTGGCAATTGGAGTTTTCAATTGTAACCAACAAATCATGACGTTTTGCACAAGATTAATGGGAATGATGGAACTGCTTTTTTAATTTCAAAATATTGCTGAACTGAGGTTTCAAGCTTGAGGAGCCAATTATTAGAATGGACTTCAAATGCTCATCAGATAAATTTGTTCGATATTTGGACTTGACATACTTCATGTTTGAAAATGTTTGTTCACACAGGTACGTTGTACCAAAAACTGATACAAATCCACAAGCAAATCGCTTCAAATTTGGAAACTGCTCAGGCTGCAAAGATTTATAAAATTGGATCAGATTTCCTTCTTTATACTTGTCTTTCAGCATGTCATCTGATTGGAGATCAATAATTTCCATTTGAAACTGACTTGGGAGTGTTTCAACATTGCAGCCAAATGCATTTTGAAACAGCTTTATTTCATCTGTGTTTCCATCAAGATGAGAAAATCGTTCCTAAAATTGTTTTGGCAAGTCCTTAATGATTTCTGTTGCAAATGAAGAAGGAAATTCTGCTTCACTTTCTTCATGAAATTTTTCACAACATGGAAAATGAACCAAGTTATGAACTTTCAGCTGTCCTTAAAATAGCATTAGTTTTGCCCTGAATGTCTTGACATGCACGAATAGATCACAAATCAAATTTATTTCACCTTGCAACTTCAGATTCAATGAATTCATATGGCCTGTCATGTCTGCAAAAAATGCCAATTTCCAAAGCCAGTCAGTGTTTGATAAAAGTGGTTCGGGTCGATTCTTCTCTGTGAGAAAGGAATCAAATTCCTCTCTGAGCTGAAAGAACCGTGATAGAACCTTTCCACAACTAAGCCATTGAACTGCTGTATAAGGCAAGTCACTGAACTCAGAATCAGTTTCTTTCAGAAAATCACGAAACTGGCGATGATTAAGCCAGTGAGATCGAATGAAATTCACTGTTGAAACAACAGGTTCCAGAACGCAAGACATATCCACATATTTTCCGCACAATGCTTGTTGATGGATAATGCAATGCAGAAACATGGGCTTTGAGAATCCACCAACCTCACAGGCTTTTGTGATTTGTCCAACCAAACCTTTCTTCACCCCAGACATGTTCTTTCCTCCATCAATTGTCACGCACTGCAGTTTATTCCACTCCAGTTATTTTCTAACACAGTTTTTTGCAATTCTTTGAAGATGTCTTCCCCAGTTACTCTGCTGTGCATGCTATGCACTGATGCTAATTCTTGTGTCACATTAAATTCACTGTCGATGCCACGGATGAATACTAGGAGTTGTGATGTGTCACACACATCAGTCGATTCATCAAGTGCGAGAGAATACAACTGAAAATTTCTTGCCTTGTCCGTAATTTGATTAAATATATTGCTTCCTATATCCTCAATTCTACGAGCAACAGCATTTGGCGCAAGACTGATGATTTTGAACAGATTTGCTTTTTCTGGGCATAACTTTTCCACTGCTTCCATTATACACTCTTTGATGAGATCTCCATCGGTGAATGGCTTTCCTCTTTTAGCCAACACATAAGCTAGTTTGTAACTGGCCCTGGTTAAAACTTCATTTTCAATTATCTTCTGCATAAAAAAAGCTTGTTGAGAAAGCAACCTGCGTTGCATTGATTCAAATTTTTCCGAACGCTGTGTTCCTGTGAATTGGGAATAACTTGGTTCATGTTTGGTCTCATAGTGCCGACGTACATTGTACTCCTTCAAAACTGCAACAGTTTCATTGCATATGACACACAAGGCTTTATCACCTGCTTGTACAAAGAAGTACTTTACACCCCATTCTTCATTAAACAGGCGGCACTCACTGTCCACTTTTCTTTTCTTTTTTCCTTCCATAACTGAATTGGTCTGAATTGCCGCCATCATTGTCATTGTTCTCGCTCATTACAGACAGATGGAGCTTAAGGATTGGATAAAGCAGCTGTCACTCAGTCAATGCAGAGTGGCAATTGGATAACAGATGTCTCAATTGCTGATGCGTTTAATGAACTGTCAGTCACAGGACGGCAGCTCTGATTGGACAATAGTCCGGTAAAGAGGGCGGGGATTCCCATGGGTCCATCAGACACCGGGGTTCCGGACGCGGGAGTGTTTTCGGCAGCGGGAATCCCGTCCCGCCCCACTGGCTGCGGGCCAGATGTAGCCCGCTGGCGGGCCGGATGTGGCCTGCGGGCTGTAGTTCGGAGACCCCTGGGCTAAGGGGATCAAAGGATACAGGGGGAAGCAGGAACAGGTTACTGAGTTGGATGATCATAATGAATTACTGAGCAGGCTTGAAGGGCCAAACCCTACTCCTGCTCCTCCTCCTATTTTCCATATTTGTGAAGAGGATGCAAAAACGCTTTAGGATTTGGATTGTCCCTTGAGGAAAGGTTAAATGGAGTGGAACTTTACTTCTCATTCTTGCAAACTCTAGTAATAATCTCACTCAAACATACAACATTTTTACAGGGTTCGACGGGGTAGATACTGGAAGGATGTTTCCCTTGGCTTGGCGGGGGGGAAGGCAGCGGGGTGATCTAGAACAGAGGACGTAGTTTCAGATGAAAGGTAGGCCATTTAGGACTGAGATGAGGAGGGATTTCTTCACTTAGAGGGCTTTGAACCTTTTGAATTCTTGGTCCCAGAGGGCGGTGGAGGACCAGTTGCTTAGTACGTTTAAAACTGAGAGTGATATGTTTCTGCATATTAAAATATCAAGGATATGGGCATAATGCAGTAAAATGTTATTGAAGCACAAGAGCAGCCTTGACCTCACTGAATGGGGAATGGGTTGGAAGGGCTGAATGGTCTACTGCTACTCCTATTTCTTATGTTATGTTCAAATAGCCAACACAAGCCCAAAATGAGACATTTACTGGTTTCCATGGATGGAATACTCAAGGTATGTACATAAAATAAAGCTGTAATTAGTAAAACTTATTATTTTTTGTACATTGCAAATTCAGCAACTAGTCTTCAAATGAGATTAAGTTCCTGCAACAATAATAGAACTAGTTTCAGTGTTTTCTTTTGTTATGTTCAGGGCTCCAGCAGCTCCAGCTAAGTTAAGCACTCCCACCCTCAGCTTTACAATACTTGATGCCCCAATGTACCTCAGCAACCCAATACTTATGGCTGAATTTCCATCTTCGGGACACAACTTGCACTGCTCCCACAAACATTGAATCATAGAATCCCCACAGTGCAGAAGGAGGCCATTCGGTCCATTGGGTTTGTACCAACTCTCTGATAACCCCATACAGTTATCCCGCTGATCCCCCTAACCTACACATCTTTGGACACAAAGGGTTAACTTAGCATGTCCAATCAACCTAACCGGCACATCGTTGTCCAAATTCAGGAGGAGGATTCTGGATGCAGATTGAAGCTACATTTAGGTTTGGGCTCATGTTCAAGGTTAGAACATGTCCAAAGAGAAGGAGGGTTCCTCCTGTCCTCTGCCCATAAAGGCATCAAAGAGCACAGCACTCACAGATGAGCCCAGATATCAACCTGACACATTGCTGGAGGTAACCGTCACCCTTGGAGCCTAAGTACTTGCATTTGCTCCAGTGCTCAAGAAGAGTCACATTTGACTCAAAACATGAACAATGTTTCTTCCTCCACAGATGCTGCCAGACCAGCTGAACTTTTCCATTACTTTCTGTTTTTATGTCAGATATCCAGCATCTGAAGCATTTTTGTCCTGTTTTGTTGGCAGAGACCTGAGTAGCTGTGGCACTGATGGTAAGGATGTGAGAAAAAACAAGAGAACCAGAAGGATCTTGGTGTGCATGTCCAAAGACCCTAGCAGGCAGCAGGACAATTAGATGGTTAAGAAGGCATATTGGATACAGTTGAGACGGTTCAGAGAAGGTTCATTAGATTGATTCCAGGGATGAAGGACTTGTATTATGAAAAGAGATTGGGTAGTTTAGTCCTATACTCCCTGGAGTTTAGAAGAGAGGAAATCTAATTGAGGTATATAAGATGCTAAACGGGGTTGACAGGGTAGACGTGGTGAGGATATTTCCCCTTGTTGGAATTCTAGAATGAGAGGCTATAGTTTTAGGCTAAGGGATGGCAGAGTTAAAACGGAAATGAGAAGGAATGACTTCACTCAAAGAGTTGTGAATTTCTCCACCCCAGCGTGCAGTAGATGTCAGAACACCAAACAAATTTAAGGAGATAAGATAGGTTTTAATTAATGGCTGGATGAAGGGTTATGGGGAGCGGGTAGGAAGGTGGAGATGAGATAAATCATGATCGGGGCTGAATTGCTTGTTCCTGCTACAATTCTTATGTTTTTATCCCATGACAGAAATGGTTATTAGAGTTGAGAGAGTAAGAAGAAACTGCAAATACCCAGTAGTTCTGTAGAAGAGATGCAATTCGACTGCATGCATTTAACTGAAGATTTGAATTCCAATGGAATTTAAATTCCAGAAATGTGCGGGTTAGGTTGATTGGCCATGATAAATTGCCCCTGAGAGTCAGGGGGATTAGCCAGGTAAACGCATGGGGAAAACGGCCTGGGATTGTTGTTGGTGCAGGCTCAACGGGCTGAATGGCCTCCTTCCGCACTGTCGGGTCTGTGTGATTCTAATTATATCAACTCCCACTGGCACATTTCCTGTTTATAACTGCAGAGTTGATTTGCCAGTATCAGGTCAATTGATCTGAAGTTACAATTGTGAAAATCTGATTGCAACCAACACAAGTGTTTAGAATGTCTGTACGTTGGCATGCAAGAGAAAAACATATATTGCAGATTTTACTGAGGAGAAGAGAAATCAACCCATGTAAAATCAGATCGGAGATGGCAGAGCCCGAGGCTTGTTGATCAGAAACGTTTGGCTTGCATCATTTTGTCGGAGGTATCCAATAAAACCCCATCATGGAGAAAGCCTCAAGTAGCACTAGATCCTGCCCTGACTGTATGCTTGAGGCTACGAGGGGAGAAATCAGTCAGGTCGTGATTGTCATTCAGTGTCAACCCTTGGAAAATACATCCAAATACATTTCCTGTGCAGACAGGACTGATTTGGCTGTGCTGCCTGCATTAGAATTTTCTAAAAGCCCTTTGCCAAGGGATTGTGAAACTTTTCAAGTTAGCAGTTATCACAGCAGTACAGTTGGCCGTCCAGTTTAAGTCCAATCACAATGCATGTCTTGTCAAATAGCCAACACAGGCCCAAAATGAGACGTTTACTGGTTTCCGTAGATAGAATACTCAAGGTATGTACATAAAATAAAGCTGTAATTAGTAAAACTTATTGATTATATTGCAAATTTAGCAACTAGTCTTCAAATGAGATTAAGTTCCTGCAACAATAATTGAACTATTTTCAGTGTTACTTGTGAAAGACTTTAAGCTGATGGGTAACACTGAATCGCTGACATTTTCTGTCTGTTGATATTTTCACCTGGTCTCATGGGCTTTACAACCAACTTCCAGGCCTCAAAGATACCATGAGCTAACACCAAACTTGTTGATCTAAATGTGGAAATTCAATGTATTAGCCTCACTTAGTTGAATTATGAATTAACCTTTTCTTCTTTCTTTCTTGGGCGGCAGGATGGCACAGTGGTTAGCACTGCAGCCTCACAGCGCCAGGGACCCGGGTTCAATTCCTGCTTCGGGCCACTGTCCACATGGAGTTTGCACATTCTCCCCATGTCTGCGTGAGCTTCCTCCGGGTGCTCTGGTTTCCTCCCACAGTCTAAAGATGTGCAGGTTAGGTTGATTGGCTATGCTAAATTGCCCCTTAGTGTCAGGGGGACTAGCTAGGGTGAATGCATTGGGTTGTGGGGAAAGGGCCTGGGTGGGACTGTGGTCGGTGCAGACTCGATGGGCCAAATGGCCTCCTTCTGCACTGTAGGATTCTATGATTTGTGTACAAACTGTCTATTGGCTGTAGTGTTTGCAGGGTGAAGTGGCTCGGATGAAACTGGTTTGGGGAATGTGATGCATAATTGAATCTGACAACTTCAGTTATTGTTTTGTTCAGGATTGCTGAGAGTAAAATCGAGAGGGTGTGGCAGGAGGAAAGCATTGGTGTAGAATAGAACTTGAAATCCACCATTTCAGCTGTAAAGCCAGGCAAAGTATGTTCCAACTCTGGCCAGGTTGAAGGCATGATGTGGAGATGCCGGCGTTGGACTGGGGTAAACACAGTAAGAAGTTTAACAACACCAGGTTAAAGTCCAACAGGTTTATTTGGTAGCAAAAGCCACAAGCTTTCGGAGCCTTAAGCTCCTTCTTCAGGTGAGTGGGAATTCTGTTCACAAACAGGGCATATAAAGACACAAACTCAATTTACAGAATAATGGTTGGAATGCGAATACTTACAGCTAATCAAGTCTTAAAGGTACAAACAATGTCTATTGGCTGTACATTGTTTGTACCTTTAAGACTTGATTAGCTGTAAGTATTCGCATTCCAACCATTATTTTGTAAATTGAGTTTGTGTCTTTATATGCCCTGTTTGTGAACAGAATTCCCACTCACCTGAAGAAGGAGCTTAAGGCTCCGAAAGCTTGTGGCTTTTGCTACCAAATAAACCTGTTGGACTTTAACCTGGTGTTGTTAAACTTCTTACCAGGTTGAAGGCACCCTGTTTGATATCTGATATTATTGGATGAACTTTCATTCAGGCTAATATCAAGTACTTTCCACATAGCTGAATGGGTGCAGTTCTAACAACACTCAGGAAGCTCGACACTATCCAAAACAGCCCACTTGATCGGCACCCCGCCCCCACCTTAAACAGTCACTCCCTCCACCATCACTAGTGTGTTGAGAGGGTCCAAGCAGTTGCTGAAGTCAAAACCAAGACACAGAGCTTTTCTTTATCGAGGGATATTGTTGACTTTGTTGGGTCTCACAGCTCTGCTCAGATACACTGGTTAATCTCTATTTATATACTCCTTTTAATGATAACAAATGATCAATAAAATAAGCAAATTAAAGAGGGGTGACAGACCCTGATGGGACACTGTAACTAACACAAAATGACAAAAGAATCTTAACGAATGCAAATAAAAATTTCATTCTCACAGGTGATGATGCACTCCAGCCCCTGCAGTGCCACTGGTCACAAATCTCCAAGTTGTATGACTTGAACAATGCCCTTCACCTGTGTATTCTAGCAATATAATTAGCTCAGTGGAGACCCTGTGCACCATTTACAAGATTAACTGCAGCGACTTGCCAAGCCTCTTTCAAAACCTGTGACCTCCACCCACCTAGAACAAGGGCAGCAAGACGCATAGCAACACCACCACCTGCAAGTTCAGCTCCAAGTCACACACCAGCCTGACTTGGAGCTAAAATTGTCCTTTCTTCACTGCAATTTCCATCCTAACAGCACTCTGGGTGTACCTACACCACAAGAAATGCAGCTGCCCAAAGAAGACGCCTCACCACCAGCTTCTCAGGAGCAATTAGGGATAGGCAAGTTCACATCCCAAGAATGAACTAAAAAACCCTCTCCAGCTGTGGCCATATTATTAAATGTGGCGTACAAACTTTGCTTTCCATCCTAGCAATTTGCCCCAATTCTCAGCTTCAAAAAGAACTATTTTGACTAACACCTGGGACTTCTCTAACCAATAAACAGCGCTACAAGTTAGAGTCACAACATCTTAAAGATAAGGCAGAGCAATGACAGAGAAGGAAGTAAATCCTGTACCTGAGATCCCACTACCTCACTCAAAAATCTGTGGGTCGAGAATCAACCTGTACAGTCACCTGAATGGCCATGGCAAAAACTCTCAGCCCTGAGTAGATGAGTAGAGGGACAGCCAGTTCAGCGTGCGGCACGGTGGTTAGCACTGCTGCCTCACAGTGCCAGGGACCCGGGTTCGATTCCCAGCTTGGGTCACTGTCTGTGTGGAGTTTGCACATTCTCTCCATGTCTGCGTGGGTTTCCTCCGGGTGCTCCGGTTTCCTCCCACAGTCTAAAGATGTGCAGGTTAGATTGATTGATCATGCTAAACTGCCCCTTAGTACCAGGGGGTCTAGCTATGGTAAATGCATGGAGTTATGGGGATCGGGTCTGGGTGGGATTGTGGTCGGTGCAGACTCGATGGGCCAAATGGCCTCCTTCTACACTGTAGGATTCTATGATTTTGCTACAGCCCACAACTCAAAGCAGTGTCTTGCTTGTGGGAAACCGGCAGGAATACTCCAACACCTTGCATCACAGAATGGTGGGGCAGAAGATTTTCCATTCACTTCCTTTGCAAACCTTCAGCCAATAAGAACAGATCTGATCACTTAATGGGAACCTGTCATTTGGTCTATAAATGCTGAGAAAACCTTGCTTGCTTTATTTAGCCAGATGGGTAAGAGAAATTAATGGGAAGATGGACTGCTTTGTATGAGCACGACTACTTATTCTGAACACGGAGCTAAGTGACGGTGAAAGGAGCGGAGCCCTTTTTGCTAAAAATACACCCATAATATTGTGGGGCTGCTGCCCCTGGGGCAGTCCATAGTTGTGCCTCTTGCTAAAACAGTCCTGCAGACTCCAAGCGCTTTGCCGAGTTAATGATGTTGCTGGAAAGGCCTGTAGAAATTGAGATTGTGTTTATGGTAATGAAGAATCCCCCCCTTTTCTCTCCCCCTTTCACAAGCCCAAAAGGATGCCATCTGACAGTTAAAACTAATTTTAAAAAATGTTAGATTTGATGGTATAATTACTACACACATCAACTTGATCTTCATTCAAATCTACAGTGGCAAGAACTGCTACCATCTCACAGTGGCTATTCATTTTTCTCCAACAGACTAACCTCAGCAACATTTTATTACGTTATGACTTCTAGAACGCTTTTGTGTTAAAGCCCCATTGTTCCCTCAGGACAGAAATATTGCTTGATTTTGCTCCCATGGTCAAAACGTTTAAACATATGTTTAATGGCTGCACACATAGGAGCAGAAAAATATCAAACCTCTCCATACAAGAATCATGTGTAAAGTTGCTGTCAGGCAGTAGACAAAGGAACAGGCTCAAATGCAGCCAGCAATCAACAATCCTGCTCGGTTTTACCCTCCGCAGTGTTAAGATGGGTCAAAACTGAACTTTTTATTTCGGGGCACAATACGTTTGGACAAAGCCAATCGTAGTGGGTACGTAACCGCGGAGAGACACGACCGAATGTAACCCAGGTAATTAATATTAATCTCATTCATCACCGGGGATAGATAAAGCAGCTTTGTCTGGTTCAAGTTCTTGAAAATTAAGATGCCTGTTTGTACACAGGAACCACATTGTTCCAATCTGTCCCCCAGCTCGATTCGCAGTGGTGCAGGCATTTTCTAAATGTACAAGTTGAATATTAATGTGGGATCTCGGCCTAGCATATTCCAAAGATAGGCATCTGCATTGTGCTGCACTTTCAGTTTGCCAGGTCTCCCTGGGGAACAACGAAATATTAACTCACCTGGCTGCTTGTGGAAATCCCATCCTGTATAGTGTCACTACCACAGCACCACCAAGCCCGATATTATGCTGCAAGGCGACCTTTGCCCCAGGAACTTGCCTCTTCCTGGCTTCCCCTCTCAGCTGCCAGCACAGTTCAGCACACTGGGCCAGGCCTGACAATCAAACACAGATACCATCGAGTTTTAAAGCTATCACATTCAAACTCACTGCCAAAAACAAACACTTTTCAGATTAAAGAGACAGTGGATATTACACTAATTTAAATATCAATATGTACACTAGTATCTATATATATATATTATATAATTTTTATACATATCTATATTATATGCAAATCATAACAGGTTTGTGCTGTACCAGATTATACTGTCAATATTCCCAGCGTTCCCATACAGAATCTGGAATTGGAAGAAATTGCTTCCAAATTTTGGGGCGGCATTTTCTGGCCGCGCTCGCCCCGAAACCGGAAAATCCTGCCCGAGGGCAAAGGACCTTTCCATGGTCCGCCCCTCGCCCGCTCCGATTCCCGTGGCGGGCGGAACAGGAAAATTCACCCCTAGGTGTCTGATAAATAGGGTTGGCCTGGAGTCACTTCAGCAATTGAAGATCAATTTCCAGGACACTGCTGTCTGCAATTCTAGAGAAAAATCATTGGGACATTAAAACTGATTTGATTTTCTTTAGAATTTCTACTTAGAAAAACTATTGTAAATGGGAAGATGGGGAATGGGGGTGGGGGGGGGAATGGGGATGGTAGAGAATACCTGTTTGGCTGACAGTCAAGCATCATCCAAATGGGTAAGGAGTCATTTTGCGTTCATAGAAATCATAGAATCCTACAGTGCAGAAAGAGGCCATTCGGCCCATCGAGTCTGCACCGACCACAATCCCACCCAGGCCCTCTCCCCAGATCCCCACATATTTACCCACTAATCACTCTAACCTACACATCCCGGGACACTAAGGGGCAATTTAGCATGGCCAATTAATCTAACCCGCACATCTTTGGACTGTGGGAGGAAACCAGAGCACCCGGAGGAAACCCACGCAGACACGAGGAGAATGTGCAAACTCCACACAGACAGTGACCCAAGTCGGGAATCGAACCCAGGTCCCTGGAGCTGTGAAGCAGCAGTGCTAACCATTGTGCTACCGTGCCGCCAATTAGTGTACGTCACAAGGATGGAAGCGTTGACCAACGAACGACTGCAGCATAGACAAGTCATAGTGGGCGCCACGGTAGCACAGTGGTTAGCACTGCTGCTTCACAGCTCCAGGGACCTGGGTTCGATTCCCGGCTCGGGTCACTGTCTGTGTGGAGTTTGCACATTCTCCTCGTGTCTGCATGGGTTTCCTCTGAGTGCTCCGGTTTCCTCCCACAGTCCAAAGATGTGCGGGTTAGGTTGATTGGCCATGCTAAAATTACCTCTTAATGTCCTGAGATGCGCAGGTTAGAGGGATTAGCGGGTAAAATATGTAGGGATATGGGAGTAGGGCCTGGGTGAGATTCTGGTCAGTGCAGACTCGATGGGCCGAATGGCCTCTTTCTGCACTGTAGGGTTTCTATGATTTCCATGATTAAAGGAATATCTTTAATCAATGTTGGCAACCCTATTGGCAAAATCAATATGACCAAAATTTGCAAGCTTTTATCCACTGTCCTAAAGCAGACTTGGGCTTGACTAAGCCAAGGTGTGGCTCATGTGTCTGTTTCAGATTTAAACATTTTCAAGCAGTTTACTTAAAGACGCTGACTGAAGAATATAGGGGGGAGTTTTCCTGTCCCACCCGCCACGGGAATTGTAGCGTGTTGGGGGGGCTGACCACTCATAGGTCCTTTGACCTCAGGCAGGGTTTTCCGGTTTTGGGACGAGCGCGGCCGGAAATGCCGGCCGGAAATGCCCACCCATAGATCTGAAAGTTTAACTTGGTGCTCTTCTTCACGGAAGCTGACAAACTCACTGCATATTTCTGCTCAAAGCCCTATTGTCGAGTTCAATACCAGCTTGAACCCTGGCTTGACAATCATCCCCCAAAATAACATCACGTTTCTTTGCTACTTTTCCACTCAGTTTAAGTATTTCGTATCAGCAGAGCCGTCAACATGAAAGAAAGATTAGGATTGATAATTGATCAGCAATAGTGACAGACTGTAGCTTTACTCACAGTTAACCTGGAATTTTAATTACAGTTGTTAATTAATTGCTAACTTGGTCTGTTTCTTTAAAGCCAATGCTCTGCCACACCATTTGAGAAAGTGGCCTGAGAAAGTAAATCCAGCTGAGTGTAGCTGCTTGAGTTAATCAAATAGAATACATTTCTGACTCTATATCTTGTTCTCTCTTTTTGTATCTATAAGTGTGAAACATCTAGGGGGCGATTCTCCCATCCCGCTGCACTGATATTTTAGCGCTGCAGGCCAGAAATTCCAATGGCGCCGGATCCGTGGGATCTGCACTGGGTGTCCCGCCCCGATAGTGTCTCCCAGTGTCAGATTTCCAGCGGTGTCAGTTCTGCGCTGGAAATGCAGCAATGCTTAAATTATTTAAATAAACATTTATATATATTTTAAGTATAATTAGTGGGCCTGGGACTGAAGTCTCCAGGCCCACTAACATCTACCCCCCCCCCCCCCCCCCCCCGCGCCAGAGTGGTTCACTCCAGCGGGGATTATTATAGCTCTCCACTTTCGGGTAGTTGGCGGCCCGACCCCACTGGAGTGAAGGGGAGGCCATCGGGGTCCCCCCAGAGGGTCGGGCAGCAGGGAAGGGGTGGTGCCCTCCTGGGCATTTACACCCTGGCAGTACCCCCAGCACTACCCAAGAGGCAAAGTGTCAATGCTCAGGGGGCACCTTGCCACTGCCCATCAGGCCTAGGACAGTGCCAAAGGGGGTGGGGCAATCGACGAGGGTGGGGGAGGGGGTCCTGCTGCCACTCTGCATTTTGGGATCGAGCAGAGGGAGGGAGGCCAACAATTGGGGCTTGGCATCGGGGGGGGGGCGGTTGAGACTGGCCCAGGCATGCATGAGGGGGCCAGCGATTGGGCCTTGCCGGGGGGGGGGAGGGTTAGAGAACCAGCATTGCGGGGGTTGCGGGACTGGCCAGCGATTGAGCTGGTCGGCAATTGGGAGGCCAGCAGACAGGAGCCACTGCGCATGTGCTGATATCGGTGCTGACAGATCGGCGCACGCGCAGTGGCCCACTCAGCGCTATGCCGCCGGTCTTCTGGGCGGGAATAAGCCCCACCCACTAATTTTTTATGTGATTTACACTGGTGCTCCCTGCAGTGCATAGAGTGTGGGAGATTCTTCTCTGAACTCCCACTGAAAAAAACAATGTGATTTACTCCAGTTTTCACGCGAATTCGACACTTAGAATTTTTTGGGGAGAATTCTGCCCCTGGAGTTTTAAAGATGCACATTCCAGAGAAGGTATTTTGGACCTGAACTGAACACGGAGTGTCAATCAGGGTCAGATTGCCATTCCACTCCTAATTTCTTACCTCAGACTCCTTTCTCACCAACCTTCCGCCTCAGGCCGGGTGAGAGTTGCGTAGTGTGATGTGCTACTGGGGCCTTGCTGTTGAGGCCAACAGAGTCAGGGAGCATCGCAGCACAGGAGGCCACACTCCCTTTTTTAAGCCACTAACTGTGTAGATCAGGGAAGTTTAAAGGCCCAGCCATTTTCAAGCCAGGGAGATGATAGGTTTGATTGGTAAGTGGTCCAGAGGGTGGGGATGTCAGGCAGTGCAAGATGAGGAGGTGGGGGGAGTTTGGGTGGGTGTACAGTCAGTGGGAGGATGTACAGTCGCTGGGAGGATGGTGTGCAGTGACAAAATGGTGCAGTCAGTGGTGGGTGCGCTGTTAAGGGGATGGAGAGTAGCCAGGAAGCAGACTGTTATGGCTTGGGTCTGCAGCATTTCGCAAAATGCTTCCATTTGCCGCACTTGGTTACAGAGTTTGCCAAACGTCAGGCATCTCGTTCTGCTGCAGGGTGTGTCCTGTACTGCGCAAACCTGTTTCCCGCCATAACTCTTTGCTGCTTCTTCCTGACTGCTCGTTCAGCATACGGATGCTGATGGCAGATTCCAAGGTAAAACCCTGCTCGCGAGGCATCACTACGGACCCCACACACAATGCGATCACTCACCAACATTTTTATGTCTTTGGGACAGCATTATACTGAGGTTAATCCATCTTGGTCCAGACTTACACGTTCTGTAGCATCAGGTTCCAGAAATGATGGAACATAAAGACCTATTCAACTGCGACACCAAAAGTTTAAAAGTTAAAGTTTATTTATTAGTGTCACAAGTAGGCTTACATTAACACTTCAATGGAGTTACTGTGAAAATCCCCTAGTAGCCACACTCCGGCGCCTGTTCGGGTACACTGAGGGAGAGTTTAACATGACCAATGCACCTAACCAAGACGTCTTTCAGACTGTGGGAGGAAACTGGAGCACCCAGAGGAAACCCATACAGACACGGGGAGAACGTTTGGACTCCGCACAGACAGTGACCCAAGCCGGGAATCGAACCTGAGATATGTAATCAAAATACTCGCACACTTTGTCCTCTAGAACCTGGTCAACTGGACCAACCTGGTCAACCTAGACCACACATGACCATGACAAATTAGTAGCTTATATGGCTTCCTCGGACGGTGCTGAGTTTGTACGAAATTGGCGTCACCTACTGCAGGTACCTGAACCACCACCATGAACCCCCACCATTCTCCATGCATCCAGCCTGTAATTCAAGCCCTCCACGCCAATGGAAATGGAGACTACTCCAGAGACCAACGCTGCAAGCCCTGCAGCCTTGTGCACCACAAGGACACTGGGTGCAATTCACACTGAAGACGCCAACCCAAGGGAATCACAACCACCAACTGGTACAATCGCACACTCAAGAGCTCCTGAGCCAAACAAATCCAAGTTCAAGGACTACGTTATGAAGTAGGCTACGAATGTCCTTTGTTTTACAACAGTGGAAGAGACATGATGGGCAATGCACCAGCTGCTGTAGCCAATCAGCATTTTGCACCTTGTAAATAGTTATGTAATGTTAGCCCTGTTTAATTTTATATGCAGTGTAAGTAGTCTCACAACACCAGGTTAAAATCCAACAGGTTTATTTGGGTAGCACGAGCTTTCGGAGCGCTGCTCCTTCATCAGGTGAGTGATGAAGGACTCACCTGATGAAGGGGCAATGCTCCGAAAGCTCGTGCTACCAAATAAACCTGTTGGACTTTAACCTGGCGTTGTAAGACTACTTACTGTGCCCACCCCAGTCCAATGCTGGCAACTCCACATCGTAATTTTATATGTAGAAACAGTTATACCTTATGTCTGTTCTACTACATTGTAACATCTCAGTACTACTGGTTGTCCCAACTTAAATGGGAAAGATGTAGATCGGGTGGTTATATAGATGCTGGAAAGACACAGCTATAAAAGGGGTCATGTCTCAAGAGGGTGAGAGTTCTCCCAGAGCATGGTCAGAGACACAGCATATAAGAGCTGCTCAGTTACATTAATAAACATCGACTGTTGTTAGTTCCTGATCACCAGTTACTGGAAGCCAATACTTTCACACCCAACATTGATGAGATGATCCAACGCTGGATCAGTTGCCTATTCAGCCTTTTACAAACTATAGCAGCGAGTGTTTGACAACAAAGACCTCCACAAGTCAACAAAATTCTTCATGGTCAGAGCAGCTATCATCAGTACGCTCCTGTACTGCAGTGAGGCCTAGACTGTGTATTGATGACAGGTAAGAGTGCTGGAAAATTCCATCAGCAATATCTCCACCACATCCTTTGGCTTCAATGGGAAGAAAATCAAATAAATGCTAGTATCCTTCTTGAAGCCAGTTCCACAGATATTCAGACAAAACTCCTGCAAAATCAGCAACAAAAATAATGGCTGACCATTGTGTCCACCCCATTGAAATCATCTGATTGGCTAATCCTGTTTTCTCGACTCCCAAATAGCCCATGTTCCAGGGAAGGACAAAGAAAATACTTCAAGGAAATTCTCAAGCTCCTTAAAGCACAACAGCATTGAGTTTAATGACTGGGAGAAGCTTGATCAGCAAACTGGCCACAACTTGTCCACTAAGCTCCATCATGCTTTGAATCCCAAAGCCTTAATCTTGAAGCAAAATGATAACAGAGAAGGAAAGAAAAGGAAACAAATCCTGCACTCTGAATCCCCAACCTCTTTGTGGGAAGTCCTGCCCCATGTACCCAAAGATCTTCAGTTGAAAATCGGTCTTTCGAGTCACACGAAGACCCATGTCAGAAACTTGCAACTGTGAAGCCGATGAGAGATACAAGGTGTTATTGAGAAAGACGGTTGGAGGATATTGGTGAACTAATAACTGCAGTGTCATAGAGGTACACAGCACAGAAAAAAGTCCTTTAGCCCATCACGTCTGCACTAGTCAAAGACAAACCACCTAACTATTCTAATCTCATTTTCCAGCACTTGGCCCATAGCCTTGCGTTACTTGGCATCGCAAGTGCACATCTAAATACTCCTTAAATGTTGTGAGGGTTCCTGCACCCACCACCCTTTTTTTTTTGAGTTCCAGACTCCCACATCCTCTCTAAATTTCCTGCCCCTACCTTAAATCTATGTCCCCTAGTTATTGATCCCTCCACCAAGGGGAAAAGTTTCTTGCCGTCTACTCTATCAATGCTCGTCATAAATGTTATGCATCTCAGTCATGTCCCCGTTCAGTCTCCTCTGCTCCAAGGAAAACAATCTCTCTTCATACCCAAAATTCTCCAGCCCAGTGAACATCCTGGTAAATCTCCTCTGCACCCTTTCCAATGCTATCGCAGTGTATGACAATCAAATTCAGGATTTTTTTCAGTCTAGTAATAACAGCAGTGTGGGCTTTCTGAAACAGTGTTTGTGAAGGAGCAATGATTTTAAATCACATGATAAATGATGGAAGGAATTAGCTGGACCTGAAGGGCAGCAGGAACATTACTAAGGCTGACAGCTGTTCCTAATATTGTCCGCGCTACTGATTCTATATTTCCTCATAAGTCGGATATTGGAAAAAAGCAGAAGATCTTTGGGGCCTCAAGATCAAAATTATATGTATTTTTGTGAAATAGCACATACAAGATTCGTTACGTAGAATTATTTCTGTACTCGTAACATGAAAATAATCATAAATCTGGAAAATTATCTTAGCAATTTGGTTTTAACTGATAATACAAGCCATGTTTTTGAATGATATACAACAGATGGGACAGAAAAATGTTGATAAAGTAATTTATTTTTCAGCTGCATAATTCAAATGATATTCCATCCCCCTTCATTGATGAATGGTCTCATACACCTGCCAAATATATACATAGTTATTATATATAATACGTGCGTTCACAATATCTATTGGGAATATGAATTCCTAATTTTTACCAGCTGGCTTAACTCTGTCACAGAGAAAAGATCAGAAAAAGCAAACATATTTCCATTTTAGGAAATTACATTGAATTTGACAACATAGAAATCAGCCAGTCACCCAACAGCTCTGTGCTTAGGCTCCAAACCTGCCTCCTTCCATCATACTTCACTTCATCTCATCAACATATCCCTCTATATATTCTCCCTCATATGTTCATCAATTAACTTGAAACAAAATTCTATTTTTGAGAGTTATCCTTTTACTGCCACATCGACAAGTAAAGAACATTAATTTTTCCACGTCCCTGATTATCCTGGAGGGCCTGGCTCTTACTAAAACAAAACAAAGAACTATATCCAATTTCTTCTTGAAATCACACAATGTTTTGGTAGTTGAGGCCAAAGCATTGGGTGATTTCAAGAAGAAATTAGATGTGGCTCTTGGGGCTAAAGGGACCAAGGGATATGGGGGGAGGTGGGATCAGGATATTGATCAGCCGTGATCAAACTGAATGGTGCAGCAGGTTCGAAAGGCTGAAAGGCCTACTCCTGCTTCGATTTTCTAAGTTCCTCTGTAAAAACACCTGTAAGTTCCTGATCGAGAGCGAATTGACAATATGAACATATAAAAGTCGAGAAATGGATCTCCGTGTGGCAAACATGTGAAACTATCTGATGCAATCTTCCCTGCTACATCCTGCACTCTCAGGGAACTATTCTCTTTGAGATAAATGATGATCTTAGGTCCTGGCTTTGTGGCTAAGATGATGATGGTGTTGCTGATGTAAGCCAGAGAACATAGTTACTGTTTAAGAACAGGAGTGTTTATGCCATAAAGGGGATCTCATCCGTTCCAGTTGAGTATCTGGACTATACAGGAACATTCCAAGTTCAATCCTTTATTGAGTTAGCCGATCATAGTCAGCTCAGTGATTAGGAAAAGGAAAATATTTTGGATTTCCTTGCTATCCAGTGATTTCTGCTGGAAATGAACATTTTAAATGTTGGGTTTAGACAGGTTCAAGCTCCCTCTCTCCCATGATTGGAATCACCTAGTAACAGTTCGCATCAAAATTCAAAACTGAGTATTGCAACTTGAGTAATTTCAGAATTTTTGGGTTGGGAAATCAAAACATCTCCTAGCTATATAGTGATGTAGCTACTAAATCCATTGCATATTAGGAGAGCACTTGTTCTTATTCCATATCCTACTTTCCAGCCCACTGCAACAAGAACTGAACTCTGCTAGAGTAGTTCCAGTGATGCCAGGAACCTTCTAGTGCCTTACTCACTGACCGCAAATAGTATCAAAAGACCACCATTAGATTGGAGAACATCTGTTACTGTATTCTACTGAAGATGATGGCTTCTGGTCAAGATTTTTTAAAAGTTGTTGTTATGCTTGAATTATGATATTTTAGATGCATTCCCCTGTTAGAATTTAGCTGCTTTTCTGACTATATCTGTATGCACAATGTGTAGAAAAATTCAAACTAGGGACAATGTTAAAACTCCATTTCAAAATCTATAAAATGCAGTAGCTTTTACTGCGCCTTCTGCAATTTGTAAAATAAAATAAAAAGAAATGACCTCTGACTGGCAGTTTTTTCATCCTCTGTTAAAATCTTCCAGCCGATAAATTCTCAATAGTAAAATTATTGGTCACTGCTAATATGGTGACCATATGGGGCGTTTAAAAAAAGATTAATTTCCTGTTATGAAGTCAAACAATATGCTTTCCAGATGGAGTTTGATGTAAAATGTTCGGAGAAGACTCAAGCTGGTAAAATATGAAAAGCAAATTAATCAGAAGCAGTGGGGTGGTTTCTACAAATATATAAATGAGGATGTAAAGTCGGGGGGGGGGTTAAAAAAGACGACACGTTGATTTGCATTTAGTAAGTTACTTTCATGAAGTGGACACCTGTCAGCTTGCAAGTGAAAGTTTAGTTTGGTTTTGAGGCTATTAACGCGATATTGAATTTTCATAACCTCGAGGAATGTTGAATTCAATCAACATATGGAGAGAATGTACAAATTAGCTTAAAACAAATAGAAATCAGCGAATTAATATGTTAATAAAGCACTGTAAATCTATTATTCATAGAATCCCTACAGTACAGAAGGAGGCCATTCAGTCCACCAAGTCTATACTGACCACAATCCCACCCAGGCCCTGGGACCCAGGGAAAGCACCTCATTTAACCCATATTTCTTCTTCATTTTCCTCTTTGTACATGAAAATACAACTTTGGAGACCACCATTTATGAACATTTGACACAGCATTTCTTTCTAAATTCAACCGTGGGAGTTTTCAATTTTGAAAGTAAAATATTCTGATGCCGTAAAGATATATTTTTAAGAATGCTGCAAAACCCCTGAAGTATGACTTTAGATCTGGAGCATCTGAAATTTTGGGCAAAAATGTACAGTCCATTCAGAATTGGCACAACTTCAATAACATGGTTTAAGCTGTACTTTAACACTGTAGTGTATGGTATGTTAATGAGGGCAGGAGGTTTCTGCAGAAGTTTTATGGAAATCACTGGAAAAATCAGGGAAATTCAGGCTTGGCGTTAAAAACTCTCTCCCATTTTCTTCCTTCATGTCTTGAAAGTGGTGACTGATCTTAGAACATAGGCCGCGATTCTCCCATCGCGACCCGCAACGTTTCTGGCGGGTCGCGGTGGGAGATGCGCATCGTCGGCCTTGTACCGGGATTTGCGCAAGCGCTGGGAACGCATGCGCATCTCCCAGAGCCAGTGAACAGTCGCCGGTCAGACCACACTGGAAACCGGCGGGAAGGCAGGTAAGTAACTTGAATCTTTAAAAAAAAAATGTTTTAAATATATTTTAATTATCAGGAACTTTCGGGTCCCGATTGAATCTCCCACCCAGCCAGGAGTACTTAATTTCGGTGGGGTTTAGACTAGCTTCCCATGTTCAGGGAGCTAGCGGGAGACCCCGCCGGAATGAAGGGGAGGCAATTGGGGCCCCAAACGGCAGTGCCAAGGGGTGGGGTCTAGGAGCAATCGGTGAGGGTGGGGGGTGCCGCTGCTACTCTGCAGACAGGATCGGTCTGGGATGGAGGGCAGCGATTGGGGTGGGTGGGGTGTGGTCTGCCAGGTGGGGCTTGCCTCCCGGGGAAGGGGGGTGTCTGCCGGGGTGATCACCAATGCTGGGTGCGGGGGGGTGGGGCTGGACATCGGAGCGCTCCGGGACGGGGGGGGGGGGGTGTCGAGGCTAGTTCGGGAATTGTCGTGGGGGCCGTGATCGGGCCGTTGGCAGGGCTGGAGGGGCAGCACTGCGGAGGTCCCGGGCTAGTCAGCAAACGGGGAGGCTGACAGATCAGGGCCACTGCCCATGCGCTGAGTTCCAGAACTGTCAGACTCTGGCATGAATAAGCCCCGCCCCCCTGGGTTTTTAATGATATTCACGACTAGGACCTCTGCAGTGCACAGAGTGCGGAGATTCAGGTGAGAAGCTGAACTGACAAACCAGTCGGGATCTAGAACAGTTTTCCCGCCAACTCGGCGCTTTTGGGAGAATCGCGGCCATGGTTTCAAATGCGTGCAGCCATTCAGTATCTCATTAAGTGGTCATTCTTTATGCGCATGTACAGGTCATGCCAATGATCTATTCAATTATATATCAGAGGCTGGGCCTGCCCTCATTTTTGGCAGTGACACAAATGTACCTTCCAGCAGAAATCACTGAATAAGCAACTCGGAGTATGAACGCTGGTTTAGCTTTTACCCCTAATATACCAGGGTTGCTGAGGACAACCATAACCCCCCCCCATCTTTACTGTCTGAGTTCAGCTAACTTAGCAGTGACCTCAAGAGAGCCTACTTTTCCCTTTCTTTGAACACTAACATGACCCAATCTTTCAGAAAAACATCACATGGAGAAATAATACGACAAAGATCGGATGAGTTAAAGGGACATTTTTAGAGACATTGGTCTCTGGAATCTGTATAATGTGCGTGGTTATTCTCAGGTTCCACCGGCTGATGGGTTCCAGCAATGGCAGTATAGCACAAGATGTTAAATATTTATAGAGAAACAGGCACAGTAGTCTTATTCATAAAGAAGCTAAGCTACTCTATTTTGTCTTTGGAAAGTGTCAGACTCCTTGATAGGGAGGGAGAAGAGGTAAATTTCTTCCAGAGTTTTGATCTTCATGTCCTTCACCAAACACCCAAGCTTAGTTACTGGCACCCACTCCTTATCTTCAGCCTTTCCACCACGGCCTCTGCCCCGGCCCCTACCGCGGCCTCGGCCTCGCCCACGGCCACCAGAGCCAAAGCCACCGCGGAAACCTCCTCTATCACCGGCGTCGTCCGCCATTTGGTGATAGTTTTCAGTCAGAGGCATGGTAGCACAGTGGTTAGCACTGCTGCTTCACAGCTCCAGGGACCTGGGTTCGATTCCTGGCTCGGGTCACTGTCTGTGTGGAATTTGCACATTCTCCTCGTGTCTGCGTGGGTTTCCTCCGGGTGCTCCGCTTTCCTCCCACAGTCCAAAGATGTGCGGGTTAGATTGATTAGCCATGCTAAAATTGCCCCTTAGTGTCCTGAGATGCGTAGGTTAGAGGGATTAGTGGGTGGGATATGAGGGTAGGGCCTGGGTGGGATTGTGGTTGGTGCAGACTCGATGGGCCGAATGGCCTCTTTCTGTACTGTAGGGCTTCTATGATTCTAAGTGTCAATACCCAAACCTTACTGAGCTGATAGGGTGTGCAATCAGAATTTAGTTCCCAGCCAATAATCGAAGGTGGATGTAGGATCACTAATAACAGGCTGAAACAAGCATAGCTCAAATCCAAGAGATGGTCGCTTCTTCAGTCAGAATACATTTCAGTTTTTCAAACTAGGGGATTGTAGAACTGGCAAACTAACCCAGTGGATTTACAATTGTCTTTATATCAGTAGACCTGTCAACTGGAAGCAGCAAAGGTAAATAATTTCATAGCAACTCTTGCCTTTTGAGCCATCCAAGTTTGAATGAAGCCCAAACAGATGGGATGAAAGACTTTTTTTCTTGGACAACTTTAAAGAGAGAAAAAAAAGAGTTGAGCGAAAAGAGTTTGGCAAGTTCCAGTGCAGTTCCCACTGGACACCAAGCATAGAACACAGAATACAGTAAGTTGCAACTTGTACTCGACTGGAATATCTTCCTCTGCAAACATTCATAAAATAGGGAAAAATAACCAGGATTGGGATTGAAAACAACAACAAAAATCAGGTACATTTGGAAATAGATTACAGACTGTTGTATTAGCCAATATAGCTGGGGTTGGGGAAGGAAGGGTATCAGACCTGGTTGTCAGGGCCCGGTGGGGAAGGGGAGTCAGACCAAGGGAGTGGGTGCGCACGGTGGCACAGTGGTTAGCACTGCTGCCTCACAGTGCCAGAGACCCGGGTTCGATTCCCAGCTTGGGTCACTGTCTGTGTGGAGTTTGCACATTCTCCCCGTGTCTACGTGGGTTTCCTCCGGGTGCTCCAGTTTCCTCCCACAGTCTGAAGGACGTGCTGGTTAGGTGCATTGACCCGAACAGGCGCCGGAGTGTGGCAACTGGGGGAATTTCACAGTAACTTCATTGCAGTGTTAATGTAAGACTTACTTGTGACTAATAAATAAACTTTAAACTTTAAACAATGCAATATCGCCAGCGAAACATAACTCTGTTTCTCTCTCCACAGATGTTGTCTGACCTACTGAGTATTTCCAGCATTTTTTGCTTTTATTCAATATGTTGTGAATTCCAAGCTCCAGGGCTCGGAATAAAGATGGAACAGCATTGCCCAGGAAGTGCAAACTTCCGATGGGCAATTGCCCTGCACTGGGAAACATCCAAAAATGCAAGTTCAATTGCAAACTTCGGATGGCTCTGACTGTTACAGCAATAGTTACCCAGAAAAGGTTAGATGAATTAAAACTATTTCTGTCTTTTGGTAGTTATTTTCCAGACCCACCGATTACCCAATCCTTTGGATTTCCCCCCAGTCAATCCCCCCACCACCTCCTCACCATGGGAACGCCGACTACCGCCCACTCCCCTCCTCCCTGCCAGCAGGACACAACAGCCCCCTGGCTAGCACAGCGCCCCCACCCTCTCCGTCCATCACCATCCCCATGGACTCTCTCTCCCTACTCCAAGGGATTCCATGCCCCCACAGGAGTCTCTACCCATACTCTGACTAACCCCACCTCCCCAACGGGAACTCCACCTCCGGGTAAACCTCCCACCAGTCCCAGTCAAGCCCGTCTTCAGCACCCTCCCCCCATAGCAAGGCATGACTGCCTTAACTGGTCACTTAAGAGCCTTAATTGGCCGAGGGACAGAAAGGTCGTGACCGTCACACCAACCCTGACTGAATTTGGGTGGGGAAGACCGGTGAGCATTATATTCCACCCATATGTACAAAAATGTACGTATGAATACTGACTGACCTGTTGAAGACCAAACTAGAGGCAGATCTACAGTTAGTGGGTCCTGCATTCACCTTCATTTCAGGGCCTCTGGACCTCCCCCCTTAATCTCCCAACCAACCCCGCCCCACAGAATGCAAAAGTGGAAGCCACAAAATGAGGAAAAATGTGCACAGTTCAACATGACAAGTTGTCTTTTTGCCAAGCTTCGTCCTCTTGCCTTGCCATGACTTCTTACTCAAGCCACAACTCAAAAGGGCAGAACAGTTTCTAAAAAGCCATTGATCATGTAAGAAATTGGGGTGCGTACATATACACAAAGCTTTTAAAGAAAAGCCACAGTTCAAAACTGGGTTTTTTTGTCCAGATTTTCTTCTTGAAAATGACTGCTTCGTCATCTGCAAACTGGAGAGCTGGCCAGCCTACTCTTATTTGGCATGAATCCTCTTTCCATACAAGAGGCTGAGAGGTTACGAAACAAACAAGTTAAACCCTCCTCACTTTGGGGAGTTTTGGTCTAGTAATTGCTCAATTTGTTTTTCCATACTTCTCAAAACAGAGACAATGATATCTTACTGCATTTTCGTTGGTGGCATGTGATTTAAAACTCAGATACGACAAGTTGTTAATCCCTCAGACCGGCCTGCGGTGGATGTCTTCTGGTGCAATGGTAACGTTCCTACCTCTGGGTTAGAAACTGTGGGTTCAGGTCCCATGCCAGGACTTGCTGGCCATGAAAGGACTGTTTATGATGCAGCTCAGCAGACTAATAGTCAGCCAGCTCCAAATCCTTCCCGGCTATTACCCAAGGGAAAAGTGTGCATGAAGATGTGCTTAAAAAAAAACTCTCTGCTGTGCATTTTGTAAAGGCTGAGTTTGGTGATGCTGCAACTGCAGAGGATGCTCTTCCTGCACATATATCTGCACTGCCTGTGATATCAAAGCCAGTGTCTGATTTTTAAGAGCTTTGGCTGTTAAAATAACAGGTCTGCAGAAAAGCTGAGGCAGATGTATGGAATTTCCTCTGGATTAGGTGCCATGTCAGAAACCAGTCAGTAAACTTTGCTGCACATTAATTCCCACGCGGCAAAAAAATGTTCACCAGCTTAAGCAATGTCATTTTCTGCATTAGAATTTTGCAAAATCTGATCTAAAGGCTGCCTTGCTTGTTGTGAGATGCAGTGTTATTTTGGCATCCAGATAAGACCGCAGCTCGCAACGACAAGAAATGGGAGCACTGCCAGGCGAGGCTTGAGAGAGGGCCAGCCAGGGCTCGAGCTGGCGGAGGGAATGGACCAACAGCAGACATATCGTGCCGGAGAGAGGGCTGAAAAAGTCTGTACTGGCATTGGCTAATGGATGCTCACCATAACATCAACGATGGGAAAATGTGTGCAGGTGCAGTGCAAGTCAAGTGCATGTGCGCAACTGTTCCTGGTGCCTGGCTAATAGGTGCCTGGAGTTACAATGATTTGAAAGAGACTCAGCAACAATTTTATTTTGTAAATTGGCACTTACCAATTCACTAATACAGCTTGTGCATTAGTGGAGATGCAAGAAACGATATATTTCCACTGGACAAAACTTGCCTGGAGAAGGATAATAAACTTTCCTTGTATTGAAGTCAGAATGGTGTGTAACTTAAAGGTGATGGTAATTCCAATGCTGTTGATGGTGTCCAGTTATGATCAGCATTATTTTAAACAGCATCAGAACATATTTATTGTAGGTTACAACCCATGATAGAATTAGATGAAAGTTGAAAAAAATAGGGCTTGTGTGTCATCTGATCAGAGTGTGTAAAGTTTAAGAACAATTTTCTGTGGAATGCACCCTTTCAATTTGCCTATAACATTTGCCTATAACATTTGTTTAATGCATCAGTATGTCACATTAACTCAAGAAGCTAATCTACCAGCAACCCAGGTAACCTTTCAAGTTCTCAACAATATTCATTATGCCTTGGTCAGAACCCATTGGGAGCAGTGTGTTCAGTTTTGGACACCTTTACCTCAGGAAAGTTGCATTGGCCTTTGAAGGGGCGCAGTTCAAAGTCACAGAATGACACTGGAGCTATTAAAATTTATTTTATTTTATTTAATTATTAGTGTCACAAATAGGCTTACATTAACACAGCAATGAAGTTACTGTGAAAATCCCCTATTTTGTTCAAGAGATGTGAGAATCACTGGCTGGGCCAGCACCCATTTCTCATCCCTAATTCCCTTGAGGTGGTAGTGGTGAGCTGACCTCTTGAACCACTGCAGTCCATCTGGTGTAGGTACACTACAGTACACAGAAGGAAGTTCCAGGATTTTGACCCAGCAACAGTGAAGGAACGGCAATATAATTCCAAGTTAAGATGCTGCGAGATCTGGTGGGGAACCTTCAGGTTGTGGTGTTCCCATGCATCTGCTGCATTTATCCTTCTGGGTAGTACAGGTCATGAATTTGGAAGGTAGTGTTGAAGGAGTTTTGGTGAATTACAATGGAGCATCTTATATATGGTAAACACTGTTGCCATTGTGCGTCAGTGGTGAAGGGAATGATGGTGAAAGAGGTGCCAATCGAGCCGGCTGCTTTGACCTGGATGGTGTCAATGAGTGTAATTGGAACTGCATCCATCCAAGCAAGCAGAGGGTGTTTCATCACACTGGTGGACAGGCTTTGGAGAGTCAGGAAGTGAGTTACTTGTTACTAAATTCCCAGCGTCTTACCTGCTCTTGTAGCCACAATATTTAAATAACTGGTCCAGTTCAGTTTCTGGTCAATGGTAACCCTAGGGTGTGGATAGTAGGGGATTCAGCAATGGTAATGCCATTGAATGTCATGGGGTAATGGTTAGACTTTCTCCTTTTGGAAGTGGTCATTGCCTGTTGCCCGTGTGGCACAAATGTTACTTGCCACATACCAGCCCAAGCCTGAATGTTGCCCAGATCTTGCTGTATAGAGACATCGACTGCTTCAGGAATTGTGGAGTTGCAAATGGTACTGAACATTTCATCAGTGAATATCCACATTTCTGACCTTATGTTAGAGGGAAGGTCATTGATGAAGCAACTACAGATGGTTGGGCCTAGGACACGATCCTGAGGAACTCTTGCATTAATGTTCTAGATCTGAGATGACTGACCTGCAACAACCATCTTTCTTCATGCTAGCTATGACTCCAACCATAATAGAGGCTAAATTATGAGGGTATACATTTGATTTGCATTCCCTTGAGTAGAGAAGATTGACATATGATCTGACTGAAGTGTTTAAAATGTTACAAGGATTCATTAAGGTGAGTACAGAGGAACTGTTTCCTCTGATCAGGAAATCAAAATTAGAGCCAGGCTATTTAGAAACAATATCAGGAGCACATTCTCCATACAAAAGGTAATAGAAATTCGGAATTCCCTCTCCCAAAAAACTGTGGATGCTGGGACAATTGGAGATTTTAGAACCGAGATCGAGGTTTTTGTTAGCTAAGGGTATCAAGAGTTATGGAGTTAATGAAGTTGAAGCACAAATCAGCCATGGTCTAACTAAATGGTGGGGCAGGCTTGAGGGGCAGAATGGCCTATCTCTGTTCCTACATTCATATGCTCAACAGCACCGCACCCCTGATTTCTTTCTTTTTGGTTCAACAATTAACACATACCATATTGCATTACATCAGCCAATGATGTGTTGCAATCAGTAAGATTACTATTAATTTCTTACACTAAGGGCGCGATCTTACTGGCCGTCCACACCTCGCTCCCGCTGCAGCAAGGTCGGAGAATTTGGCGGCCAGCCAAATCTCCCTTCACTGCAGCAGGATGGGAAAATCCCGCCGGCATGAACGGGGATAAGATTCCGCCCAAAGTGTCAGTGTGGAGAATACTAACAATCAAAATTTTTCAGTCAGTAGCAAAGCCTTGCAGAAAGTTGCCCACAAAGTTCGAGCTATTGGTGTGGCATGGATTTCCCCTTTCCTGCTGTTCGTTTGAATTTGGCATCCAGTTAACAGGGTTTCCAGTCACCCAACAATGATGATATCATCTAACGGGGGAAGCAGCAAATCACATTGAAGAATTCCCAGACAGGGTGTAGAATGCACTAATTATCCTTCACCATTAATTAATTGCTGCAGGAGGCGAAATAAATAACTGGGATGAACGGATCACTTTCAATCAGCAAGCAATATTGCCGCTCAGACCAATCTGTTTGGAATATCTGTACATAAGAATACCTGTAGCACCCAATGGGTGTCCTTTTGATATCAGTCCGCCACTTGGATTTATGACCCATTTTCCACCATATGTATTATCTCCCTTGTCAATCAACTGTGCAGCTTCACCTAGAAGAACAAATACCAGCCAACTTTAAATCAAAAAGCATTAGAAACATTATTACAAACCTGTGAAATACGTTTCAAGAGACCAGGGTACCTGATAAACAATTATATGAATGCTGACATTTTTTTCTACATTTCAGTGACAAAGTTTTAAATGCTTCTAATGTTCACCATTTCAATTCTGGTAGAACCTGTTGAGTATTTTTCGAACTGCCATGGAAAATTTCTGCCTGTGCCCTTATCCTCTGCAGGTAGTGATTCACGCTGGCATGATAGTGCATATGTGAACTTTGACACAACAGTCAAGTGACAAATCTTTGTGAGTCCAGATGATGAATGCTATCATGCTATTTAAATGTAGGAGCTATCATAGTCAAGCCAAATCCTTGTGTTCAACATCTTCCTATATGCATTCTACAATACAAGCTGCTGAACAGCAATCAGGAATGCAAACTCTAGCTGACTTTCTGTTTCCTTGTGTGAGGAAAGTAGAGCTAATTATTATACCCTCAGCACTATTCATAATGAAGTTGGCAAACTCGAACATTTGTATAGTATGCAGCATAGTGGCACAGTGGTTCGCACTGCTGCCTCACAGCTCCAGGCACCCGGGTTCGATTCCCGGCTTGGGTCACTGTCTGTGTGGAGTCTGCATGTTTTCCCTGTGTCTGCGTGGGTTTCCTCCGGGTGCTCCGGTTTCCTCCCAACTCCCAAAAGACATGCTGGTTAGGTGCATTGGCCATGCAAAATTCTCCCTCAGTATATCCGAACATGCACTGGAGTGTGGCAACTAGGGGATTTGCACAGGAAATTCATTGCATTAATAATGTAAGCCTACTTGTGACACTAATAAATAAACTTTAAACTTTTCAGTACCACACCATATGATAATTATCCAGTGGGTAATCAGAAAGCTACAAATGGAAAATCATGGGCGTAATCTTACCGGCTCAACTCGCCAGTCGAGAATGGCTTTATGCCCAGAAAGGGTGCGAAGCCTACTTACATGGAATCGACTACATTTACATGTAGTTACCGGGTTCGGCACAGCTGCTTCCGCCCTCCGTGATGCTTCCGCCCTCACCGGCGTGATGTCACACCAGTGAGAATCACTACTGCTCTGCAGCAGCAGGGACCAAGTCATGACCATGCCATGGGGAGTGGAGGCCATAGAAGCCCTCTGGGTGGTCAGCGGCATGGCCGGACAGTGCCCAACTAGCACACTGGCAGAGGCCGGTAGGGCACCATAGGTGTGCCTGGGGCAGTGCCAAGAGGATGGGGCTATGATGGGGAAGCCTATGCAAGGGGAAAGGTGGGAGGGGTGTCGTGCAAGGGAGGGATCTCTGCAATCATCTCATCTCCAGGACATTACTGCAGGAGTTCCTCAGGGTAGTGTCCTAGGCCCAACCATCTTCAGCTGCTTCATCAATGACTTTCCTTCCATCTTAAGGTCAGAAGTGTGGATGTTCACTGATGACTGTACAATGTTCAGTAACATTCGTGACTCCTCAGACACATATTCAAATATAGCAAGACCTGGACAATATCAAGGCTCCAGCTGACAAGTGACAAGTAACATTCGCGCCACACAAATGCCAGGCAATGACTATCTCCATCAAGAGAGAATCCAACCATCACCTCTTGACATTCAATGGCATTATCATTGCTGAATCCCCCACTATTAACATTCTGGGTGTTATCATTGATCAGAAACTGAACTGGACTAGCCATATAAATACTGTGGCTACCAAAGCAGGTTAAAGGCTAGGAATCACGTGACGCGTAACTCACTTCCTGGCTCCCCAAAGTCTGTCCACCATCTACAAGGCACAAAGCAGGAGTGTGATGGAGTACTTTCCACTTGCCTGGATGAGTGCAATTCCTACAACACTCAAGACACCATCCAGAACATAGCAGCCCGCTTGTTGCCCCTTCCACAAACATTCATGTCCTTCACCACCGACAAACAGTGGTAGCCATGTGTACCATCTACAAGATGCACTGCAGGAACTCACCAAGGTTCCTTAGGCAGCACCTTCCAAATTCATGACCACTACCATCAGGAAGGACAACAGTAGCAGATACCTGGGAACACACCACCACTTGGAGGTTCTCCTCCAAGTCACTCACCATCTTGTTTTGGAAATATATCACCATTCCTTCACTGTTGATGGGTCAAAATCCTGGAATTCCCTCCCTAACAGCACTGTGGGTGTGGATTGCAGCAGTTCAAGAAGGCAGCTCACCACCACCTTCTGAAGGGCAACTAGGGATGGGAAGTAAATGCTGGCCTAGCCAGTAATGTCTATACCCCATAAATGAATTTAAAAATTATATAATCCATAGAATCCCTACAGTGCAGAAGGAGCCAATCGGCCCATTGAGTCTGCACCGACAACAATCCCACCGAGGCCCTATCCCTGTAACCCCACATATTCGCCCTGCTAATTCCCTGACACCAGGGTCAATTTAACATGGCCAATCAATCTAACCTGCACATCTTTGGACTGTGGGAGGAAACCGGAGCACCTGGAGTAAACCCACGCAGACACGCGGAGAATGTGCAAACTCCACACAGACAGTGACCCAAGCAGGGAATCAAACCCAGATGCCTGGCGCTGTGAGGCAGCAGTGCTAACCACTGTGCCACTGAGCCGCCCAATACACACACACATACACACGCACATATAATATATACAGACATATAGACCAATTGTCTTTTCCTTAAAAAAAAATTCAACAGGAAGATTAGCGGTGCAGCTAGCTAGTGCACTGACAGAAATAGAATTTCAATCTAGTTAGATTAATGGGACGAATGTCACGTACATCTGAAGTCTGCACTGTATAAAATTATTTTAAGACAGTTTCAAATACATTGCAAAGGGTGTATATTCACAGTGCATAATAAGAAAATTAGCAATTCATTTAAAACAGCCAAATAGAAGTGGGTCTTGCATTCAGAACTGCCACTTTCAGGTAACGGCGTGGAGGGGTTATCCAGTCAAATTTGGGTTAAAGATTACTGGTAAGATAGCTTTCCTGGAGGTAATCCGGATTTTGGTTCAATAACTGGGGGTCGGGGTCGGCGGAGGCGGTGGGGGGGGGGGGGGGGGGGGGGGGGGAGCGCTACAAATACTTCTGTAAAAAGATGAAAGAAATTGGGAAGTCAATTAATGGTATGCTCTACACATAGCATGCAAGGGCAGGTCTGAATGTGAGAAAAGGCTGATTTCATTACAGATTTTCTTAATTTTTAATTTTAAACGTTTATTTAGCCAGTTCTTAGCCAAATATCCCTGCTGCTGTAACAGCAATGACAACCAAAATGGGAAAAGAATCTATGTAAATGTATAAAGAGTGAACAGGACATTTAATATTAACACCTATAACTCACAAGCCTAAAGAGGACATTATGAGCAGGATTTTACAGCCTCGCTTGGGCGAGACTGGAAATTCCCCCCAATGCCAATGAAGATTTCCGCTGTCGGACCCTTGCCCGCGCCCATTCCGTGGTGGGTGAGGTAGTAGCCTGCCCTATATCACACCTATATCAAACAAGAAACATTATATTTCTTAATAAACCTCCAATCACAACTTATTCAGCTTATATCACACTTCCTAGGAACACGTTGCTTGTGGCAAGAATAACTCATTAATAGAACCATCACAAGTTAAGTTGCAGTACAAATAAATAATTAAGTAAAAGCAATAATTACCTTCAGGGCAAAGCCCAAGAGCTTCATAAGTAATGAGCTCATTAGCAGAGAAGCAGTCATGAAGCTCAATGACATCCACATCATTAGGCTTGAGACCAGCTTTCTGAAAACATTTTCTTGCTGCCTCCTTGGTCATGTCGAACCCAACCTGCAAAGTAAAAATAAGCATAAATGTCTTTCATTTTTTTCCCTTTCTATCCTAAGTGTATTAGTCTATGCTGAGGCAGTGATGTGTGCCAAAGCACAAGTTTAAAGTTTATTTATTAGCGACACAAGTAGGCTTACATTAACACTGCAATGATGTTATTATGAAAATCTCCTAGTCGCCACACTCCGGCACCTGTTCGAGCACATTGAGGGAGAATTTAGTATGGCCAATGCACTTAACCAGCCCGTCTTTCAGACGGTGGCAGGAAACCAGAGCATCCGGAGGAAACCCACACAGACATGGGGAGAATGTGCAAACTCCACACAGAAAGTGACCCAAGCTGGGAATCCCGAACCCAGGTCCCTGATGATGTGAGGCTTCAATGCTAACCACTGTGCCGCCCCACATCACATTCTTGTCCAAGGTATATGAATATATATATTCCAATGGAGATCTGCTGATTTCTCCTGCCTAGCTCATGGATACCAACTCCAAAGATACACTCTTGATACCACTCTTGCAATGATTAGATAGCTCACACCAAATGACACACAAGAGTGAATGGGTCAGTTCTATCATAAATGGTGTACTTACCAACTAAACCTACTGGAGAACCTGATTCAATCATTTTACTTGCACAGATTTTACAAGTTTTCCAGTCACCAATGAGATCCTATAGTGGTTAGGCTGTAAAATAGCCACACAACGCTGGCTGGAGTACCACATGAAATCTATTATGAATAAACAAGAACCTAATTCTAGTTCTCTGCTTTTAAACATGTTTATGTTCTTGATGTGAAATGTTAAATATACTCATTCACAAGTGAAAATCTTAGATGTAGCCTGTAATTGTCAACACTGGATATGATTATTTTCAAGCGAACTACATGGAGTACATGTGACTCATCATAAAGAGGGTATGCATTCCGCAGTTGACTCTTTCTCACCCTTAAAACGCTACAGGTGGTTCAGCCAAAATCTAGCTTCACTGGTGCTTGCGCAATGGATGAACAAAAATCAAAGTACATTCAACTCTTTTACATGAAGCTCACATTCCTTAACCCACTTGTCTGAAGGTAGCCAGACTGGCAGCAGCCTTGGTTTGCACTGTGCTGGTCAACTCCTGTGTTAAGCATTGCCTGGTGTGGCTCAGGAGTCTCACTCCGGCATGGCGATGTCTGTCATGGCTGCTGCAGGGGAAGACAGTGGGCTGAGAAGTGCACAATTCGCTGGCCTCGGTTTCCTCAGGGCCCTCTTCTCAGCCGGCTGAGCTTTTCATTCTGCTCGCCTCTTCCAATGCCCCTTTCAAACAGTAAGACTCCAGCGGGCACAGCTAAGAGCGACAATCTCTCAGTTCTTAGTGTCTGCCATCTTCATGTTTTGCTTGCAGGTGCTCTTTTGGCAGGAGTATGGATGTCCAGGAGGTTGTGACCCAGTGGCCAATTCACCCAGCAGAGATCTTTGGGTATACAGCTGTCATCCATCCATCTGATGAATGTATCTGAGCCAGTGTAGATGTTGTTGGTTTAACAATGAGTGCATGCTGATGGAACTGGCACCCTCATGGCCCTCTGAGATGGTAACCTTGTTATTTGTCTGCTATCTTATTTAACCATGCGTTGCAGCAATTAGTCTATTCATAAATTATAATTAATCAAAAGAATAATACTTTGGGTTTTTAAAAAAAAGATAACCCTACAATTTGGGAATAAAATATATCAAGCTGACGACAATAATCCATACCAACTGTGTCTAAAAAAGATAGAGATAAAACCAGCCATTAATATAATGAATATGCTCTCGATAATAATCTTCCTTTTGTCATTAGACCTAAAATCTTAAGTGCAGCAGCTGTTTTGATGTTGTGCAGCCCAGTGCCATCAATCTGTAATCTCAAGAAGCTTTACTAGGTTCTTGTGTCTGTGAAGAGCATTAATTTCACTAATGTTTGGTTTCATCAAACATTTCCATTCAAACAAAAATTTACCAATTTCATTAACAACGGGCCGAATCTTCCCGGGGAGCGGGAATCACCACATCACCACTCCACCCCAATTTTCTTTACACAATGTCAGTGTGCGGCATTTCTGGCTTGGATTTCCAAACCGGGTCCCTCTTCAGAAATGCAGAGGGACATGCCTGCTCTGGGATCACCTGGGAGAGAGAGGGGAAGCCACACCCATCCCCTGTTACAGCACTAACTGCTATATTTTGGTAAGTCTTTATTCACTAACACAGTGTTTGTCAATAAGTGTGAGTGACATAATTGGGCCAATTGAGTGGGTGGCAGGGTGATGAGATCAGCTCAGGACTGTCTTGAGGGCAGGGGAAGCAGAGGGTTAGTGGAGTTTGAGGTCAGAGGGTTAGGGGTGACGGAGGGTTGGGGGGGGGGTAGTTGAGGTGGGAGCTGGAGGTTGAGGTGGGAGCTGGAGGGGGCCAGTTGGAGAATCAGGAGGAGCTGGAGGAAATTGGAGGGTCGGGGGGGGGGGAAGAAGGAGGAGATAGGGCAATGGGGACCAAACGGAGGGCTGAGATAGGATGTTGGAGGGTCAATTGTATTGTTACCTAGGAGTTAGATATAGTTTTTCTCTGTCTAACATATCCTGGGTAACTCTCAGATAAATGAGTCGGAAGCCTCTGAAGTCTCTGACTGTAACTCAAGTGTTTGAGACTTTTTTTTTGAAGATTCCAGGTGCAAGGGAATTGCCTATCGGAAGTGGAAACTTTCCAGGCAATTCCTGCGGAATTCTTGCATTGGAACATCTCTGCTCATCTTCTGGGATATAACCATCCGGAGACCGGAAGATCTGGACTGTTATGTGGATTTTGCTTGGAGTACAAAATGGTTCATATTGTTAACTGCGGTGGACCAGTATGTGACTTATCAGATGCCAATGTTTGGCTGCATCCAGGTAATTTTTAATTCGCCTGCAAACCATCCGAAGCAGCAATATTCCATTCACTTTGCACTTCGGTATGTCATGCCTACCAATAACTCCTTTTCAGGACAATGCTCATGTCAACGCCTACATGAGCACTGGAGTCACTCATGATAATGAGATTGTCCTTTCTAGGACCCTGTGAGATTATATGCTCTGGACAGTCATAGAATTCATGGTTGGTTTCATCAGAATTTGTCAAAGGTTGGTACATAGATGCTAAAAAGAGAGATGGGAGCATAATATAATGTTACTGGATTTATAATCCAGAGGTTTGGACTCTGGAGACGCAAGTTCAAATCCCACCATGGCTGTTGGGGAGGGGGGAGGGAGGTGAAGAAGTTTAATTTAATTCATTAGCAAAACTGGAATAAAAAAGCAAGTCTCATTAATGATGATCATGAAACCACCATATTTTCACAAAAGCCCATCTGATTCACCAACATTCTTCAGCAGGAGGAGGGAATCTGCTGCCTTCATCTGATACGGCCTACATCTGACTCTCAACCCGCAATTACCTGGCTCATTCTGAAATGGCCTAGCAAGCCACTCAGTTGCAGGTAGCTCACCACATCTACTCAAGGGCAATTTGGGTTAGGCAACAAATACTGCCCTTGTCAGCAATGCTCTCATCCCAAGAACAAATAAAAAAAAACCTGATGGTGGCATACATCTGACAAGACGATAATAAATTAGATTTGACATGTAGCAGGCACATTTCATTGGAAACTCACTGTAAGTACCCACAATATCAACAGGAACTTGCATTTATTTAATACTCTTGATCTGGAAAAGTGTCCTAAAAGGCATAATTAAAAAAGAAACTGATGACAAGTCAAAAAAGGACGTAGGAAGAGAGGTAACCAAAAGCTTAAATCAAAGAGGGAAAAGAGGGTAAAAGGATACATTTAGAACAAACTACCAGGGTAATGATTTACCATAATTTGAATATGATTTTTTAATCTTGTCGGGTTCTAGAAGTGCTATTTTGTGACTAGAATTGTGTTTACGCTTTTTTGTCAAAGCTTTGAATCTGGCAGGTCTTGGAAAACCAATTCTCCTAAACTACTTCTGCTCTTACAATTCCTGGGATCTTTCTTCTCTATGCCGGTGTAATAATCCCACAATGTCCATAAGACCATAAGACCATAAGACATAGGAGCGGAAGTAAGGCCATTCGGCCCATCGAGTCCACTCCACCATTCAATCATGGTTGATTTCAACTCCATTTACCCGCTCTCTCCCCATAGCCCTTAATTCCTCGAGAAATCAAGAATTTATCAATTTCTGTCTTGAAGACGCTCAACGTCTCGGCCTCCACAGCCCTCTGTGGCAATGAATTCCACAGACCCACCACTCTCTGGCTGAAGAAATTTCTCCTCATCTCTGTTCTAAAGTGACTCCCTTTTATTCTAAGGCTGTGCCCCCGCGTCCTAGTCTCCCCGTTAATGGAAACAACTTCCCTGTCCATGGGGAATCACCGATCTCCCCGTGGGGCTCATTGAGCAGAGTTCCGCTGGTAACAGGCAATGGAACTCATTACCTGAGCCTTTTACAAGGCAGGACCAGGACTGGGCCTGTTGAACTGTAGTCCCCTGCTGGGCCTAGTGTGTGTACACCATGATAATGGTTTTACTTTGTGTTCTGTAATAAACTGTGTTCCTTTCCAGTCGGGCTTCCTGAGTCATGTGAGGAACAAGAAAAGTTTTGGACAGCCTTGCCTTTCAACAAACCCGGTAAGACAATGATGGGGAGATATTGAAAATGCTATTGTTTGAGAAACTAGAAACTTATGATGTGTGAGTGAAGGATTGGCCCCAGTGTGCCAAAAGAATGCAATATTTCTTCCAGGCAAGCGGGATAGAAGGGGACGAGCGGCAAAACGTCATCCTCCTGAATGCTTGTGGGGGCCCCGATTTTCGGCATCATAGAAAGTTCATCCTACCCGGCAGCCCCGGATTCAAAATCTTTTGACAAATTGGTAAATATAAATATTCTATAATAATCTATGTTCCTTTCCTGAGTCATTACAGCTGGCTATCCTCCGTCAACCCCCTTCCATTTTTATCTCACATTCCAAGACTACTCCTTCACTAACTCCATCCCATGACAATCACCCCACAATCCCACGTCTCATCATCCCCCATTCTCTCTTTCAGACTCCTGATATAATTATCGCTCCCGTCTCCATTTCTCTCTCCAACATACACAGAGCCGCCGACGCCTTTCCTCTTATCCTGGGTCTTGGATATTTTTTTCAAAGCGGTTTGTAAATAGATAGCTTACACAAACGTAATAATCTTAAGGCACAGATTCAAAACTTTGACAAAAAAGTGTAAACACAATTCTAATTGCAAAATGCAAAATAGCACTTCTTTAAAAAATCATATTCAAATTATGGTAAATTATTGCCCTGGTACTTTATTCTAAATGTATCCTTTGATTCATCATGATTCACGAGAGATTACTAAATCAGAAATACTGCACTTCTCGATCCCTTATTGAGCCAATTCCATGACACACTTGTTACATCATTCCTCTCCATTTAATCTGTGCATTTTAATATATCGCTATTACGCAGCTGAAATCAATTGCACTGTCGGAGTCAAACCAACAGGCTAAAACTCCATAAGATGCAGTTACTTGCTAACAAACATAATTGGGTTTTAACTGCTTCACAAATTTGACAGCTTTAGATTTTTGAAGTGGCCTTGCAATTCATACACCACTGTTAATTTTTCTCCATGGTAAGACATCCCCATCTAATGGTCTGCAGAGGAACTGAAGCTCATCGCCCAGGCTGGTTGCTTGCATTCTCAGAATCGAAAATCAAAGGTCACCCTTCTGTCTTCTATTCTCACTCAATTGTTCCATAAACTATGGTCAGCTGCTTCAGTCTTCCCTATTTCCAACATCTTTATTCTCCGTCACTCCTTGCAGCATTGATGGCATTTGGCACCTCAAATGGAATATCAAACGCCAACAATACATTTTCTATTTGAGATGCGTCACTCCTTGCAAGAACACATATTACTCTCAAATTAGCCTGGAGTCTATTTCTTCTTCTGTAGATATTTTGTCACAATTGCTGAATGTGACAAGAGTTACAACCAGTTTACAGACATGAAAAAAACACAATAAACCTAACTGTAGCAGAATTCTAGAAATATGCTAATCAGCAAGATAAGGTTATTATTTGGGTAGCATCCTGACAAAGATACATTCTTAACCTATCGCTGAATTGTTGTATGTGTAAGAACCTATTTCATGGTAATTTGATAGCGAGTTATTTTTCAGCTTTCCCCATTGCAATCTGCCTCTACAGCATACGCACTTATCAATGAACTGAACTACAATGCAGTTGATATCACCATTTTCCAGATGGGTAATTAGCAGCTATGCTAAGTGTTACTGAGTAGAATCATTCTGTTGTGCATGCCCTGGAGGTTCCAAAGTTCAGTTATATTTCTTAATATGCCAGCACCAATTTTTGTTCCTGGCAGTAATGCGGTGGTAGTGTGAGAAAAATAGCAGTGCAACACTTGCTTCTCTATTCCCACCCCAATCTGTCAGTCACCAATTCCATCCCGTTCTGGAAATGGGCAGCTGGAGCACTTATTTTAGACAGAGCCATGAAAACTAGGAGCCTAGTTCAAGCCCAAGATCAGCCATGATCGTACTGAATGGCGCAGCAGGTTTGACAGACCATACGGTCTACTCCTGCTCTTATTTCTTGTATTCTAGGGCATAAAAAATGACCCAAAAACAATTTTCAGGCACCACTGGGCAGTACTATTTGCCTATTTTTCCTTGTTCTAAAGCAACTTAATAGGTGGCTCTTAAATGGACTGCTATAGACCACTCAAAAAGCAGCAAGAAAGAGGTGTAAAACATAACGCACCTCCTGGCCCCACCAAAATCTTCTCACCTGCTGTTCTAGTCCAGTAATGATGTGGAGATGCCGGCGTTGGACTGGGGTAAACACAGTAAGAAGTCTCACAACACCAGGTTAAAGTCCAACAGGTTTATTTGGTAGTAAATACCATAAGCTTTCGGAGCACTGCTCCTTCGTCAGATGGAGTGGATATCTGCTCTCAAACAGTGCACAGACACAGAAATCAAGTTACAGAATACTAATTAGAATGCAAATCTCTACAGCCAGCCAGGTCTTAAAGGTACAGACAATGTGGGTGGAGGGAGCATTCAACACAGGTTAAAGAGATGTGTATTGTCTCCAGACAGAACAGCTAGTGAGATTCTGCAAGATCAGGGGGAAAGCTGTGGGGGTTACTGATAATGTGACATAAATGCAACATCCCGGTTTAGGCCGTCCTCGTGTGCGGAACTTGGCTATCAGTTTCTGCTCAGCGACTCTGCGCTGTCGTGTGTCGTGAAGGCCGCCTTGGAGAACGCTTATCTGAAGATCCAAGGCTGAATGCCCGTGACTGCTGAAGTGCTCCCCCACAGGAAGAGAACAGTCTTGCCTGGTGATTGTCGAGTGGTGTTCATTCATCCGTTGTCGTAGCGTCTGCATGGTTTCCCCAATGTACCATGCCTCGGGACATCCTTTCCTGCAGTGTATCAGGTAGACAACGTTGGCCGAGTTGCAAGAGTAGGTACCATGTACCTGGTAGATGGTGTTCTCACGTGAGGTGATGGCATCCGTGTCGATGATCCGGCACGTCTTGCAGAGGTTGCTGTGGCAGGGTTGTGTGGTGTCGTGGTCACTGTTCTCCTGAAGGCTGGGTAGTTTGCTGCGGACAATGGTCTGTTTGAGGTTGCGTGGTTGTTTGAAGGCAAGAAGTGGGGGTGTGGGGATGGCTTTGGCGAGATGTTCGTCTTCATCAATGGCACGTTGAAGGCTCCGGAGGAGATGCCGTAGCTTCTCCGCTCCGGGGAAGTACTGGATGACGAAGGGTACTCTGTCCACCATGTCCCGTGTTTGTCTTCTGAGGAGGTCGGTGTGGTTTTTCGCTGTGGCGCATCGGAACTGTTGATTGATGAGTCGAGCCATGGGGACAAACTTCGCACCTCAATATGCCAACATCTTCATGCACAGGTTCGAACAAGACTTCTTCACCACACAGGACCTTCAACCGATGCTATACACTAGATACATCGATGGCTCCTTTGGAGTCATGGTGAGCAATCACTGAAACAACTATATGATGACATCAACAAGTTCCATCCCACCATCAGACTCACCATGGGCTACTCTCCGGAATCGGTTGCATTCTTGGACACACGCATCTCCATTAAGGACGGTCACCTCAGCACCTCACTGTACCGCAAGCCCACGGATAACCTCATGATGCTCCACTTCTCCAGCTTCCACCCTAAACACGTAAAAGAAGCCATCCTCTACGGACAAGCCCTCCGAATACACAGGATCTGCTCGGATGAGGAGGATCGCAACAGACACCTCCAGACGCTGAAAGATGCCCTCATAAGAACAGGATATGGCGCTTGACTCATCGATCAACAGTTCCGACACGCCACAGCGAAAAACCACACCGACCTCCTCAGAAGACAAACACGGGACATGGTGGACAGAGTACCCTTCGTCATCCAGTACTTCCCCGGAGCGGAGAAGCTACGGCATCTCCTCTGGAGCCTTCAACGTGTCATTGATGAAGACGAACATCTCGCCAAGGCCATCCCCACACCCCCACTTCTTGCCTTCAAACAACCACGCAACCTCAAACAGACCATTGTCCGCAGCAAACTACCCAGCCTTCAGGAGAACAGTGACCACGACACCACACAACCCTGCCACAGCAACCTCTGCAAGACGTGCCGGATCATCGACACGGATGCCATCACCTCACGTGAGAACACCATCTACCACGTACACGGTACCTACTCTTGCAACTCGGCCAACGTTGTCTACCTGATACGCTGCAGGAAAGGATGTCCCGAGGCATGGTACATTGGGGAAACCATGCAGACGCTACGACAACGGATGAATGAACACCGCTCGACAATCACCAGGCAAGACTGTTCTCTTCCTGTGGGGGAGCACTTCAGCAGTCACGGGCATTCAGCCTTGGATCTTCAGGTAAGTGTTCTCCAAGGTGGCCTTCACGACACACGACAGCGCAGAGTCGCTGAGCAGAAACTGATAGCCAGGTTCCGCACACACGAGGATGGCCTAAACCGGGATGTTGCATTTATGTCACATTATCAGTAACCCCCACAGCTTTCCCCCTGATCTTGCAGAATCTCACTAGCTGTTCTGTCTGGAGACAATACACATCTCTTTAACCTGTGTTGAATGCTCCCTCCACCCACATTGTCTGTACCTTTAAGACCTGGCTGGCTGTAGAGATTTGCATTCTAATTAGTATTCTGTAACTTGATTTCTGTGTCTGTGCACTGTTTGAGAGCAGATATCCACTCCATCTGACAAAGGAGCAGTGCTCCGAAAGCTTATGGTATTTACTACCAAGTAAACCTGTTGGATTTTAACCTGGTGTTGTGAGACTTCTTACTGTGCTAGTCCAGTAAGCCAGGTGCTGAAGGATAAAACTGGAGCCAGTTTTTACACACATTCAGAAGCATTTATTTATAGCGATCCTAACCACAGTTCCAGTCTGTTCTCAAATATGGGAAAAGTGAATTCTCAGTCAATGGCTACCACCTGCATACAACTAATTATAATTAACATATGACTCACACCTGCTGCCAGCCCTTCAATGCCCCCAACCCAATGCCAGACCTTTAGTGCCTCCCAACCTGTTGCCAGTCCCACTGGCCCCCAACCTGTTGCCAGTCCTCGGCTTCCGGGAGGAGCAAACACATTTCTTGTTCCAGGTTGAGAGCTGACTGACTTTATTCAAATGTGGCCCAGCCGTGCAAGGTGGATCAGGCCTTGCATCAATTCCATCGAACAGCGATTAGGCTCGCAGTACCCATCTTCTACCCAAAATAATTAGATACGTGAGAATTCACCCCTCTATAAAACATCACCACCCTGATTCCTGGCAAAGGCAAATTAAATTTAAAACCTTAAATGTTGTTCTAATTGATCATATGGGGGCTCTGCTACTTAGACATTTTTTTCATACACAATTCATATGGAGGTTAATTGAAAATCTTACCGCCTTTATACAGCTGTTTTCCTGAAAGCTGCTTGGCAAATCGGTTATCATTTCCTGGGCGAGAATTTCGACAGCTTTAGACTCCAGGCCATGTCTCAGTACAAACCTTTCACTCGCCAGGACAGCTGCTCCTGCCCCATTAGACGTTGGACTATTTAAGATAAAATTTTATACAAAGTAAGGCAAAAAAAAACAGCTTCACCACTTATCCCGATTGTTGCATACATGCGAGCAAATACTAAAAAGTGCACATCAGATAACTTTATTCCACTCCTGAATTGTACTAATCCCTCAGTTATCAGATTCTGCCAGCCCACCAGTATCTTGTCCAAGTTGATATGTATATGAATTGATTCTTATTAGCTGCGCTAAGCACCGTTGTATTAATGTATTCATGTATTCACCAGAAGTGGTGTCACAGGTCGCTAGCGCGGGGAAATTGCCAGAGAGAAGCAGCCATGTAGTGAACACCACCCTCTAAATAAAGCTCTGTTATTTTCAACCCTCTGTGCGTCCTAACGTCAATTCTCCGATATATAACACAAGTGATCATTCTTTAATGTATAATAGTATCACTGATTGAACCACGCATCCATGAAGGACATCACCGATTGAACCACACATCCATGAACGGTGCAAGAATTACTGGATAATAAAAGCCGCCATCACTGATTCCATCTCCCACTCCCTTCATCTCAAGATGTTGGCACTAGGCCAATGGTACTGACTGCCATGGTCCTGCTGAGATCACCTAACTTGGCATCAAAGTTGGAATTTTTGATGTGGCTTACAAACGCTGTGCTTTCACCCAATGATCCCACAAAGAGCCTATGTCATGTTAAATATTCCCAAGGAGAATCTCTCAAGATCTACTATTAGTTTCATTCCAACATCAAGAAAAGACCAATGGCTTGTTTATTTTTGATGTGGAGATGCCGGCGTTGGACTGGGGTAAGCACAGTATGAAGTCTCTCAACACCAGGTTAAAGTCCAACAGGTTTATTTGGTAGCACAGGCCACTAGCTTTCGGAGCGCTGCCCCTTCATCAGGTGAGTGGGAGTTCTGTTCACAAACAGGGCATATAAAGACACAAACTCAATTTACAAAATAATGGCTGGAATGCGAGTCTTTACAGGTAATCAAGTCTTAAAGGTACAGACAATGTGAGTGGAGAGGGGGTTAAACACAGGTTAAAGAGATGTGTATTGTCTCCAGACAGGACAGTTAGTGAGATTTTGCAAGCCCAGGCAAGTCGTGGGGGTTACAGATAGTGTGACATGAACCCAAGATCCCGGCTGAGGCCGTCCTCATGTGTGAGCGTCCGGCTATCAGTTTTTTACATTTTTTACATTAATTTTTAACTTTCATACATCAAAATGAGTTAAACTGGACGGGTTTGTCTGACAGTGTATTATGGAACAATGAACATGGCCCTCTTGCTTCATTGCAACCCAAGGCTTCAGCAGCCTTAGTGGTGGAAATCTGCACTTGCAGTCAACATGTTGAGGATTCAATCTCACTTCAAATTCTTGAGCACTAAGGTCTACACTTTAGTGCAGTACTGAGATAGGGGTGCCATCTAATAGAAGAGCACTTCAATGCAGACTATGTCTGCTTTCAGGAAGAGGTAAAGGATCCTGTGCCCTTTGTTATAGAAGAGTTCTCTCCATGTTCCAGCCATCTATCTACCCCTCAACCATCACTAAAACAAATTATCTGGTAATATATCTCATTGCAATATGTGGGGCCTAATTGTGTGCAAATTAGTTGCTGCATTTCCCTACATGACAACTGTGACTACAAAAGTTCAATAAGGCACTATGGGGTGTTCAGAGATCATAAAAGACACTATAGAAATGGCAATTCTTCTTTTCCACCACTTGCACTTTGGATGCTGTGAAACCCTTAACTCCCAATAGTGTCTTCCTGTTTTATCTTTCCTGATGGAAAAGACAGGGGAAGTAACAAAGTTGAACCCTGGCTCAGTCAATATTCCACAGCTAGGCAAGCTGTGAACAAAGGTTCAGAGGCATGTGGATCAGTCTTTTGTTGAAGAGAAAGTTCAGAGACAAAGAGCCCAAATCGTACTTTTAGCAGCACTCACCTAGTTAAATTGCATTTGAGATTTTTTTTTAAATGTGCACAGTCAGCAAATTGAAAAGTATCCCATTCTCACCAGCACTGCAGCAAAGTCAGGAATTCAAAGATCTGACGAGACTTCATCACCTGGTCCAGAGTGAACTCATCTTGAAACTGAGAATATCTAAACAAATGAACTGCAATTATTTATAATTCAGATGAACTAAACAAATCATGATAATTCACTTTTATACATTGTACCAAGTTTATGATGAAGTCATCGACTTCAGGAAGCATAGTGGAGAACATGCCCCCGTCTACATCAATGGGGATGAAGTAGAAATGGTCGAGAGCTTCAGGTTTTTAGGTGTCCAGATCACCAACAAACTGTCCTAGTCCTCCCATGCTGACACTATAGTTAAGAAAGCCCACCAACGCCTCTACTTTCTCAGGAGACTAAGGAAATTTGGCATGTCCACTACGACTCTCACCAACCTTTGCAGATGCACCATAGAAAACATTCTTTCTGATTGTATCACAGCTTGGTATGGCTCCTGCTTCGCCTAAGGCCCCAAGAAATTACAAAGGTTCGTGAATGAAGCCCAGTCCATCACGCAAACCAGCCTCCCATCCATCGACTCTGTCCACACTTCCCGCTGCCTCGGAAAAGCAGCCCACAAAATTAAGGACCCCACGCACCCTGGACATTCTCTCTTCCACCGGGAAAGAGAAACAGAAGTCTGAAGTCACGTACCAACCGACTCAAGAACAGCTTCTTCCCTGCTGCTATCAGACTTTTGAATGGACCTACCCCGCACTAAGTTGATCTTTCTTTACACCCTAGCTATGACTATAACAGTACATTCTGCACTGTCTCCTCTCCTTCTCTATGAACGGTATGCTTTGTCTGTATAGCATGCAGAAAATAATAATTTTCGCTGAATTCAGCAGGGAGTTTGTAATTAATGCTGAGTTCGAACCAACCCCATTTTCATTGTTCCAAGGGCCTTAACCTGCAGTGTAGGAATCAGAAATGGATATAAACACTTGTGGATAAGGCCTGTTTAAATGACACGATCTTAAGATTTTTAGATCCCCAGTCCATTAAACATGAAAAAAACTGGTCTGGAGCTGTTGTCAGTTACAGTTTTAGGAAAATCTTCTACTTAATTGCTTTGATTCACAGGCAGTGTTGATTAGAAAAAATCATTACCATCTGTTCCTGTTTCAATTGAGTTTTTTTGCAGACATTTCCCAAGGGATGTTATTACAGTTGAGGTCATCATGAATGCATGACTGAGTTTCAAAAGCTACAAGAGTGCACATTTTGACTGACAGTTTAAAAAGGCCATTAAATGATTAGCTGCCTTTACTGAATACAGCCTTGTTTTATAGCATATTAAACAGTCGATGGTACTTAAAATATTTCAATAGGTTTCATGAATCTTGTGTTTTTTCTTAGTATCATGTTTGTATGACAGAGTTCTGTCCTCCACGTGGCTCCCAAGGTTTCTCACATGGATATTGGGTGAATCGGTATAAAGGCGGCATGGGGATGCATAAGACGTGGTTTGGAGGAGGCATGCATTGGCATGGGGGCATGAGGAGTGGGTGGGGTATGTCAGGGTGCAAGGGGTGAGGACTTAATATTTTCTAAATCAACTGGGATGAAGTCCCAGAGAACTTAGATGGGCCTTCTAACCTGTCAGCCTCTGCACTCTCCTGCCCTCATGGCCACTGCAATCCACCTCCAGAGTTGCTGGGTCCGACTCTATCATGCCCCCCGCCCCCCCCAACTCCAGGAGTGATATTGTGTGTGATGGGGCCCATCTTCCGAGTTGGCAAAATTCCCAACTCGAGCTACCCACCTCGGTAGCAAATAACCTTCCCTTATTGTCTGTGAGGGACCAGACACCAGGAGTAAATCACGGAGATGGGAGAATGGACAAGTATTTTGCACTTTTGTTTTCAGACCAAAATCTTCTGGGTAGAACTTGCTCTTCCACGTGGGGTGGGATTCTCTGGCCTTCCCCATGACATCTTTCTTGCAGTGGGAGGTGGTGTGCTGTTTGCCAGCAGCAGGATCAGGTTCTGCCACCAGTTAATGAGATTTCCCATTGACTTCACCCCATGCTGGAAAACCCGTGGCTGGGTGCGCCATTGGCGAGACTAGAAGATTATGCCAGTGTGAACAGACAGAAAGTTCCAGCCATGGTGTAAAGTCCAAGTGAACGTGATGTGTATATGCTTTTTGAAAGGTTGACTTTTTAAGCAAATAAGCAAGTGTTGTTTCCTTACGTTCTGCTAGAGTCTCCCATTGAAACCAAAGCCAATAATAGAACTAATTTCATGGCAGTAATTTATCAGGTTCTTAAACCCCCAGGTTTGAACTGAAGGTGAGAGCAATTCCTGCACATGAGAAAGTGCTTCTGGGTTTCCCCAAATCCTGTATGCAACTAACCTTATGTACCATTGAAAATGACCATCTAAAGGTCTGTTGGTAAACTTTGCTGACAGTTTGAAGTAACTAAATGGGAAGTTTGGATTGGGACAGGTGAGATATTCCCTGCTTAGGTTAAGTGCTAAACCAATGAGTAGATAGAATCCTGGCTGAAGAATTTCAGCCACACCATCATAAAAAAATCTGGCATTAACAAGTTTATTTTTAGGCTTGCATTAACACTGCAAATGAAGTTACTGTGAAAATCCCCTAGTTGCCACACTCCGGTGTCTTTTCGGGTACACTTAGGGAGAATTTAGCATGGCCAATGCACCTAACTAGCGTGTCTTTCAGACTGTGGGAGCAAACCGGAGCACCCTGAGGAAATCCACGCAGACGTTGGGAGAATGTGCAGACTCTGCACAGACAGTGACCCAAGACGGAATCGACTCGGGTTCCTGGTGCTGTGAGGCTGCAGTGCTAACCACTGTGCTACCGTGTTGCTCTCATTACTACTGTCTGCTGGCAAAAGTGTATGAAATCATGCATTTTATATCAAAAATAAACACATAATACACAAAAGTTCAATGGATAAGAACACAAGGACATAAGAAATAGGAGCGGAAGGAGACCATTTGACCCGTTGTGCCTGCCCCACCATTCAACAAGATCATGGTTGATTCTCTACCTCAACTCCGCCTTCTCAAATTATCTCCATATCCTTTAATTCCCTTATAGCACCTAAAAAAATCTATCAACCTACACAGACATACGTCACAACTGCTTTAGTCACACAGAATGCACATCAATAATTCAAACGTTCCGAGGTCATGCAAATACAAGTTAAAACCAAAAAGATAAAATGGTTCAAATGAGGTACTTTGCTTAATCCTTTGACTATTGAACTCTGCAGAGACAATATTTACATAAAATCTATTAAACTGTAATCCTGCAAAGTCGCAAGTAAGGAGGATAATAGAAACGAACAGGGGATTGCAAATGATTAGCGATAAATTTTCTACCCTGGCCGGACATTTGGTCTCTTTTGCTGCTAAAAGGAAGAACAGACCGGGCCGATGACCTGAGCCACATCAGTCCAAACACTGGAGATAAAGCAGTTAGCGTCCTCACCACCCCACAAAAATCTGCTTTCAAAATTAAAATTTAAAGTTAGAAATACCAATATTCATCATAAAGCTTCCTACTTCCAAAAATTCCCAAATTCCAGAATTCCTTATTTCTCACTTTTTTTCACGAATTCTACAAACACTGGGGCGTTATAAAATTCCCTGCTTTTTTCATTCTTGCTGGTCCCCTGCACCTTGGGCTTTGACCCCTCACTCTGATTTCTCAACAAATATAATACAAATATCATTGTCAGTGATTAACCGAAAAACAACCAAAACTTTACTCACGGATTATTTGTGGAATGTTTGTGATTTTTCCAAGCTATTTTGGCAAAGTGCTCTGGTTTAGTACCTGTATTAAAAACAAAAGGACAAACTGTACTGGAGATTGGGTACGGTTCTACAGTGGGAGCAAATTGAATACATGTCAGTGCAATCAAAGACTACTCTCTGCCAACCACAGTTTCTATGCAAGATGAACCTCAATTCAGTTTGTCACGAATTAGAAGTTAATATCATAGAATCCTTACAGTGCAGAAGGAGGCCATTCAGCTCATTGAGTCTGCACCGACAACAATCCCACCCACACCCTATATCACAACTCCACATATTTACCTCGCTAGTCCCTCTAACCTACACAAGCTAGGATACTAAGGGGCAATTTAGCATGGCCAATCAACCTAATCCGCACAACTTTGGACCGTGGGACGCAACCAGAGCACCTGGAGGAAACCCATGCAGACACGGAGAGAATGTGCAAACTCCACACAGACAGTGACCCAAGCTGGGAATTGAATCCAGGTCCCTGGTGTTGTGAGGCAGCAGTGCTAACCACTGTACCACCCTTAATAACAGTGTCTAGAACAGGACTTAACTGACAATGTGCCAAGCTGACGATCTGTCTTGGAATCCTCCTGACGTCCTCACCAACATGAATTCTAGATGTCAGGCAATTGGATTCATTCTATACATCAAGGAACTGAGTGCACTGGTTACAATAAGGGCAACGGGCCTGACACCATTCCAATTGTAGTTTTGAAGTCTTGTTCTCCAGAGCTAGCCACAGTGCTACAGCTACAACATTGGCACTGACTTTACAAAGTGGAAAAGGTCTCAGGCATGCCTTATCCATGAAAAGCAGGACAAATCCAATCTGGTCGATTGCTGCCCAGTGAGCCTATTTTCAATCATTAGCAAGGTGACTGAAGGTGTTGTCAACAGTACTATGAAATAGGACTCACCCACCAATAAGCTACTCATCGATACTCAGTTCGGGTTTTGACATTGCTACACAGCTCCAGACTTCATTGGAACTTTGGTCCAAACATTAATTGGAGGGCTGAGTCTCAGAAGAGGTGAGAGTGACTGCTTCTGACATTAAGTCAGCATTTGACCGCATGTGGCGTCAAAGATGCCGAGTAAAACTGAAATCAATAGGAATCAGGGAGGAAACTGGATGGAGTCATACCCAACACAAAGGAAAATGGTTGTGGTTGTTGGAGGATAGAACATCAGTGCAGGAGTTCTCCAGGATAGTTTCTGAGGCCCAACCATCTTCACAGTTTTAGAGTCATAGAGTCATAGAGGTTTACAGCATGGAAACAGGCCCTTCGGCCCAACTTGTCCATGCCGCCCTTTTTAAAAAAAATCCCCTAGGCTAATCCCAATGGCCCGCACTTGGCCCATATCCCTCTATACCCATCGTACCCATGTAACTATCTAAATGCTTTTTAAAAAACAAAATTGTACCCGCCTCTACTACCACCTCTGGCAGCTTGTCCCAGACACTCACCACCCTCTGTGTGAACAAATTGCCCCTCTGGACACTTTTGTATCTCTCCCCCTCTCACCTTAAACCTATGCCCTCTAGTTTTAGACTCCCCTACTTTTGGGAAAAGATATTGACTATCTAGCTGATCTGTGCCCCTCATTATTTTATAGACCTCTATAAGATCACCCCTCAGCCTCCTACACTCCAGAGAAAAATGTCCCAGTCTATCCAGCCTCTACTTATAACTCAATCCATCAAGTCCCATTTTAACAATGACCTTCCCTCCATCATAAGCCAATAGTGGGGTTTTTGCTGTGGGCTACAAATGGGGATGTTTTCTGAAGAACTACAAAACATTCAGTTCCATTTGAAACTTCTCAAATAATGAGGCAGTCCGCCCTGCAGGTGCGGACCTGCATGTGGAAAGACCTGGACAACTTTCAGGCTTGGGTTAATGTGTGGCAAGTACTATTCCTGTCCCACAAATGTTAGGCATGATGTTCTCTAACAAGAAAGAATCTAGTCATGGCCTCTTGACGTTCAATGGCATTCCCATCATTAAATCCCCACCATCAACAACCCAAAGATCAACCATTGAACAGAACTTAACTGGACATGTAAATCTTGTCCGGAATTTTCCGGTCGTTCACGACCCACTGCCACTGCAAATAAGGATGGAGAAGTTGGCACTCAGCCAAATCCCCATTCGTGGCAGCAGAGAATCCCGGAGGATTCCGGCCCTTGTGTGTATAAGGGAAGGTTGGAGCTCGGAGTTCTGTGGTAAATAGATCACCTTCCAACTCCCCAAAGCCTTTTCAGCACTTACAAGGCACAATTAAGAATGTGATGGGATACTGTACACATGCCTGGACACATACAGCCCAAAAACTCAAAATGTTATACAACATTAAGGACAAAGCAGCCAATTTAATAGTCATCCCATCCAAAATGTCCAACATTCATTCCCTCCTAAGTGCACTGTGGCTGCAGTGTGTACCATCTCCAGGATGCACTGCAGCAACTTGCCAAGGCTTCTTCGGCAGCACCTCCCAGCTCAGAACCTCTTGCGTTTAGAAGAGGCAAAGGGAACACCACCACCATTTGCAATCTAACTCACACAACTTCCTGATTTGGAATTATTTTGCCATTTCTTCATTGTCACTGTGAAGTTTTCTGGCCGCACTGTGGGTGTACACACCCACACCATATAGAATGCAGCAGTTCCAGAAAATGGTTACCTTCTCAAAGACAACTAGAGATGGGCAATGTGGCATGTGGCCTTGTCAATGGTGCCCTGATCCCATAAACAAATAGAAAGAAATGTTATTCAGGCAGCAGATAAGGATGATTAATGTGGAGAATGGGGGGGACAGCCACTGACACATCCAAAGTCAATCTTTTTAGAGCTTGGAGGCTGTTGTTCTGTTTCTAGGAGGTTCTGTGAACGCCTGAGAGCAGTTACCTCAGACACTGCTCCTGGCTTAGGTTTAAGCAGGAGAAGCGCTTTCAGAGAGACCCTCCTCCTCCCTCTATGAGCAACTCTCTCATCTGCTGCCTCTGTTTCACCTCCGTGATAGCCCAAGCAGACCTGCAGCCATAGCCGCCATAACTGGGAGAAAGTAATGTGTTCAGAAGTCTTTCAAACGTGCACTACATATGCGAAAGGTCCAGTGCCATTTGACTCTGACTGAAAAAATTGCTGTCAACTCCTCCAACAACTCGGACCTTCCACTAACTCTACAGCAGCCAGTAGATAGTTAAATTTGAATGATGATTCCATTAGACAGCACTGATGGTGGGGTCTCTCCATGCACATTTAAGAAGGACATTAAGAGTATCAGTGAAGTACAAAGTGGCAGGTTGGGCATTACAATCTGTTCACTGTACATACTTCTGGCACATGCATGGGACACGCACGCTAATGCTTTTCACAACATGGCGGTCAGCGTAGATCAAGCCAGAAGTGATCAGGGGTGCCCCCGCCTACCCCCCGTCATTTTATTTGAACTGGTTCTTGTAGCGCCAGAACTACCAGCTTCACGAAGCCCAATTTTGTTGTCACTTTTTTTCAGGTTACTGCACATGCTACATTTTAAACCAATTTTCTTCAGAGTGGATCATAACTTTAAATATGCCTGCATTGAAATGGATGACATATGCAGAAGTATGTTAGTTATAAGTACCGTATTTCTCCATGTGCTCTTTGCCAGCACTTCCAAATAATTGTGGTGCTATTGGAGCTGCAGAAATCCCATATTTATTAATCAGCACCTCGCAGTGTTTGTCCATGGGATTGGTCCGGTCAGTGAACTGAAAACACAAATGAGATAGAGTCAAACTCCATGCAGGAACACAGCAGAGTTTGAGGGAGGGAACTGATCTCACCCAGATAAAATGGACAGAAAAGTAGGCTGTTGAAATAATAGATCTAACAGTAGGCTGATGAAATAGATTTTTTAAAAACTCCATCAAAGAGTAAACTAATTTTACCAAAAGGTAGAGCTCTACATTCACATAAAAAATCAGAAACAGGAATAAGCCATTTAGCTTCTTGAGTCTATTCCGCCATTCAATGATACTTGACTTGTGACTGAGCTTCATATACCTGCCTTTGGCCCAGATCCCTTAACACCTTTGATTGACTGAAATCTATTAATCTTAAAAGTTCAAATTAACAATTAACCCAGCACCAACTGCTATTTGTGGAAAAGATTCGAAACTTCAATCACTGTTTGCGTGAGAAATGTTTTCTAATTTTAATCTTGAAAGGCTTGGCTCTCTGTTTTTAATGTTATGTCACCTAGACCTGGTGGAACCAAGTGGAGCTAGTTTCTCGAATTGAAAAATAAATACAATAAGGTTTATGGCAGTAAGAGAAAAAAAAAAGTACCCAAAAAAGGATTAAAAAGATCCGAAGGGCTAGGGCAGAAAACAAAGATGGTTGACTTACAAGTTAACAATAGAGATTTTGATAGACTTATAAAAAAAATGATGATCAAGGAAGGAGTGGGTTACTAAGAAATGAAAATAACAATCTTATAGTGGGAAACTAAAGAATTGTAATGCTGCTCACCAAGTATTTTGCCTTACTTAACAGCGGAATAACAGGAGCACCATCGGGGAATATGGATGAGTAATTAATAAACATCAGTACTGTGAAGCAGGATTAAAGGGTCAGTGGAACTTACAAAGTTAATTCACAGTTTTGGAGGTCTATACTGAGGCAGGTTAGAGGTGAAATATCAGGAGGAATGAAGCACGATATTTCAAAATTACACCAAAGGGCTAAAGGAGGCTGAATATTACATCCTTGTCAAAAAAGCAATGAGATAAACTAGCTCAGTTGGCTTCATGTAGTGGTAAGAAAATTGCAAATGATCATAATTAAAAATATTAGCAACACTTTGAAAAGTATGGCTTAATTAGGGGCAGTCAAGACCCAGTCATGTTTGACTAATTTGAATCATATATTGGAAGAATTTAATAAAGGGAATATATTAAACGTGGCATACATAGACGTCCAAAAAGTGCTTAATGAAGTATTACATCAGAGTCATATTAAGAAGATTAAAGCTCATGGCAGCAGCCGTAAATGGACGATTCATGGATAGAAATCAGAGCATAGGAATAAATGGAAGTTTCTCAGATTGGCAACATGTAGCTAGTTGGAGGCAAGAGGGATTTGCAGAGGAAGTTGTCTCATTTTCCACAAATATAAATGATCTGAACATGAGGATAGATGGAATTATATCAAATCTTGCTGGCAATACCAAATGAAAGAAGATGGAACACTGAACAAGAATGCATCATACTACAAGAGAACATTTCTCCCCAATGTTTTGCCTTGTGCTCTTAGGGAAAATGCTGTCTCCATAAGTAGATGAATCACTACGAATCGAAAGGTACCCTGTGTACATGCTGCAAATGGGATAGAGCACCCAATATTAGTAAGTGTAACATGCAACACTAAAGGTAGCATGGGATTCCCACCACATTCTCCTGCATCTTTAAAAATAGGAAGATACCATATTTAATTTGCACAAGCCAACAAGAATAATTTGGTTTGCAGGTTGAATTCTACATAAAAGCATTAAAAGCACTCGACACAAAGCACGATACTTAAAGGAAAATAAAACTGGAAACATTCCACAATTTTTATTCTTAATTTCTTCATGTTGGATAGAAACAACAGCTGTAACTTTCTGGCTGTTCTGCTGGTGGAATCTTCCAGTCCTGCCAACGGTGAACCCTGCTGCGGGTTTCCCGACGGTGGAGAGCGCAAACAACAGGAAACCCCTTCGGCAGAGGGGGGACTGGAAGATCCCTCCGCCAGCCATTGGCAGGCTGCCTCCGCCACCACGAAATACACTGTTTGGAGGGGGGGGGGGGGGGGGGGGGGGGTGGAAACTGGCCCAACATTGAATTGAAACAGATTCCTCATTAATTTTGCAAATCATAACTTGGCAAAACAAATCTCAGCTCACTGTTCAAAGTTCAGATGCACTTACAGAAGGAAAGCTTATTGAGAATTCTCCACTATTTAATCAGCTGAAAATCCTCTGAAGATAGCCATTCAATCATCTGCGATTAAGAAGATAATCTTGGCAAATAATGGAAGGGAAACTGACGAACAGCTGCTTATACTCCAAGAGTTGTTAATACCTTTACCATGTACAATTTAATTAGCAGGATTAGAAAAAGAAACACCTTATATCTTGACTATGTCTAGATCACCCTGATCTGGACCTGTAGACAATTAATCTGACCTTCATTTTGCATTGATAAAGAATGATAATTTCACCATTTTAACTCCAATTATTTTAAAACTGCATAATTGGTAATATATTCAGTGGTAAAGAAGCTTAGGGACTTAAAGGTTCAAATAATAGATCTTTAAGAATAGGACAGAAAGTAAAAGAAAAGCTTTAGAAAGGTAAATTAGAGTTGAAGCTTTTTATATTGAGGCATTGCATGCAAAAGCAAAGAAGTGACCATGAATAAATACACTAGGGGTATCCAACTTTTTGGAGTAAGGGGTAAGATACAACCTCCCACAGCCAGTTAGGGGGCTGATCATGATTAGGAAAAAACATGTAATCATCCATCCATATACAAAAAAACTCCAAGCCACTTCCATACAAAAACAACATAATCATCGAAGTAAAGGAAAAATGTTTCAACTCATTCAGGTCATACCAAAAAAGGCAATATTAATTATGTGGATTTTGGAATCAATAATTTTTTAAAAAACATGCAGATTACACCAAATTGAGGAGGAACGGGATATCACTATGGAGGAGGACTCCACCAAATTAAAGGCCAACACCAATAAACTTGCAAAATGATCATATAATTGGCAAATTAATTTCAATGGAGTGAAGTGTGAGGTAGTGTGTTTTGGCAGAAAAGTAAGACGATAAATTATACTTCGAAAATAAGAACCTCAAAAGGGGTAAGGGGGCAAATGTATCTGAGTGTACAAATACACTAATCACCAATCCAAGTGAGCAGGTTAATAAGGCCATAAAGAAACACATCAAGCACTAGAATTTATTCCTAGAGACTAGTATTAAAAGTTCACGAAATTATACTGAACTTATATCACAGCTTGGATACACCAAGCGTTAATGCTCTGAAGAAGAGTCATGTTCGACTGAAAAAGTTAACTCTGTTTCTCTCTTCAGAGATTCTGCTACATCTGCTGATAATTTCCAGCACTTTCCGTTTTTATTTCAGATTTCCAGCATCCGTAGTACTCTGCTTTTAGCTTGATTAGACCACAGTTGGAGTACTGTGTGCGGATACAGAGGCAATGGAGAAAGTGAAAAAAATTGTCACAGATGATATCAGAGCTGCGAGGTTATACCTATCATAAAAAGATAAACAGGCTGGGTCATTTTTCTGTAGAAAAAGAAAGAGTAGGCCGAGGGGGTGAACAGATTGTGATCTTTAAGATGATGAAAGGTTTTGATATAGTCAACATGGAGAGAAGACACGGGGAAGAGTAAAAGTAGAAGCCATCAAAACAGTCGCCAAGAAATCAAGAAACCTCTTTAGCCAGAGGGTGGTGGGAATGTGGAACTCGCTACCACAAGGAATGATTAAAGCAAATAGTAAAGATACATTTAAGGAGAAGCTAGATAAGAATGAAGGAGAAGGAAATATCAGGTTATGCTGATAGAATTAAATCAGCAAGGATGGGAGGGGGCTACAGCGGAGCATAAATATTGGCCAACTAAACAGGCTGTACATGCTGTGTGATTCCATGGATACACTTGAAGATAACAGAAATGAGAAGTACAGTCATCAGGAGAGATTTATAAAATGGTTAATTCATTTAAGACATTAAGGCAAAGAGACACATCCATTAGAAGTATGAAAATTATGTAAGTGTTTGGAAGAAAATATTGAAGATCATTTTCAATCATTCATGATGTGGCAACTCGGGGCTAGTACTAGGAATTTAAGTCAAGGTTGGGGGTGGGGAATATTCGCATGGTTGTAGAAGTAATGATTTTATGCAAGGGTTATCAGGACATAGAATTATTTACTACAAATGGCTACTGAAGCTTAGTCGATCACAAAATTAAAGAATGAATTACATTAACAAATTTACAAATATAATAACAAATTTGATTGAATTTTTCGAGGAGGTGATTGATGTATAGATGAGGGCAGCGCAGTTGACATAGTCTACATGGACTTCAGTAAGGCTTTTGACAAGATCCCACATGATAGACTGGTCAGAAAGCCATAAACTCATGGGATCCGGGGCAATTCAGCAAATTGGATCCAAAATTTTCTTAATGGCAGCAGGCAGAGGGTGATGGTCGAAGGTTGTTTTGTGACTGAAAGCCTGTGTCCAGTGGTGTATCGCAGGGATGGGTTCTGGGTCCATTCCAGTTTGTCGTGTACATTAATGATCTAAACGTGCAAATAGGAAGTATGCTCAGCAGGACAGTTAGATAAGGTGATTAAGAAAGCATATGGGATACCAGCCTTTATTAGCTGAGGCATAGAATATAAGAGCAGGGAGGTAATTTGGAGCTGTATAAAATGCTTGTTAGGCCACAACTAGAATAGTGTGGGTAGTTCTGATTGCCATAGGGTGTGATTGCACTAGATAGGATGCAGAGGAGATTCAATAGGATGTTGCCTGGGCTGGAGGATTTCAGCTTTGAAGAGAGGCTGGTTAGGCTGGAGTTGTTTTCCCTAGAGCAGAGAAGGCTGAAGGGGGACCCAATTGAGGTGTACATAATTTTAGATAGGAAGGAATTTTTCCCCTTAGCAGAGACGTCAACAACCAGGGGACAAGGGACAGGATATTTAGAGGGGATTTAAGGAAAAGCTCTTTTACCCAGAGCATGGTGGAAATCTGGAACTCACTACCTGAAAGGGTGGTAGAAGTGGGAACCCCTAAAACAATTAAGAAGCATTCAGATGACTACTTGAAATGCCATAGCAAGACCCCAGACCAAGTGAAAATTGGATTAAAATAAATAGATGCTTGACAGCTGGTGCAGACACAATGGACCAAAGGGCCTCTTTTTCTGCTGTAAAACTCTATGATTCTATGAAACAGTTGAAGAAGAATATTAAAAGGGTACAGAGGAAATGCAGATAAATTACGATATCTGCAATGGGGAGTTAATTCTGGCACAGACCCAATCGTTCTGTACTAAAATCTGATGCTATAAGATCAATGCTTTCATGAAGGGAGAGGAAATTACTGGGGGTTGAGTGGAGAGGAAATAATTGAAAAGAAATGAAAGTTTAGTACATGCAGTATTGAACTGAGTAGACTACAGCATATTTAATATTTCAATGTGATGCATCAGTTTATGGGAATGCCAAATTCCATGTCCAATTGACAATATATTTCAGCTACCTTAGAAGAAAGTGATCCTCTTTCCATCTTCTCAAATCCCAAAGCTAGAGTACAATCAGCCAGTCCTTAAAAGATATAAAAAAGAATATTGCAACACTATTTTAAGACAGGCGGGAATAGGAATCACTGAATTAGTTTAATCAATTTGAAATTTACTTGCCTAATACTTGGCATTTATCGAAGATCAACAATTAATACTTTATCTTGACATTTTCAATGCATCCTTTTAAACCGTTTGATTTTTAAATTATTTATATATCATGGTCATTCATTTTTTGCAGGATGCTGTCTCTCAGAACATCTTTAAAAATTAAAACTTTGTCCATGGAGTCACCGGAGGACGAGGGCCTTTGGCGATTGAGGGATTTTGTAAAACTGTTTCGACAAGTCAGGGGCAGAATTCTCCGGTCTCACACCCGCTACCGCTGCTACAAGAACAGGGAATTTGGAACTCAGCCAAATCTTCATTCATCGCAGCGGGACCAGAGAATCCTAGCCATGGCCAAGGTTGGAGAATTCCAGCCTAGATCTTTGTAGCTTAAACACAATCATGATTATGGCTTCTTTGACGCTATGAAATTAACTAATTTCATGCTGTAACGCAAAGTTTGAATGTTAGCGTTGCATTTCAGATGCGTTATGTGGGAGGCTCAGCAAGGCCAGTGGCTGAAATTCTAGGAGCAACAGCTCTTAAAGAGTTTTTTAAAAAGTTTATTTATTATTGTCACAAGTAGGCTTACATTAACAGCGCAGTGACCCAAGTCGGGAATCGAACCTGGGTCCCTGGCGCTGTGAGGCAGCAGTGCTAACCAGAGCTGATGTCCTCACAAATCTACCCTGCAAATGATGAGAATGGCAGCAACGTAAAATAGAAATAACTCCCATATTAGCTTGTATTAAAGTGTGGCTTCTCTGACAGTACTGTGTATTCAGTTATTTATCTATAAGGGAGGATTGCGAAAGGATTGCTGTCTACACCAGAATATGAACTTTTAGGCAACATGAAACTTGCGAGGTAAATTATAGAAAGACAATTTCTATAATATTAAAATAAATACTAAATTAATAAAACTATTCGGATTTTTTTTCCAAGGAGAACTATCACTGTTCTTCAGTTAAAATGGAATCATACCTCTGCTGCCTGCAGGTTGAGGGGAAGAAGGTGGGCGGGGGAGGTGGTGTTACTTGATCCCAAACCTTAATTGATGGCCTGTCATCCCATGCTTGGCTGGCTGCTAGGACGCAGAAGCAATCAATCTGACTATGCTGTCTAATCTTCCCTCTCCACAGGGGGATGTTGAGACTCCTGCTCCTACTACTACAGATTTGTCTTGGTACTCCTCCATAATTCTCACTCAGAAACAGGGAGCGAGTGCATATTTATTCATAATATGGTACTAATAACCACCAAAGAATGATGCTGCCCTTTTTAATATCTGCTCAGTTTACAAGAAGCTCACTTCTGAACTAGCCTGTCTAGATCACATTAATCAATCAGAAACAAATCAATCCAGACACTTCATTCCAATTTAAAAATGCAGCTCATTACAATTATACTGGATTTGGGTTCTGGTGGTTCTTGCACGTATGTTGTGCTGGCTTACCTCCTTGTATCAGCTGCCTGGCCACGAACAGGGCTGTCGAACCAGTGGAGCAGTTGTTGTTAACGTTAATGATGGGTATTCCAGTTGTTCCTAAACTGTGATAGATTGCACGCTGGCCACAAGTTGAATCACCTTCATAAACAGGATGATGGAAAACCATTACTCCAAGACTTAGAGTTAATCAAGCTTACCAGAAACTAAACTAAAAGAGCATTGCACATAAGGCAAGTGTGGTAATTAATCATCTCAGCTAATGCCTTCCCTCTTCATAGCACACCCTCCCTCCAAAATGGCTTTTTTGATTCGAAAACTTGCTCACATTAGGATCTTGCAGGACCAATAGAACATTTACATTCCCAACTCATCTCCATCTCCCCAAACGTTCCAACCCCTGACTCTAGCAACAAACAACTTAGTAATAGAACATGCAAATCTTTAACAACTGGAAACACTAGTATAGTGCGTTGTACCTTAAACACTTGCAGATGACAGCACTGCCACTCAAGTCAGAAAATTGTGGTTTCAAACAGCCCATGAATATAAAGTCTACACTGACACTTGTATATAGAACATAGAAAAGCTACAGCACAAACAGGCCCTTCGGCCCACAAGTTGTGCCGAACGATTTCCTTACCTTCTAGGCTCATCTATAACCCTCTATCTTACTAACCTCCATGAACCTGTCCAAAAGTCTCTTAAAAGACTCAATCGAATCCGCTTCCACCACCACTACCGGCAGCCGATTCCACGCACCCACCAACCTCTGAGTGAAAAACTTACCCCTAACATCTCCTCTATACCTACTCCCCAGCACCCTAAACCTGTGGCCTCTTGTGACAACCATTTCAGCCCTGGGTAAAACCCTCTGAGAATCCACTCTATCAACACCTCTCAACATCTTATACACCTCTATCAGGTCACCTCTCATCCTTCGCCTCTCCAAGGAGAATAGACCTAGCTCTCTCAACCTATCCTCATTCATGAGGGGTCATAGGTTCAAGGTGAAGGGGGGGAGGTTTAACACAGATATCAGAAGGACATATTTTACACAGAGGGTGGTGGGGGCCTGGAACGTTTAAGACTTATCTAGACAGCCATATGAACGGAGTGGGAATGGAGGGATACAAAAGAATGGTCTAGTTTGGACCAGGGAGCGGCGCGGGCTTGGAGGGCCGAAGGGCCTGTTCCTGTGCTGTATTGTTCTTTGTTCTTTGTTCTCATAAGGCATACCACTTAATCCCAGCAACATCCTCGTAAATCTCCTCTGCACCCGTTCTATGGCTTCCACATCCTTTCTGTAATGAGGCGACCAGAACTAGGCACAGTACTCCAGGTGGTGTCTGACCAGGGTCCTATACAGCTGCAGCATTATCTCCCAATTTCTAAACTCAATTCCTCTAATGATGAAGGCCAGTATCCCATACGCCTTCTTAACCACAGCCTCTACCTGCGATGCCGCTTTGAGCGTCCTATGAACCCGGACCAAGATCCCTCTGTTCTTCCACACTGCCAAGCGTCTTACCCTTAATATTATATTCTTCCATCCTATTCAACCTGCCAAAATGAACCACCACACACTTATCTGGGTTGAAGTCCATCTGCCACTTCTCCGCCCAGTCTTGCATCTTATCTATGTCTCATTGCAACTGCTGACATCCCTCTACACTATCCACAACACCTCCAACCTTTGTGTCATCAGTAAACTTGCCAACCCATCGTTCCACTTCCTCATCCAGGTCATTTATAAAAATCACAAAGAGCAAGGGTCCCAGAACAGATCCCTGGGGCACCTCACTGGTGACCAACCTCCAATCTGAAAAAGACCCATCTACAACCACTCTTTGCCTTCTGTGGGCAAGCCAGTTCTGAATCCACAAAGCAACGTCCCCTTGTATCCCATGCCCCTTCACTTTCTCCATAAGCCTTGCATGGGAATAGCACAGTTACATTTCAGAGTCCTTCAGATGGGATGTTAACCCAAGGACTTGCCTATCAATTACAATGATTCAGATGAATCTTGTAGTAGAGCTCATGCCATTATGTTGCCATTGCATGTAGAAAGGTAGAGTTCTCATGATGCCTTGGTCAACAACCACATAATTTCAAACATTGTTTTTGCGATATAGAAATGTGCAACATTACAGAACTTCAAAAGAAATTTATTGTACTTGAAATACTTTGGGATATCCCAGGTAAAGCTAAAATCAAGTTCCTTCCTATGTGAAAAACCAAAGAAAATGTAATTATCTGACGGCCTTCGGCCGAAAAGCAGTAACAGTAAGGAAAATTTACAAGAACTTTAAAATGTTTGGGAAATGTGTGATGGCATTTAAAAATGTTGAAAAGACTTTTAAGAAACTTGTAGAGGGATCAATTATAATTTTTAGATAATAAGAAATACTGGTCCAAATAAACAGGTGACCCGTGACCTGGAAACAACATTAACATGAAGGAAGTTCACGCCACCTCCACACTCCCCAAAAAGCAATCCTGTCCACTTACCTTCTCCCTGTCTGCTCAGTGGCTAAACCTTCAAACTTCCCTACTTTACATCAGCTCGTGCCTAAAATAAGGGGTACGTCCTCTTTTCCTCCAGCACTGAAGCCCTGGACAGAAAGCTTTGGGAACCTGCTGTGCGACACAGATCTCACTGGGACCAAATTGGAAGGGTAGATGAGATAGGAATGGCTGAATTTCCAGGTAAGTAACTACAAATGGTGTGACAATCCAATTCAACTCCCTCTCCATCAGAAGTTATGGCCCATCATCTTGATACCGGAAAGTAAAACAGAATCTTAGTAATCTTTGGATAGAAGAGCAACTGCATCCATCCCAACAGGAATTGATGCATTGCTCATTTGGAATAAAAAGCCGCTATCAGAAAGGTGACCCTGAAGTTGCTGCAATGTTGCAGAACAAATCTTTTCACTAATATCTTTCAGGGAGCAAACTCTGCTGCCTTTACCTGAATGGCCTATTATATGGTACCAGACCCATAGCAATGTGGTTGATTCTTAACTATTTTTTGACATGGCCTAGCAAGCTACTACTCAGTTGTACTCAAGAAAGTGGCTCATCAACATCTTCTCAAGGACAATTTGAGATGAGCAATTAATGCTGGTCTTGGCAATGATGCCCACGTTGTACAAAGAAATATTTCACAGATTTAGATTTGCATTTATATAGCATTTTTCACAACCTCAGGATGTGCCACAGACAATAAATTATTTTTGAAGCGTAATCATTGTTGCGATGTAAAAAATATGAAGGCCAATTTAAGAGTGTAAATTACTTCTAGCAAAGTTAAGGCAGCAAAGTGGAAGCAACGCCAAAGAAATTCACAACATTGTGATTGAATACAACACAAGGCATGTGATTTACAACCTTTACAACCTGGTCTTTACTGGCATTTCCTCCCAAACATTGATAAGCTACAAGATAATGAAATGAAGTAATTGGGTGAAAGAGTTCCCTCACCGTACACATAGCCCACGCAAGCTTGTTCCACAGCAGAATATGCAATGCCAGCATCAGCCAATGCCTTCTGAGCTATAACGGAAAAAAGACAATGAATTTTCTGCTCTGCAGAATTTCTCAAATTCAAACACATCAGTGTTACTAATCTATTAAACAGTTGTGAATCGACTATGACGGTGATTAGAAACAAATGGGCCGGAATTTTATCACCCCGCCCACCACGGGAATCGGAACGGGCGAGGGGTGGACGATGGGAAGGTCTGTTGACCTCGGGTGGGATTTTACGGTTTCAGGACAAGCAAGGCTGTAAAATCTTGCCCATGATCTCACTCGTCAGATACGTATCAAACAGCAAGAGCAAACCATCACTTGCTTATAAGAACCTACTACTGCATTTTATTACATTAGGAGTACTGTGCTATAACATAGGGAGCCAACATAGTTCCTGTAATCACAAAAACCAATCTTTGAAGTCCCTGGCAGGGGTGACACCACGGTCAGCAAGGGTCGAGGCTAGCCGATTGCAATCCAGATGTGCCGATGCCTGCGATCGTGGTTTGCCTAAGTTAGGTTAAAGTCCAAGTTTATTGGAATCATGAGCTTTCGGAGCACTGCTCCTTCATCAGGTAAAGCTAGGGTAGAGTATTGGATCAGGGTAGCCAACGAAATTAAACTGAGGCTTGACCTGATGCAATTTTTCAAAGCCGTCTCAACCTTTTAGTTAAGATGAAGCATTAGATCAAGCCCGGGAGGGGGTGCAATGCCTCATTCTGTCAGCTTGGATCTTGTTTGATCAAGCCTGAGGTAGGATGCAAAGTCTTGTCTTGTCAGCTTGGATCTGGTTTGTCCCTCATGTGGGGACCATGATTGGATTTAATTTGAATTGGCTTTTATGATTAGAATTGAAGTACTTAAAGATACCAAAAGAAAGGTTGATCTGTCGAAGACAACAGGTCTGGAACTAATTGCAGAGATGTGACAGTATAACTGGCACATGCTACAATCAGTTTGAGCATTCTGTCCACTCATAAGATCAAGTGCAGCTTCTGCATTATTGACTTAAGCAAACTTTCTCCCAATATAATGCCTGGTAACCACATGTCTCACCCTAAGTTTTAGTAGTGCAAGGTTTGAACCCCAAGATTAAATTATTTTAACTTCAAATCGATTTCACTATACATTCATTTTAAATATATATCTTATTGACCAAATATTTTATCTGTATGGATAGATCAGTGCAGAGTTCTGTATAGTTTTCCAAATTGGTCCACTTTACATGCTAACCACTTGATATCATCCAGTCAGATCTCAGAAGCATAAGAAAGCAAGCAGCCATTAAACCTGAATCACTGGTCTTGCCTCTGGGATCAACTCCAAACAATGAACATTTCTTATTTTCAAACTTCAATTTTAACTTGTGAAATTCAGGTGTAATTCCCGGGTTTTAAAACATTGTGATACCATGTTTGTTTCAATTGTCCAATTTCTCTGGTTTCACATGTTCAGAACAAAAGATTCAAAATTATTCTAATACCTGCTTCCTTGGCCATGTCGGGATAGTCAACATCTCCCAGAGCCCCAGGCTTTTCAAACTGGTGGAAAAGAAATGACAGATCACACTTTCGCTAAGGTTCACTAACTGATGTCAAGTAGATTCTGTCTGAACTGCCCAATTTCTAGCCAGGAGTAACAAGGCTGTATGAGTAACGAGGGCTAGTGCTGGACCTTAACAAAATGGAGACAGATGGAAAACATTATTTAGCTCTTTATAAATTGAATGCTGCACTTTTGATTCTCCCTGACGATCAGGCTTGCTTGGAGCACTTTTTCTCCCTAATTCCAAGAAATAAAACTACTCTCTGCTCCAGACTCTGCAGCAAAGTTTTACCTGCTGTGTGCCAGCAAAAACAAACTGGCCAACCTGTAATGAACTAAACCTTCCACCAGCTACTGGATATCCCAATCACAGTAAGAAGTCTCACAACACCAGGTTAAAGTCCAACAAGTTTATCTGGTAGCAAAAGCCACTAGCTTTCGGAGCGCTGCTCCTTCGTCAGGTGAGACTTCTTACTGTGTTTACCCCAGTCCAACGCCGGCATCTCCACATCATGACTCCCAATCACTGTCATTGTAGCCTTAAATTCAAAGGCCTGAAGCCACATGCAATTTCTGCGACTTGGAGGAATCTGTTTTATTATACATGTAGCGTGTGAGGTTGTAGCCCTGTTTCACTATATGGGGGGGGGCGGGGGGGAGAGAGGGGGGGTGCACCTCAATGTTTGGCCACATGGTGCAAAGAGTGTTCCAGAGGACCTCCTCACAGGACTGACCCTGGCATGACCAGAGTAGTCACATGTCCAGGCAATGGTAAAGCCTATGCCCAGGTCTTCCTGGAGATGGAGCGTGCAGTGTCCACTGGTCCACTTGGGCCTTCAGTGACCAGTGGACACCGGAGGGATTGGCGTACTTCGCCACCCATTGGAATAAACATTTGATTCAATTTGTTAAATTTCCCTTAATTTTTGTTTGTTACAGTTTGTTTGGGGCACAAATAACATTGAAACAGAGATACATAGCAACCTGGTATAACTTCTTTAAAAAAAAGAGATTTTCAAAAGCATTTTCAGGCTAAGTGTTTAAGCTACAAATAAATTAGAAGAATATTTACAAACTGTCAACCCACACTGGCTTATGGTGGTGGGGGTGAGGAGGGGAAAACTCTATTTATATACCAAATCCCCTGATTTGTGTGACAGTGGAATTGTCATACAATTTTTACAGCACCGAATGGCCCTCATGCTGAGAAAAGCTGATAGGCAGATTCAGGTGTGAAAAGATGAAACTTGCACGGTTTGTGTGGCAGTGAATTTATTTAAGTTTTATTTAGTAGTGTCACAAGTAGGCTTACACTGCAATGAAGTTACTGTGAAAATCCCCTAGTCGCCACATTCCAGCCCCTCTTCCGGCACACTGCGGGGGAATTTAGCATGACCAATGCACCTAACCAGCACGTCTTTCGGACTGTGGGAGGAAACCAGAGCACCCGGAGGAAACCCACGCAGACACGGGGAGAACGTGCGGACTCCGCACAGACAGTGACCCAAGCCGGGAATCGAACCCGGGTCCCTGGCGCTGTGGAGGCAGCAGTGCTAACCACTGTGCCACCGTGCCGCCCTCAGGGGACATGCATAGCATCCTGGCTGCTTCTGTGCTACAGGCATCAGTGTGCAGGCTACATTTAAAGTTATACAAGGAAGGGATTCTGTCTGGGAGACAAAGCCATGGATGTCAGTCGCTTTCCCACAACACATACACAGGGCGCAAACGAACCCCCTCCGTTTTTTTCTCCCCTGTAATCGAGTGAACACAAATACCTTGGTCATTCCCACTCCCACCACAAACACCCTGCCCTTGGCGGCTGCCATCTTCCGCAGCGGAGAGAGTTTCAACAGGAACAAGGTTCAGTGTCAGCAGCGCTGCCCTTTAAAGCTGCACACACACACACAGAGATCAAATAACCCTCCCCGGACAAGGCAGCTCCATATATCCTCCTCAATGCACATTTCATCAATGGACACTTTCCTGCCCATTGTCCGCATTTTAAATGAGATTTACCTCCTTTTTAAAATTTCGGTTGTGCAGCAGTAAATGCGGACTCCCATCCTCTGAATTTGACAGCTCGAGTCTCGGGAATAACGAGACTTCCCTGCGTTTCGTATGTTTTGCAAAGTATTGCAACATGAAATAAAAAGTTACAATGTTTCAATGTAATTTGACGAGGAAGGGAAGTGGAATGAGATGCATTTTTATGTTCCTTTTACAGTGTATTTTGTTTACTGTCATACATTTCCGCATCGTTTGTCTACCATCTACTGGTGGAAACCGGGAAAGGTCCTTAGCTGCTGTCCCATCAATGGGTGAGACGGTGGGGAAGGGATTGATTCCTGTTGAACCTATTTTTGCTCGATTGCAAAATTCACAGTGCGGATAATTAGAATAAAACTCAGTTCTAATACCCCATTCTGCACAAACTGCAGGTTATCTAAAACTCTACATACTCTGTCCCCAACAAAATCCTGCTTAGCAATCATTCCCACCTTGCTAAATGTGCTTTCTCGTTTTAAAAAAATACAATTTCGAATTCTTTTTCTGGCTGGATTTTACTTTTTTAAAAACATATTAAGACTGGAGGACTGCCAGCCAGCCACAATATACAAACTTGCATTCCACCCAAGTGGGTTGAAAAGGAACAGACACTCAAGCCCCCTAAGGAGTGTGAAAGACCCCATCCACTGTTGGTTTTTGCACGATACTGAAACTTTTCAAAAGTTTGAGATGAGACATCAAAATTCAATTACCTGTTCAAAAAACATGGATTAATCAAATTCCTTTGGAATAGACATCCAGCAGGATGTCTAGATGTACGCGGCAAGTTTTTTACACAGAGGGTGGTGGGTGCCTGGAACTCGCTGCCAGGGGAGGTAGTGGAAGCAGATACGATAGTGACTTTTAAGGGGCGTCTTGACAAATACATGGATAGGATACGGATAGAGGGATATGGTCCCCGGAAGGGTAGGGGGTTTTAGTTCAGATGGGTAGCATGGTCAGTGCAGCCTTGGAGGGTTGAAGGGCCTGTTCCTGTGCTGTAATTTTCTTTGTTCTTTGTTTGACTTTAAGAATTGTAAAGTTGTAAAGTTTATTTATTAGTCACAAGTAAGGCTTACATTAACATTACAATGACGTTCCTGTGAAATTCCCCTAGTCACCACAGTCCGGCACCTGTTCGGGTCAATGCACCTAATCATCACGTCTTTCAGAATGTGGGAGGAAACCGGAGCACCTGGAGGAAACCCATGCAGACACGGGGAGAACGTGCAAACTCACATAGACAGTGACCCAAGCCGGGAATCAAACCCAGGTCGCTGGCGCTGTGAAGCAGCATTGCTAACCACTGTGCTACCGTGCCATGGTGTTCACCAAGGTAGAGAGATTAGAGATCAGAATTCTACACTAAAAGACTGCAAAAAGCTGTTTCCTGCCTCTCTCTCTCTTTCTTTCTCTCTCTCCCTCGAAGGTACTGTGCCCAGATTTGCAAAGTAACCATCCTGGAAAGAGAAATCTACTGTAAACCGTGATCTTTTGAGAATAAAACATGAAGATCTGCTCCATATAACTATACAGTAAGATGTCTCACAACACCAGGTTAAAGTCCAACAGGTTTATTTGGTAGCAAACGCCACTAGCTTTCGGCGCGCTGCTCCTTCGTCAGGTGAGTGGGAGATCTGTTCACAAACAGGGCACATAAAGACACAAACTCAATTTACAGAATAATGATTGGAATGCGAGTCTTTACAGCTGATCAAGTCTTAAAAGTACAGACAATGTGAGTGGAGAGAGCATTAAGCACAGGTTAAAGAGATGTGCATTGTCTCCAGACAGGACAGTTAGTGAGAATTTGCAAGTCCAGGCAAGTCGTGGGGGTTACAGATAGTGTAACATGAACCCAAGATCCGGGTTGAGGCCGTCCTCACGTGTGCGGAACCTGGCTATCAGTCTCTGCTCTGCGACTCTGCGTTGTCGTGTGTCGTGTTCATGTGTGTGTTGTGTTCGATAAGGTGCCTCACAAAAGGTTGCTGCAGAAGATTAAGGTACACGGAGTTGGGGGTAAAGTGTTAGCATGGATTGAGGATTGGCTATCTAACAGGAAGCAGAGAGTTGGAATAAATGGGTACTTTTCTGGTTGGCAGTTGGTGATTAGTGGCATGCCGCAGGGATCGGTGCTGGGGCCTCAACTGTTTATCATATACATAGACGATCTGGAGGAGGGGACCAAGTGTAGGGTAACAAAGTTTGTGGATGACACAAAGATGAGTGGGAAGGCGAATTGCGTGGAGGATGCGGAAAGTCCGCAGAGAGATTTGGATAGGCTAAGTGAGTGGGCAAGGATCTGGCAGATGGAGTATAATGTTGACAAGTGTGAGGTTATCCACTTTGGAAGGAATAATAGTAAAATGGACTATTATTTAAGTGGTGAAAAATTACAACATGCTACTGTGCAGAGGGACCTGGGGGTCCTTGTGCATGAATCGCAAAAACTCAGTTTGCAGATGCAGCAGGTGATCAAGAAGCAAATGGAATGTTGGCCTTTATCGCAAAGGGGATGAAGTATAAAAGCAGGGAGGTCATGCTGCAATTGTACAAGGTACTGGTGAAGCCGCAACTAGAGTACTGTGTGCAATTTTGGTCCCCTTATTTGCGGTAGGATATATTGGCCTTGGAGGGAGTACAGAGAAGGTGCACCAGGTTGATACCGGAGATGAGGGGGTTAGCTTATGAGGAGAGATTGAGTAGATTGGGCCTGTACTCATTGGAGTTTAGAAGGCTGAGGGGAGATCTTATAGAGACGTATAAGATAATGAAGGGGGCTAGACAGGGTAGAGGCAGAGAGATTCTTTCCATTTAGAAAGGAAACAAGAACTAGAGGACACAGCCTCAAAATAAGGGGGAGTCAGTTTAGAACAGAGTTGAGGAGGAACTTCTTCTCTCAGAGGATAGTGAATCTCTGGAATTCTCTGCCCATTGAAGCAGTGGAGGCTACCTCGTTAAATATGTTTAAGTCGCAGAGAGATAGATTTCTGATCAATAAGGGAATTAAGGGTTATGGGGAGCGGGCGGGTAAGTGGAACTAAACCATTATCAGATCAGCCATGATCTTATTGAATGGCGGGGCAGGCTCGAGGGGCTAGATGGCCTACTCCTGCTCCTATTTCTTATGTTCTTATGTTCTTATGTCATGAAGGGCACCTTGGAGAACGCTTACCCGAAGATCAGAGGCCAAATGCCCGTGACCACTGAAGTGTTCCCCAACAGGAAGAGAACAGTCTTGCCTGGTGATTGTCGAGCGGTGTTCATTCATCCGTTGTCGTAGCGTCTGCATGGTTTCCCCAATGTACCTCTCCTAACCTGTCCAAGTCCTTCTGCAGCCCCCCTGCTTCCTCAATACTACCTGTCCCTCTACATATCTTTGTATCATCTGCAAACCTAGCAACAGTGCCTTCAGTTCCTTCCTCCAAATCGTTAATGTATATTGTGAAAAGTTGTGGTCCCAGCACTGACCCCTGAGGCACACTACTAGTCACCGGCTGCCATCCTGAAAAAGGCCCCTTTATCCCCACTCTCTGCCTTCTGCCAGTCAACCAATCCTCTATCCATGCCAGGATCTTACCCTTAACACCACGGGCTCTTAACTTATTTAACAGTCTCCTATGCGGCACCTTGTCAAAGGCCTTCTGGAAATCTAAATAAATCACGTCCACTGCTGATTGACTGGTGTGGCAAGCCGATAAGATCTCACCCATTGAGTCAATGTAGATCAGCAAAGCCAAGTGAAAGGGGCCTATGTGACTTAGTGCAGGACAGTGTACAGACAGCTACATTTTGGATGAGAGACCAGTGAGAAGGACAAGAGAAACCTTGGGCAGAATTTTACGAGAATGATTTTAAGTGTCCAGCTAGCATGAAAATGGAAGAATTCCTGATCCGTTTTTTGGGTGAGTTTTCACACCCAATTTTAAAGAGCTAGACATTACAAATATGGGCGAGACTGTTTCCAGCTGCTGCAAGCAGTGGGCTGGCTTAATTCGCCAGCCAGCCAGAAGAGGGAGCTATTGCACATGTACCGACCTCTGATTCTGCACATGCGCAATTCTAATAGCAGGGGTCTGGCAAACGGACAGAGAGATGTCAAGTCCCAGCTGCTGGAGCCAGCCTGAACCAACCTCACCCCTCCGCAATCGCAGAGCCCACGGCCAATCGCGAGCCCTACACTGCTCGGACATCTAGCCCCCTCTGGTGCCCCACTGCCCAGTCTGATTGTGCCCCCCTCCACTCCCCGATCTGATTGCCTGCAGAGTGGCAGCGAGCCACCCTCCCCCCCACAAGTCCGATCACAGGCAGAGTGCGCAGTGGCCCCCCTCCCTCCCTGATCAAGCTGCCCCTTTCAGACTCCATCCCTTTCAGGCCACACCACTATAGGCACTGCCCCATGGGCCTTGCCCCCTTAGGCTCCCCCTGGCCCTGCCCACAGAGGCTCTGCCCCCTGGCACTGCCAAGGTGCCAGGCTGGCACTGCTCAAGGGGTACCACCCCTTGCCCTTGGCCTCCCTGGGGGGCCCCAATGGCCTCCGGTGAGGCCAAAAGGACTGTTCCCCATTCATAGAGAGCAGGTACTTTCCCTGCTGGAGAGAACCTCTCCCGGCGAGGCCATAAAATGAGGGCAGATGATTCAGCGCCGGGCACACCAAACAGATGTAGATAAACATTTAAATATATTACCACAATTTATTCAGCCTCCCGCCCATTTCTGGCCAAAGGCTGACCTCGCCGGAAATCCAGCTCTCGTAAGATCGCGAGAGCTGAGAACTCGGGCGTGATCCTGATTTCTCGGCTCTCGCGCAATTTCACCAGCTCGCTCCACCCATCAATGGGCGGGGCAGGCCGGTACAATCCCGGCCACTGCGTCAAAAGGTGGGAAGGATTGCAGTTGTGGAGGAGCTGAGGTGGAATAGTGGCAGAAAGTGAGGTGGAAATAGATGGGTTTGTAACTGGATACAAAGTGATGTTTGAGGCTCAGCTTGCTATCACGTTGGATACCAATTATGATATAAATGTGCAGATTGGTGTGCACTCTCTTTCTAACTAGCTTTGACAGGCACAGAAAAGCAACTTTTGGTAGTCAGGTTTTAATCAGTTGACTAATGTCACATTGACGATATGATGTTTCACTATTTTTGTATTAGATTTGATATAAAACAGGAATGCATTACTTTCCTATCTCTCAAACAGTAAAACAATGGAGAAATCGTTCTCATTGGTCTTCCTCATGAACAAAACGAGGAATATCTTATCCCTTCAAACAATACAGCTAATGCAAAAGAGACCTTGAAAATATTTTAATATCAGCTATTTTAAAATCCTTTGTTGTAAGGGTGCTGTCTGAACTTCTCAGCGTATCTGTTTTATCCACTGAATCCTGCAGTGTTGTATAATTCACTATGGCCTGGAAAATCAGAGGCTGTTCTGACAAGCTACCAAAGTAATTTTGGCAGGAATCTTGTCAAAATGTTTGGAAAATATGCAGTGATCTGAATATGTCAGATTTCAGATCTGTATCCAAGTTTCTGGAATGGTGCTGTCAGGATGGATCCTCGGCTTGCTCCTTATAAGGTCATTGTTGTGGATGAATCTCAAGGTCAGGGGCAAGGACTCCAAATTAGAGATTAGATGCTGATGTATGACTGGTATGGGTAAGTCTCATGAGGCTGGTGTGATGACCTGGACATTAAAAGAGTGGGATCTTTGAAACAGAAATACTGGGAGGAACAAAATTGTTTGCCATTGAGCATCATAATATTCTTCACAAACCCTAGCATTCATACTGAACTTACTAACATTACTGCAGTAGCAGGTACCCTACATTACATTGGCAGCATTGTGGCACAGTGGTTAGCACTGCTGCCCAACAGTACCAGGGACCTGGGTTCAATTTCAGCCTTGAGTGAATGTCTGTGTGGAGTTTGTACATTCTCCCCGTATCTGCATGGGTTTCCTTCGGGTGCTCCAGTTTCCTCCCACAGTCCAAAGGTGTGCAAGTTCGGTGGATTGACCGTGCTAAATTGCCCCTTAGTGTCACGGGGTTAGAGGGATAGGACTTGAGTGGAATTATTGTTGATGCAGGCTTGAAAGGCTGAATGGCCTCCTTCTGTGTTGTAGGAATTCTATGATTTTATCCTCCAAGGAACATGGTGCCTACCAATACTTTCGGGGTCATGTTTTAAAAAGGTATTTTTTACTAAACTTATGAAGAATGTTTATTTATCTTATGAAGCGATTATAAATATGCTTTATGTATGATGGAATATATAGATATTTAATGATGTATAATGTTACAATTATGAGGCTTATAAGATTGTTATGTCTTAGGACTGAATCTTTATTTTAATGTAAAATGAAGGCGGTCATGTGACCTGCTCTGAAGTCTGCCTGGCAGCAAACCTGGGTGGTTTGATTTTTTGAGATGTTTTAGTGGGAAGAAGGTACAAGGGCCGGAATTCTCCCATCCTGCCCACCACTGGAATTTTAGCGGGCGGGTTGTAGAGAATATGAAACGTCATTGACGGTCGGGTGAGAATTTCCAGCTTTTAGGCCAGTGCGGCCGGAGAGTTCCGCCCAAGGTTTTTACACTTGGAGACAATGTCACCAGGCTGTGTGCTGACAGTGAATAGACCACAAGTCTCTAAAAGTCGCAGAAAAGTTCTGAGAATGGTGGGCTGTAAACAGCTGTGAAATGTCCATTTACTTCCAAGGTCAGAGTTTTGGTCTCAAGTATCGCTGATCAGCATTTTGATCTGGATACAATGTCCATGTGACTCACATTGCCTTAGAGATAGGCTTTGAGAGGGGAAGGGTTTAAGATATCCCTGCAAACTCACAGATCAATTAATCTGCCAGGATCTGGGAGAAGGAGAGCAGGTATGGGCAGCATGACCCTGTAATTCATTATGCAGAAGTGTGGATTGAAAAGAGAAAACATCTGGGGAAAAATCCTCATTGTGGAAAACAATTCTGAGATTAAGGGAGTTTCTGCTCCCATTCATGGTGCGCATCATGGCAGGTGGGAGTGGTAAACGTTGTGAGAAAGCCAAAAATCAGTTTATGGCATCATAAAGCCAGGTCCTGATTGTGCACTCCAGCTATCAGTGGCAGGCTACATTACCCACCATGGCACACCAGGAACGTAATTTTAAAATTATTGCATGCCATTATAAAGTCTCTCTGCCAGAATCATTTCCCACACTGGGTTGTCCAGACACATCTGCATGCAATTAGAATGATGTGTTTCACAACAGTTTTTAAGTGACATTCACTTTTGACCTGGCATCATGCAGCCCTCTCTCACAGAAATCAATTTTGCAGGCAGCACCACATCACTTTCATGGGGGGGGGAATGTCACAGGCAAGTCTCCACCTAGCAGATCAGTGGTAAAGTGGGGTTTACTTTTCTTGGGCTACAGAGCCAGGCCTGTACTGAGAAAGGGGGGAGAAGGGGGAGCAGAGCAAAGGCTGCATTGGGGAAGCAGGGCAAGTGACATCATTCAGGAGGAGGGGCTGCACTGGGTTGTGGGGGGGGCGGGTAGGGGAGGCCTTGACCCACACTCCATTGGCCATCATTTCTGGGGCAAGTACTCTCCCGCACAGGAACAAAGCTCTTGCACCCACATTCACTGACCAATCATTGACAGGAACAGGATCTTTCGAAACTAATTCTGACACTTGTCTGTTTCTCATCAACACTGCAGAGAAGAGATCAGCAAGAAGATGGAGCCAGGATTTATCGCTGCCTGCACCATAGTTTAAAGGCAGGAGAGAAGAAGGGGAAGATTGTGTCCGAGGCACTTCGATCACAAAAAGGGAGGAGCAATGCCCTTAAGGCCAAGGATCAGCAGGGCCTTCCCTGGATACAAAGGATGAGGCTCACTAAGATATCATGCGTAGGTGGCTTGCAAGATCCAGGATCTACAGAATTTGTATGTCTTATCTCCAGATAAGCGATAACCGGTGCCATTGATGACTTTGCATGCCCAGGGATCTGGTGATTGACATTTGAAACATTCTCCAGGAATTAGCACCATGGGGACTGGGAAGGCATCAATTTCTGGTAGCTGTGAAAGTAATGGCCACCCTGAACTTCAACACCAGGGTTTCACAGAGGCTGCAGGATCTCTAAAGCATCCACACACAAATACATTTAGATGCACGTTTCAAATCCTTCAATGTCTTAGCCCCTCCATATCTCTGTAACCTTTCATGTGAACAACATAGGACCATCCTAAGAGGAGAGAACACCATGTGGGCCAGAACCCAACCCTTAGTCCAACATATCAGATCACAGAAAAACAGGGACCACCCAATTCAAAGAAAGCAATTCCTGAACCACCCAACAGATTGACCTTGCCACCGATGTGGTGCAAAGTGGCCTCGCAGGAAAGAACAGTGTTCTGTGAATACTGCCCCATGCTTCCACTGCAACAGGTAGGGACACTTTGGTAAACTGTGCAAGTCAAAACTCCAGAACCGCACAGACATCCCCAAGGTAATCCACGAGGTTGAGACTGAAGACCCAGAAGACGCACATTAGGGAATGCAGTTCTTCAATTTGGAATGCTGACATCCTGGTAAATGGTCATCTAGCAAATTTCAAATTAGATTCAGGTGGCACGGGGACAGTCCCATCAGACAAGGAACCACGGCTCCAAGATTGTTGGATTTGAACAATGGATACTCCACTTCAGGGAGCAGGGAGAGTCTGACTCCTGGTCATTGGCATGACCCTTGAACCATGCAGTAAGGCAACAGACAGATCTTTGAGTTAATGTATGTTGTCCACAATCAGTCTTTCTCTCTTCTGAATAGTGATGCCTGCGTAGCCCTCAATCTTTTCCAGACATCAGAAGATGTCAAGACTACCACTGTCATTATCCTGCCAGAACAGCACAATCCTGACTCCTCAAGCATTAAAGAGTATTCAGACCCTGTGCTCTCTCTTCTCTTTTTGCAGAGAAGGTTTTTCCATCATAGTTCCCTGCTGGTCAGACAAACCTTTTGCACGTAAGATTACCATTTGTGATGATGCTAAGCTACTGATACATTTTATGTTTAAGGGGGACTGCTTTAAGATTCAGTGTTTTGTTACAGGGAGTTGGTTTGTCTGGAGGGAATGCAGCAGATGCTGGAAAGCAAGATAATTACTCATTTTAGCCATGTAGTGTGCATTGAGCAGAAGGCTCAATGCGCTCTTGTTTACAAAAGGAAATGACCCAAGGGGTGTTTTTTTATTAAAGTAATGGAAGGTGAGTTAGGTATATAGAGTCATATAGTCATGTGATATTAGAAGTGGGAGGAGTTGAGTTTGTATTAGAGAGAAAAACAGCTTGCTGTTTAGTTGCTGGCTGGAGCTGTTTAAAGACAGATGTCTGGAGGCTGTTCTGAAAAGGTAAATCCTCTCTGGAAGCTTGAATGCTGTTACCCAAGGCACAGCAAGTATATCTGTGTCTGCTACCTATATTTAAAGTGTGTTTTAAGTCTATAAGAGAAATATTGCTTAACTGGAACTGAAATAGTGATAAGTCAGAAATTGGAGTTGTTTCTTTTCATGCTTAAAGATTGTTCAACTGTTAAAACTTAAGCTACTTCATTTTGTTTGAGCTATATGTAAACTATGTTATGAATAAAGCTTGATTTAATAAAAGAACTCTAATGTGTCAGTGGAATCACAGCTGGAGTGAAGCATTCCATCCTCATGTTTATGCCAAAAATAAAAGATTGTTGGGTCTAATCTAATATCATAATATACTTTGGGGTTTGGGTCCAGCACCCTGACACCTTGCACCTCTGGTAGAAGTGGTAACAAAGAAGGATCCGCAGTCTGAGGAGCCTCTACCTCCAACTATGATGAAAGTATAGTGGGTGAATGCACAGTAACGTCCAGCCAATGTGCCAAAACCACATGGGATGTGGAACCTGGTAGCAGTTCCACACCATCATCAACAGAAAACAGAAGTGAACATGCTACCCAATCTTCTTCTTGCCACAGGAGTGATCTTCTGCCCTCAGGAAACTTCCAGACAGCCTAAACGGAAAATAAAGAATAAAAAATACTGGCGAGTAATCAAATACCATTCTCATCCACCTTGCAAGAAATGATCAAGACAAACAACAACCATACACTGCCAAACCAGCCAGACTAACCAGGCATGGTTTGACCTGGATGACGAAGTGGAGGGATGGGTTGGTAAGTTTGCTGATGACACAAAGGTTGGAGGTGTTGTGGATAGTGTGGAGGGATGTCAGAAGTTGCAGCGAGACATTGATAGGATGCAAGACTGGGTGGAGAAGTGGCAGATGGAATTCAACCCAGATAAGTGTGAGGTGGTTCATTTTGGCAGGTCAAATAGGATGGCGGAATATAATATTAATGGTAGGATCTTGGCAGAGTGGAAGATCAGAAGGATCTTGGGGTCCGAGTTCATAGGACGCTCAAAGCAGCTGTGCAGGTTGAGGCTGTGGTTAAGAAGGCGTATGGTGTACTGGCCTTCATCAATTGAGGAATTGAGTTTAGGAGTCGTGAGATAATGTTGCAGCTATATAAGACCCTGGTCAGACCACACTTGGAGTACTGTGCTCAGTTCTGGTCACCTCATTACAGGAAGGATGTGGAAGCCATAGAAAGGGTGCAGAGGAGATTTACAAGGATGTTGCCTGGGTTGGGGAGCATGCCTTATGAGGATAGGTTGAGTGAGCTTGGCCTTTTCTCCTTGGAGAAATGAAGGATGAGGGGTGACCTGATAGAGGTGTATAAGATGTTGAGAGGTATTGATCGAGTGGATAGTCAGAGGCTTTTTCCCAGGGCTGAAATGGTTGCCACAAGAGGACACAGGTTTAAGGTGCTGGGGAGTAGGTACAGAAGAGATGTCAGGGGTAAGTTTTTCACTCAGAGGGTGGTGGGTGCGTGGAATGGGCTGCCAGCAACGGTGGTGGAGGCGGATTCGATAGGGTCTTTTAAGAGACTTTTAGATAAGTACATGGAACTTAGTAAGATAGAGGGTTATAGGTAAGCCTAGTAATCACTAAGGTAGGGACATGTTCGGCACAACTTTGTGGGCTGAAGGGCCTGTATTGTGCTGTAGTTTTTCTATGTTTCTATGTTTCTCAAGCAATGGGAGAAATGGATGTAACCATACCCAAACTCCAGTTCAACATCCAGGCTAACAACAAGAACAAGCAACACCCGAGCCTACCACTCTCCTGACAGAACACTGAATGAGATGTGGAAAGGTTATAAGGACTCTAGACCACCTGAACCTCTAACTTCAAGGACTTGAAGGGGGAGATGGCGTTACGAGAATGTTGTTAGTGTTAATACTGTAATAACAAGATGTTAAAATAGCATTAAAGTTGTAACAATAAGGTTAATGCCCAAGACGTATAACAATGTATGACGTATAACAATGGGATATAGACTTGGGAGGAAGTTTCATAATGGTATGTACAGTTTTTAACTACTGTTACCATTTCTCATGTGCTCACTTGTTTTGTGCATGTCTATCTTTAAAATGGTGTTACCTTGTTAATCTTAGAATTTTATTAACTTTAGAATTTTCTGTCGTATTTCTTTCCCTCCTATGTTACAGAATTTGTAACCATGTTATAGACTTTGTAATCCAAGCCACAGATAGGAATTCTTGATGGATGTTAAAAATATAGAAAAGTGAGGAATTCTGGCTAAAGTCCCGTCCAGCATTAAAACGACTGTGTCTGCCGGGTCCGAGTTAGAGGGGAGAACAGCAGGGATTTCTAGCAATAATCTAAGACAGTGAATCAACTTCTGCAGCAGAAGGAATAATAAACACATCTAACATTGCTTTAACCACCCATCATCCTGCTCTGTTCTCCCTCTGATGAGTGACTGTTGTCACATTGACTGTCTGAAAGATGGCGGCGCAAGTTGCCAGTCTTTCCTCCAAATAGTCACAGTGGCGAGTTGCCATGCGCGCTGGCTGGCCGCGGGGTATACTGGGTAGAGGGAGTCCAGCACGATGGCGGAGAAGCAGAAACATGACGGGCGGGTGAAGATCGGCCATTACATCCTGGGAGACACCCTAGGGGTGGGCACCTTCGGAAAAGTGAAGAGTTAAGTGTGTTGTCCTCATATCTGCGGGAGCTCTCGGTATTTTTCCGCTCCTCGTGTATTGATAAACAAATGTCCGTCTTTACTCGGACACGGTCACTCTCTCTGGTCAGTATTAACTTAGACACGGTCACTCTGGTCAGTATTAACTTAGACACGGTCACTCTCTGGTCAGCATTGACTTGAACACAGTCACTTTCTCTGGTCAGTATTAACTTAGACACGGTCATTCTCTGGTCAGTATTGATTCGGACACTCTCTGGTCAGTAGTGACACGGTCATTCTCTGGTCAATATTGACTCGGACACAGTCACTCTCTCTGGTCAGCATTGACGTGGACATGGTCACTCTCTCTGGTCAGTATTTACTCAGACACGGTCACTGTCTGGTCAGTATTGACTCAAACATGGTCACTCTGGTCAATATTGACTTGAACACGGTCACTCCCTGGTCAGGATTGATTCGGACATGGTCACTGTGGTCAGTACTAACACAGTCACTCACTGGTTAGTATAGACTTGGACACGGTCACTCTCTCTGGTCAGTATTGAGATGGTTACTTTTTCTGGTCAGTATTGAGATGGTCACTCTGGTTAGTATTGAGACGGTCACTTTGGTCAGTATTGAGACGGTCACTCTGGTCAGTATTGAGACAGTCGCTCTGGTCAGTATTGAGACAGTCGCTCTGGTCAGTTGACATGGTCACTCTGGTCAGTATTGACACAGTCTCTGGTCAGTGTTGACATGGTCTCTGGTCAGTGTTGACACGGTCTCTCTGGTCAGTATTGACACGGTCTCTCTCTGGTCAGTGTTGACTCGGACACGGTTACTCTTTCTGGTCAGTATTGACTCAGACATGGTCACACTCTCTGATCGGTATTGACTTGGACACGGTCACTCTCTGGTCAGTGTTTACTCAGACATGGTCATTCTCTGGTCAGTACTGACTTAGACCTTGTCACTCTCACTCTGATTAGTATTGACTTGGACACGGTCACTCTCTGGTCAGTATTGACATGGTCACTCTCTCTGGTCAGTATTGACTTGGACATGGTCACTCTGTCAGTATTGACTCGGACATGGTTACTCTCTGGTCAGTATCGACTAAGGCACGGTCACTCTCTGGTCAGTAGGGACGGACACCGGACATGTACTGTTTCCAGTCAGTATTGACTTGGACGCGGTCACTCTCTCTTACTGGTCAGTATTGACTTAGAGTCATAGAGGTGACAAGGTCATTCTCTCTCTCTCTCTCTCTCTCTCTCTCTCTCTCTCTGGTCAGTATTGACTCGGATGTGGTCACTCTCTCAGGTCAATTGTTTCTCACAAATGGTTTCCCCTCCTCCTGCCCCCTCTCCCTGGTCTTCCCTGCCAACCCTCTTGGATAAAGTGTAGTGCTTCTGACGCTAAATGCTGTTATCTTTCTTTCTGCAGTGGGAGAGCATCAGCTAACAGGACACAAGGTTGCAGTTAAAATCCTGAACAGGCAGAAGATTCGCAATTTAGATGTAGTTGGAAAAATCAAACGGGAAATTCAAAACTTGAAACTCTTCCGTCATCCTCACATTATCAAACTGTGAGTGATATTCATCGTGCTGTATCCTGGTGATAAATGAGGTCAGAGACCATTTGGAATACTGTGTTCTGTTTTGGGTATCACACCTCAAGATCAAGATATTCTTCAAGGGGATATAATTCAGATCCACTGGGGTTTAAAGAACTAAATTATGAATCCATTTGTGTAAATTTGGTGCTTATTCCATTGAGTTTAAAGTTCATGGTGTGATCCAATTGAAGTATTTAAAACTTCCTTTGTTGGGGAGACCTCAAAGTGAAGAACAATCTTGAAATTAAAAATAGAGGAATAAGAATTGAAATCAGGAAGCACTTTTCCACCAAAGGATAGTTGAAATTCAGAGTCCTCCCTCAAGTGACTGTGGATGTCGGATTGGTTGAAGTTTTAAAGACCTGGTTGAAATTTTAAAGACTTAGGATGATAGATTTTGTTATGTAAGGATATCTAAAGAATGTGGATAATTATAGGGCAGCATGGTGGCACAGTGGTTAGCACTGCTGTCCCATTGCTCCAGGGACCCAGGTTTGATTCTGGCCTTGGATGACTGTGTGGAGTTTGCACATTCTCTCCATGTCTGTGTGGGTTTCCTCCGGGTGCTCTGGTTTCCTCAGTCCAAAAATGTGTAGGTTAGATGGATTAGCCATGCTAAATTGCCCTTTAGTGTCCCAAGATGTGTAGGTTAGATGGATTAGCCATTGGAAATGTGTGGGGTCACGAGATAAGAAAGGGGAGAGGGCCTAGGTAAGATACTCTGTCAGAGTTGGTGCAGACGCGATGGGCCAAATGGCCTCTTCTGCACTGTGGGGATTCTATGATGGGTAAATGGATCTGACTGAATGATGAACAGGCCTGTGGACTCTCTTGTGCATCTGTTCCGAGACCTCCCCTAAATTAGTATCTTCCACTTAAACACTGCCAATATTAGGTTTTCAGGGGCAGTACATTGCATCTTCTCAGTATCCTTTGAATACGTTTTTCCTGGATTTGTTCTTAACTGGCTAATTCTAATATATCTCTGTTTCTTGAATTCACCTTTTTGAAGGAAGTTACTCCTTATCTTCCTTGTCAATTACTTTTATAATTATAATTTAGATCAAATCACCTATTCAATTCCTTGTACTGAAAGAGTATAAGTACACTTTATCCAGTCTTTCATTATAGCACAAACTCATAATCCCACTTTTAATGCTGGACCTTCTCCTTAATGGGAGTCCCCAAAATTGACCCTGATATTTCTGATGGCGTCTGACCAATGTTGTGTATAATTATAATGCAACCTACTAACTTTTATGTTTTGATTTTTTTTAATGATGAAACTTGGTGTTTTTTTTTGCATCTGCTTTTAATGACTTGATCTTTGTATCTCTAAATTCTTTTATGTACTTTGCCTTGTACATCATTTAGATTGAAGTCCAAAGTGCGCTATACTGTCATGTTAAAATGCTTGGTTTATCTGTGTTGCTGTGTAATTTTGCTGATCTTTGCATTTCAGTCTACTTCCTACTGTAATATCATCACTAACACTGAATAAACTCCCCATTCCCAAATGTACCAAAAGGAAGGGAAAATTAAACAAAAAGCTGGAATCAGCAATGATTCCTGGAGGACATCACATGTAATTACATATCTAATATCTATCCAGAAATGTGACTTTTATCCTCACTCCCTCCTACCTGCCTCTCAACTATACGCTTGTGCATGATAAACGGATGTGTCTAACTACAATTTTAGCTAAGGGTCTCTTGTGGAATCATATGAAATGCCTTATAAAAAATCCCTTAATCTTCCTTTACCTGTTCCTTTTTTTGCCCATACATAAACCACTATATTTTGATGCTGGCCCTGGTTATTCTTCATGCTCTCTTCCCACCAGATTTGTTAGTGAAGCTGTATTCTGATTCCATTTCATGTTAACTACTTCATTTTGTAGATTTTTAAAAAATAAATTGACGAAATATTGGACAACTAGTATGTGTAGGTCATCAAGTTGGTCAAAATATCCCTAGCTGGTACTGATTGTTGTTATTTTGATAATGTGGATCTGATCTTTCAATAGATACAGTTGTTTGGTGACAATGTTTACATTTTCTGTACATTTAAGGACAGCTTTTGATAGGCCCACTCTGGAATGCTGAGCTGGTACAGATTAATGTAACCAAAAGTGAAGGTCATGGAAGTGGCATGACATCGCCTTTTAGCTGCAACACAAAACATAAAACAAGTGAAGGTAAAAGGAAGGCATGGGGTTGCTAATCACACTGTTCAGGAACTACATTTTTTGCTGTTATGGAACATGAGAGAAACATTGTTTACATTCAAATTGGATGTATATGATTAACCATGGTTGGAATACCTTGGTGCATGCAGACGCTACGACAACGGATGAATGAACACCACTCGACAATCACCAGCCAAGAGTGTTCTCTTCCTGTTGGGGAACAGTTCAGCAGTCACGGGCATTCAGCCTCTGATCTTCGGATAAGTGTTCTCCAAGGCGGCCTTCACGACACACGACAACGCAGGGTCGCTGAGCAGAGACTGATAGCCAAGTTTTGCACACATGAGGACAGCCTCAACCGGGATCTTGGGTTCATGTCACATTATCTGTAACCCCACGACTTGCCTGGGCTTGCAAAATCTCACGAACTGTCCTGTCTGGAGACAATACACATCTCTTTAACCTGTGTTTAACGCTCTCTCCACTCACATTGTCTGTACCTTTAAGACTTGGTTACCTGTAAAGACTCGCATTCCAACCATTATTTTGTAAATTGAGTTTGTGTCTTTATATGCCCTGTTTGTGAACAGAACTCCCACTTACCTGACGAAGGGGCAGCGCTCCGAAAGCTAGTGGCTTTTGCTACCAAATAAACCTGTTGGACTTTAACCTGGTGTTGTGAGACTTCGTAAGAAGTCTAAAAAAAGCTAGTGGCTTTTGCTACCAAATAAACCTGTTGGACTTCTTACTGTGTTTATCCCAGTCCAACGCCGGCATCTCCACATCATGACGTTGTGAGACTTCCCAGGGTACTTAGGCATGGTTTGTGGTGCTTATTCTTAATGGTTAAGTGGAAAAACTGGAAATGTTGTCTTCTTGCTGAAGGAAAAGCATAGAGCTGCATCATGCTAAAGGTGTTTACAGTAACACACTGTTTATTTGGTGTGTTAAATTTAAATAAAGGATTCTTAAGGATTTTGATCACATATTGCATCACTGTTCCTATTGTATGATATTTCATTGCCAAATATTGTCAAGGTAACCTCACAAAAGGGTTAAACCAGTACTAAGTCAGAGAATCTTACAGCACAGAAAGAGGTCATTTGACTTGGTGCATGTGCAGTTCTTTGAAAGAGCTGCTGATTGGTTGCACTTCCCTTTTCTTTCCTCTGCAAACATTGCCTTTACGCGTATGTTAAGTATTATAGAGTATTTACAGCACAGAAACGGGCTATTTGACACAGTAGGTCTGTGCTGGTGTTCATGCTACATAAAGCCTCGTCCCATTTCGCTCGATCAATATATCCTTCTGCTTCGTCTTGGCTTCTCTTTAAATGCATCTGTCCTAAATACTTCAACGATTCCCTGATAGCAAGTGTAGATTCACTTTCATTTGTTTGTTAATCTACTTTCACTAGCCTTTCAGATAGTGTTTTCCAGATCATAATACTTTGTTGTGTAAGAATAAAATCTAATATTCCCCAGTTATCTTGATCTGTCCTCTGATTACAAGTTCACTTGCTGGAAACAATTTCTCCTTATTTACTCTTTCAAAAAATCTCATAATTTTGACAGCTTGCTACATTTCCCCTTGACCTCTATTCTGAAGAGAATGTTTCCAGTTTATTGTAATCTATACATTGTGGTACACTTTACTAGTGCCATAATTACTATGTTATACTTTACCAGATACCAGGTGATCAGCACTCCAACTGACTTCTTCATGGTGATGGAGTATGTGGCCGGTGGTGAGCTTTTTGACTACATCTGTAAAAATGGAAGGGTAAGAGCTACATGGTACAGCTATTTGATCCAATGGGGGATTGATCTTCAAGTGACGAAAAGCTTTTCTTTCTTGTTTTTTGTATTTTTATTTGGAATGCTTTTTAAGAAACAAATATATTTTAATTTAGCATTGCATCCTTAATTTTAGAAGCCAGTTGTTGAATATACATTCACTCCTCTACATCTCGTATTTAATTTCTATGGTGTAGTGTTTTAACTGTCACCGTCTACGTCTCAATTAGCTACAAACCAATCTGCGGTCAGTGTCATTGATTTGATGCTCAGTTCTTGAATATCCAGCAGGAGCTAAAAGGGAACCTCGCCCTATTAGTTTTTCTGGTCTCCCCTCCCCTTCCCCACAAAGAGGGAATGCAACTGACCAGACCAAGAATCAAAAGTGACAATAGGCATGTTAGTAAAGGCTGGTGCTTCTGAGGTGGTTTTCAGAGTGACGTTTTTAAAAATGCATTCATGTGGGCATCACAGGCAGGACCAACATTTATTTCCCTTCTTGAACTGCTGAAGTCAGTGTGGAGTTCATTACCTTTTGCTGTACCAGTTTGTTACAACTGAAAGGCTTCTGGGTCATCTCAGAGGGAAGGGCTGTGGATGTTGTCTACATGGACTTTAGTAAAACATTCGACATGGTCCCTCATGGCAGGCTGGTATAAAAGATTAAATCTCACGGGATCAGGAGCGGACTAACTAGATGGATTCAGAACTGGCTTGGCCATAGAAGACCGAGGGTAGCGGTGGAGGGGTGTTTTTCTGAATGGAGGTCTGTAACTAGTGGTGTTCCACAGGGATCAGTGCTGGGACCTCTGCTGTTTGTAATATATATAAATGACTTGGAAGAAAACTTAGCTGGTCTGATTAGCAAGTTTGTGAATAATACTAAGATTGGTGGAGTTGCGGATAGTGATGAAGATTGTCAGAGAATACAGCAGGATATAGATAGGCTGGAAAAATGGGTGGAGAAATGGCAGATGGAATTTAATCCAGACAAATGCGAGGTGATGCAAATTGGATTTGGTAGATCAATTCAGGTGGGAGCTATAAAATAAATGGCAGAACCATCAGGAGCATAGACACACACAGATCCACAGATCCTTAAAAGTAGCAGCACAGGTGGAAAAGGTGGTGAAGAAAGCATACGGCATGCTTGCCTTCATCGGACGGGGCATCGAGTATAAAAGTTGACAAATTATGTTACAGTTGTATAAAACGTTGGTTAGGCCACATTTGGAATACTGTGTCCAATTCTGGTCACCACACTACCAGAAGGACATGGAGGCTTTGGAGAGAGTACAGAAAAGGTTTAGCAGGATGTTGCCTGGTATGGAGGTTATTAGCCATGAGGTGAGATTGAATAAACTGGGATTGTTCTCACTGGAAAGACGGAGGCTGAGGGGCGACATGATAGAAGTTTATAAAATTATGAGAGGTATAGATTGGGTGAACAGTTGGAAGCTTTTTCCAAGGGCAGACATGACAATTACAAGGGGGCACAAGTTCAAGATAAAGGGGGAAAGGTTCAGTGGAGATGTGTGGTGAACGCTTTTTACACAGAGGATGGTGGGAGCCGGAATGCACTGCCAAGTGAGGTGGTTGAGGCAATCACATTAGCTACATTTAAGACTTATCTTGATAGGCATATGAACAAATGGGGAATAGAGGGATATAAGCAGTTGGTCTAGATAGGGCATGGTGATCGGTACAGGCTTGGAGGGCCGAATGGCCTGTTCCTGTGCTGTACTGTTCATTGTTCTTTGAAAGAGTCAACTACATTGCTGCCGATCTGGTGTTTCTTAAGACTGCTGGGTAAGGACAGCCAAAGGAAAGAAAGCACACTTTTGAATGACAATCTAGTAGTTTCATGGTTAAATTTATTGATGCTAACATTTTGCTCTAAGTTCATCTATTCAGTTAAATTTAAATTCCATAGCTACCATGTGGGATTTGAACTCATGTCACTGGATCATCAGTCATAACCTCTGACTTACTAATCCAGTAACTTAACCACCATGCTACAAATCCCATTGGAATGTTCTTGTGTGTTTAATTATTACTGTAACAGATTTAGGGCCTTCTACAGTAATATTGTGGCATGCCTAATGTTCTGTTCTTACTGTAGGTGGAGGAAGCAGAAGCTTGCCGTCTCTTTCAGCAGATTATTTCAGCTGTTGATTATTGTCATAGACACATGGTGGTTCATCGTGATTTGAAGCCAGAGAATGTTCTCCTTGATGCACAAATGAATGCCAAGATAGCTGACTTTGGTACGTGACTCCTGGTGTATGTGAGGAATGTGTCAGGCTGCAGCTAAGTGTTCCAGAGAAACAGAATTACTAGAACAGTTTGCATCTCAGTCTGCCAGAAATACAATGCAGAATTCAATTTGTTTCACACGAGAATGTAAGTTATAGTGGAGTAATTTAATTCTCATGAAATAAGAGTAAAGAGAGTTCAACCGATTGCTGATGTGAATAATGTGTTCTACACTAGTATTCTATAGGATGAGTGCAGAAGAAATGGACTATTTTAAGTAATTTAAATTACTGCTGTAATGTTGATATAATGTTCCTTTGAATAAAAACATGAGACAATCTAAATTATGGTAACCACAACTGAATCCTGTCTAATGATCCGTGAAGCCCTTTGGTTTGTTGGATAGGAGTTATGAATGGTTGTGTCATGTAATTGGGATATTTGCAACTATCATTCATGGCGTGAGATTTTGTTCTGACAAGAGAAAATGGATGGCGATCCTCACCAGAACCATTTTTGAACCGGTTGTTAAGTGTAGGGGCTAGGCCTACCTTGGTTTGGTTTTCCTTATTGTTGCCCATCTGGAATTCAGCAGAGTTGAATTTGTGATTGAGTAATTGTAGTTCCTGGTTTAGGATAATCCTGGGTGGAATACATTGGGCAAATTAGTTGAAAACCTCTTTTGACTATTTTTATTTGCTTAATTGAACATTAATGATATACTATGCTGAGGTATATTAACTCCTGCTTAAATCCAATTTAAATAGACAGATAAAGTTAATTTTATTAAAGAATGATTTTACGGCTGGGAATAGTCTAATTGAGAGGAGATCTAGAGAGTGGGAGGAATTTGAAAAAGGATGATGGCTGTATTGTAAAGTTTGGAGAAGGGCAAAAAGTAAGGTTATCTCTACATAAGAAAATGTTTTCTGAAATTGAGTTTCAGCATCTAAAAATAGAGAAAATGCTTCTGCTTTGAAGTGTAAATAATTGTTTTAGTAGGTGAGAATCTTAACTAAAGGAAAAAAGAATTAATTTTTAGCCTTTTTAACTTTTTCATTACAGGCAGGTTTTATATTTGAGATATGTTGGAAGCAGGAAAAGAAAAAAATACAAAAGTAACAAATAGTAGGGGTAAAAACACTTTCCATTTTCGATTGCTACTTGCTTTTCAAACAATTCATTATGAAGTTTTTATGATCACCGTTCAATTTGAAGGAATATGATTAGGTAAAGGTAAATTTAAATGATCCAACTAATGCATGGACCACACTCTCTAATTGTAACCTCCTCATTGTAGGGTTGTCTAATATGATGGCTGATGGGGAGTTTTTACGCACCAGCTGTGGCTCACCAAATTATGCTGCTCCTGAGGTTATCTCGGGCAGGTGAGATCTATCTTGTTTGTATTTTTGTGCTAAATCTAAGCATGTTCTTCATCTTATGTGGTCTTTTGAGATTTGGTTGACTTCTCTGTCCAGAAACATTTCCTGGTTTGTTGTTATTGCCTTCTTGTATATGTTTATCACTGCAGTCTAAATGCCTAAAGGTTATTTTCCCGCATAACTTTTTAATGCTGTTTTATGGCCTTGCACAACATTCCAAGAATGGACATGAATATACTTTTTGGATGGAGAAAATGCTGCAGAATTCAAGATCTTGTGTCCGTATATTCCTAGAATTAGTGTTGCAACACTAGATACAGAGCAAACTTCTGCCAGCCATGGTCCAAGAACCCTCATTCTCAAGAATATTATAATATTTCCAGTGCCTACATTGTAGTTGGCTGGTAAAGTGAGATTCATCTTTTTTTTTCAGTGTACGCTGCGACCTAGTGCCCAACAGATCTAGACTGAATTCATATGATGTATGATTCTATTGTATGAAATAAGATTTTCAAAGCTGGTACCGTTTATTACACTATCGGGAATATTTTATTACTATTATTTGCTCGCAAATTCCCATTTCTGGCAATATTCAGGTGTTTTGGAATTTAGATATTAAAAAACATCAATAGTTCAGGATTCTGGTCAGCGGTTCTTAACTCAAAATGAATACCTTCTGCTATTTCTAAATGGATAGAAATGTATCTGACATGCAAATATTTTAGGAGCTTTTTAATTGGTTTCATTTATTAATGGGCTGCAGTGAGAATTTTTTTCCTGATTGTGCATCCTCATGCTCATAGGTGCCATGTAAGCATAGTAGTTGAGATGAATAGACTGAAAGATAGAAATGGAATGTTGTGAGAGGTGAACCAGGGGACGCAGTGAGACTAAAATGAGGCTGAATTCCTTCACTCAAAGGGTGGTGCAACGTTGGAATTTTCTACCCCAGAGGGTTGTGGAAACTCAATTATTGGGCATGTGGAATTGCTTGGGACAGTGATGTTGAGGTAGATGATTAGCCAAGATCTAATTGAATGGTGGAGTAGGCTCGATGGGCTGAATGGCCAACTCCTGCTGATATGTTCCTCGGTGGAATAGGTCATGGGATAAGAGGTTCACTCCTTTGCAGAGTGTGAAGTTTAATCAGCAAGTCAGGAAAGCTAATGGTTGCTGGACCTGATCACTTTTATTGCTTCCTACTTCCACTTTGTTCCATGTACACCCCTTTCTTGGAGCCCAAGTAAAAGTGTTTCGTGTTGTGGTTTACTCAGCTGATATTTTTTGTTGCTTTACCTAGTTTTAAATGAGCTGAATTTTTTTAAAGGGAGTTGGTCATGTAAATATTTTAAAGAATTATTCGTATATGTACAATTTGATCCATTTATTTACAATTGCTGATTCTATGGCAAGTTAATAAACAGGAAGAAAGTACAAGTACAAAATCTACAGAATAAAATTGGAACATTTTTAAGCAATATTTGAGTGCTAGCTCCATTACCATGTCCCCAAACATCAGATTTTTAATTTGCTATCACGTGGATAGCAATTAAAACAATAAAGAAAAGTACCATTAAAGACTCCTATAGATTATATTTCAAAGGTCATAAGAATTTAATCAGTATGACTCCATTATCACTATAAAAGTTATGATTTTTGGAATAGTGAAGTCATTTCAGTGTTTATCTTTATTTTATGGTGGTAATAACTGCTATCAAATATTGCAAATGCAAAATGGAATGAGAAGGACAATTTTCCAGAAATCTTTCAGATAACATTACAGTAGTTCTGCAGTACAATATATTGTTTCAGTCACTAGGTGGCAATTGCTATTTTAGGAATATAGAATTGAAGCCAAAATCATGGTGCTCTTCGGTTAAATTCCCAGGTTTGGTAACCTGTGCGGAGGAAATGCACACATTATATCACATTACAGTTGTTAAAGCAGCCATTCATAGAATCTGATTTGCCAGTTATGTCACAATGCTTTTCAGACTTAAGAATGAATTGAATTATTTTGCAGAAAAGAGGAACTAAGAACCAATTTTTTATAAGTTTTTCGGGCCATGGTACTTTTGAATGGAAACTGTCTCATTCATTGCTCCGTCCTTCCCCCTCCCTACAATCTTACTCCTCAATGCCAGAACTTCAGTGCCATATAGAAACATAGAAAACTACAGCACAAAACAGGCCCTTCGGCCCCACAAGTTGTGCCGAACATGTCCCTACCTTTTAGGCCTACCAATAACCCTCCATCCTACTAAGTCCCATGCACTCATTCAGGAGTCTCTTAAAAGACCCTATTGAGTTTGCCTCCACCACCATTGACGGCAGCCGATTCCACTCGCCCACCACCCTCTGTGTGAAAAACTTCCCCCTAACATTTCCCCTGTACCTACCCCCCAGCACCTTAAACCTGTGTCCTCTCGTAGCAGCCATTTCCACCCTGGGAAAAAGCCTCTGAGAGTCCACCCGATCTATGCCTCTCAACATCTTATATACCTCTATTAGGTCTCCTCTCATCCTACGTCTCTCCAAGGAGAAAAGACCGAGCTCCCTCAGCCTATTTTCATAAGGCATGCCACTCAATCCAGGCAACATCCTTGTAAATCTCCTCTGCACCCTTTCAATCTTTTCCACATCCTTCCTGTAATGAGGCGACCAGAACTGAGCACAGTACTCCAAGTGGTGGACTGACGAGGGTCTTATATAGCTGCATCATTATCCCCGAACTCCTAAACTCAATCCCTTGATTGATAAAGGCCAGCACACCATACGCCTTCTTAACCACCTCCTCCACCTGCGGGGCCGCTTTTAGAGTCCTATGGACCCGGACCCCAAGGTCCTTCTGATCCTCTACCGTACTAAGAGTCTTTCCCTTTATATTGTACTCCTTCATCCCATTCGACCTGCCAAAATGGACTACTACGCATTTATCTGGGTTGAAGTCCATCTGCCACTTCTCCGCCCAGTCTTGCATCCTATCTATGTCCCTCTGTAACTTCTGACATCCCTCCAGACTATCCACAACCCCACCAACCTTCGTGTCGTCGGCAAACCTACCAACCCATCCCTCCACTTCCTCATCCAGGTCATTTATGAAAATGACAAACAGCAAGGGTCCCAGAACAGATCCCTCAGGCACACCACTGGTGACCGACCTCCAATTAGAAAAAGACCCATCTATACACACTCTCTGCCTCCTTTGGGCAAGCCAGTTCTGGATCCACCGGGCAGCAGCCCCTTGGATCCCATGCCCTCTCACTTTTTCGAGAAGCCTTGCATGGGGGACCTTATCGGACGCCTTGCTAAAATCCATATAAACCACATCTACCGCTTTATGTATGCATTTCAAGACTGAGGAAGGATGGCAAGTTTCTTTCCTCAAAGTTGGAGAACAGGTTGTTTTTGTTTAAGACAACTTGACAGCTTCGCAGCCCAATTTTTCAAACTACCATCGTGGAATATGACCTCACATTCTCTGGATGATTTGTTCAGGCCTCTGAATTACTAGTTCAGTAGCATAATGCAAAACTATCATATCCTTATTTTTATTTGTTTTAAAGTTGTGAATTGACCTGAGCAGATTTCAGCTCTATTTAAAGCTGTATTTTGTTCCACTTGTATGCACCTTACTTGAATGTCCTATCTGATGAATTTTGTTGAGTAAATGTACAAAGAAATAGATTTCCAGAGCAGAGCTTTAAAAAAGACATAGCTGGAAAAGCATTGTTATATAACTGGCAAATCAGATTCTAGGTGACCTTGGCCTGGAACCATTTGGTTATTACTGCAGACTTTATTCTAAGTCAGGATTTTTCAGTTTTCAACTGTAGAAGTGTGATTAACATGGTGAGCATTACAGTCAACCAGCCTTTGTCTTAATTATCAGAATTTGGGATTATAATCTAGAAGAGCACCTGTAACTGAAGCAAAAGAGATTAGTTTTACCAAAATAGCTATTAACGTTGTCTTCAACACCTCGGAACACAGTTTGTTTCAATAATAGTTATTTTTGACAGCCAACATTTTCTCCCATTCATTTCTAGGGAATCTTCTTGTGTTACGTATAAAAATAAAGGTAATCTTCATTAATTTATATAGTTGTGCAGTTCACGCCTTCCATTTTCACTTTTTGTAAATGCTAATCTGTTAATTGCTTGACATCTCATTTTCAGCATCTTCCAGAGTCTGGCTAATGCAATGCAATACTGTAAACACTTCAACTGGAGCGAACTGGTTATTGTACTTTCTCTCTATTCTTTTGTTGTTTTTCCCATTCTTTTGTTCTCTGAGCAGTCCTAAACTGATCAAATTTTGTGGAAGCTGCATCTTTAGTAATAAATTAGTTTTTGTATTGCCTCCTATTTTATATATCCTTCAGTGTACGGGCTTGGTAGTGTACAAAAATATTATAGAATTTTGCCATATTTATATTTTATTTGTTTATCAGGTTGTACGCAGGCCCAGAGGTAGACATCTGGAGTTGTGGTGTGATTCTTTATGCCTTACTGTGTGGGACGCTGCCTTTTGATGATGAGCATGTGCCAACACTGTTCAAAAAGATCCGTGGTGGTGTATTTTATATTCCTGAGTATCTGAACCGCTCAGTTGCTAATCTTCTCATGCATATGCTGCAGGTTGACCCGCTGAAAAGGGCAACCATTAAAGACATCAGGTATGATCTGTAACATGTATTTGTCTATGCTATTCCTTCTCACCCTTTCATTCCTTTTTATGAGGGTACGAATGTTTTTTTGTAAGCTATCATATCATCTGCAGCAACAAGGGCAAAATGGGTAGATATCCATTCCCATGTCTCCAGCTAAGTTTCTCTTCACCCAAGCAATAATGGGAGCCTTATGATAGTTTCACCTCTAATGAAATTTTTGGGACACTATTATAACATTTTTAAAAATGATCCATCCCCTTTCCAACACATTGCTGAAGGCTCAATCAGATGCTTTTTTAAATGTAGTACCGTAGCCACTGAAGAAGAATAGGTGGGGGGAGGAGGAACACTGGAGGAGATCTGGGATTTGGGGAGAAAGAAGAACATGGGGAGAGGGGTAAAAGGGCACTGCACACTTGCCTTCACCCCCACTGCCCCCTCAAAATCTAAATATTTTTCCATCTTAAATCTCAATGAAAGGTTGATAATAAAAATGCCATTCATTTATTTATTTTTCTCGAAAGGAGCCCATGGTGCTTCACTTGCTTTTAAATTGGAAGATGATGTCAGATTGGCCCTGGGGTGGATTTAAAAAGGGGAGAGTGTTATAGGAAATGGAGATGCAGAGGAGAGGGAATGTAGATGAAGGAAAGGAGAGTGCAGAGGTGGAAGAATAAGTGAAAGAGGAGTGGAATTCAGTCAGTACATCATATAAATTTATTATTCTTTAAATTTCATTTAAACCATTGAATTCCAACATGTCTTATCTTTGGAGTAAAGTGCACCAATACAATCTATGGTCATCATTAGAAGGTTGTGGTTTACAAACGGAACTATTACATGGTATTATACATTTGGAAGGATTAGTATTGTTTTGGGCTGAAATTTTGATCCTGTTTTGATTTAACACAGTGAACACTAAAATTGCATTCTCATTTCATAACAGGGAACATGAGTGGTTTAAACAGGATTTACCAACTTATCTATTCCCAGAGGATCCAGCTTATGATTCCAATGTCATAGATGAAGACGCAGTGAAGGAAGTATGTGAAAAGTTTGAGTCTACTGAGTCCGAAGTTATGAACAGCCTATACAGTGGTGATCCACAGGACCAGCTTGCTGTAGCATATCACCTCATTATTGACAATCGGAGAATTATGAATCAAGCCAGTGAGTTTTACCTGGCATCCAGCCCTCCCACAGGTTCGTTTATGGATGATAATGGGCTGCATATTCCAGCTGGTGTCAAAGCACACCCTGAGCGCATGCCCCCTCTGATGGCAGACAGCCCAAAGGCACGCTGTCCCCTTGATGCACTTAACACTACTAAACCCAAACCAATGGCATTGAAAAAAGCAAAATGGCATCTGGGCATTCGCAGTCAAAGTAAACCATATGATATTATGGCGGAAGTCTATAGAGCCATGCGGCAGCTGGATTATGAATGGAAGGTAAGAAATAACAAGCATAGATTTTAAAAGCAAAAGTCATTATTTCTGTCATGTTCTCTAATCATTTTGTAGGATCTTTATTTTGTCTGTTTCTAAGCCTCAACCAACATCACTCTGACACCAGCTGCTTGAAAATGTGTGACTGGAATAGAAGACTCATCTGTTTAATTTTAATCCCCCGGTATTGTAGACACTGTCTTAATTTTAATAATAGAATGATTGAAATTGGGAGCTTGTGTAGTTGAGGCTTACGGTACACAAGCTAACACTTTGTTACGCTCTTGCAGTGATTTGCGCTATGTTGTGACATGCCACCTCATCTCAGCTTCACCCACACTTTGTAATGCTTTAAAATTGAAGGGCATGATTGACTCATGAGATGTCAATTATATCAGAACATAGAGACCTATATAATACTGAAACATGACTATTGTGTTTTTGTACCTTTTTTAATCCTAATGTTAGCATGCTGAAAGATGTGAAAATAGAGTGGTAGAGAATTTCTTGGAGCAACTGCTGCTGTAACTTCATGGAAGTATGGTGGAAACCTCATTTTAGACAAGATTTTCATTGCACTTCTGATTTGGTCTCAGCCATAGGACTGGCGCAATGTCCCAAAACTTCTCCACCTGGAGACCCCTGCTTTGAGATCTTGCAAGCATTTAGTAATGCAGTTTTTTAGAAGTTCATTCTTGGGATGTATTACAGGTAGGGCAGGTATTGCCAATCCTTAATTGCCCTGTGAAAGCGTTCTTGAACAGTTGAAACAATGGAGTGGCTTTATAGGTCACTTAAAAGGGCATTTAAAAATTCACTATGTTGGTGTTGGTCTGATGTCTTTTAGGCGAGACCAGGCAAGGAAAGCCTAGTTTTTTCCCTAAAGGACAGTGATGAAACAGTTGGATTTTTTACACCATATGACAGCTTCATGGTCACTTTTACTGTTAGCAGCTTTTTATTTTGGCATTCTTTTACTTTATTTGATTTCAGTCCTTCAAATTACCATGATAGGATTTGAGCCCACATTGTTTTGAATTAGTTGTCCAGTAACATAACCAGTGTCACTTACCCATATGAGTAAATGTCCTTTCGATAATTACGATTAGTTTCTCAATTATTTTAAGTTTCTCGGAAATGCTTCTATCTTCAAAAGTGGAAAAGCAGCTCAAATTGAGAAGTGAAATCAGTAAAACATGTCTTCTTTATTTCTAACTCAAATAAACAAAATAAATTGATCTCTACTTTTAAAAAACGAAGTGAATTCATTATAAATAATTTTATATGTACAGACCAGGACTTGCCTCAGGACTGCTCCTGCCACTGTTGGGAGTGCAGTTCAGACCTCATTTCTAAATGTTATTTCCATTGCATTTGCATTAAAGTTACGGCAGTGGATTGGGAACAATTCTGAGGAAACCTTCATTAGCACTGTTTATCATACCTTTCAGCATGTTAAACTGTTTCTTCGTCTGCAACTGTTTCCTATTTTGCTGAGATTTTGTGGATGAATCTGTTCATCAGACTCCCTGTTTACTAACTGCTGTTCAGAGCAGGACATTTTGAAACAATGCTACTTTGGTTTTTTTACTAAATTGACCCTGAAATATTTGCATTTCCTTTAGAAAAATGTACAGGACAGTTTGAGTGGAGTTGTTGTTTACATTCAAAACTAGGTCTATTTTAGTTTATAGATATCTGTTCACTCGTTATCTAGTCTTAACATGGGTGGCAGTAGATATTATGAAATATGTAATTTTGGAATGTGCACTTTCGGTCAAACCCTTATTTTTGGGCTTTAGAAATTTTGGTCAGAGGGAAGTGAAAAACGGAAGGGAAAATAAAGAAATGTGGGAATTTAATGGCCAGATTGTGCAGCTCATTGACCAGTTTGCACAATCAAAGTGAGAAGCTTACGTGGGCTTTTTCCATTACAAATCTGAACAAAATAGAACATTTTTTGACCAAGCTGTGACTTTTAAGGGGGTCTGGACAAACACATGAATAGGATGGGAATAGAGGGATATGGTCCCCGGAAAGGTAGGGGGTTTTAGTCCACATGGGCAGCTTGGAGGGCCAATGGGCCTGTTCCTGTGCTGTAATTTTCTTTGTTTTGTGGCAACAGGAAATCAAGTGGCAGAGGTGGAAATGGTTTTGGATGGAAAAAAGTTTTCACAGATTGATGCATACTTTCACATTTTTTTTCTGTTTCCTTTTATGATGAAGAAACATTTTTTAGGTTACTAGGATTTTGGGGAGATCAGAAATAACAACAGGAAAGTCTGGAAATACTCAGGAGGTCAGGCAGCATGAGTGGAGAGAGAAACAGAGTTAACGGGGGGATTCTCCAGGCCCGCTAGCTGCAATCATGAATTGTGCTGGCCCGGAAAATCGGGAGTTGGTGGGAAATTGATAGGGTCCCCACCTGCGGTTGCATATTCAAATCCACATATTTCAATATAATTAGCGAGCTTGCAACCCAAGTCAAATGGCCCTCACTATTCAGCCACCTCCCCAGTGGGATCTGCACTGGCTGGGATTTGATACAGGCCCTTACAAGCAAGGATCTGGTGTATTGGTCTCCTAGAGTCAACCCCTCAGCAATGAGAGACATCTCCCCCCACACCCCCCCTTCCACGCAGGCATGAGGTTTATCTGACCTGAACCCCCACTCAGCCCCACTTCCCCCTCAGACCCTCACTCAGGACCCTTCGAGCCATGCACCAAACAGTGCACTGGAACCCTGGCCTGGTGCCTTGGGCTGAATGGGGGCTCGAAGAGGTAGGTCCAGTAGCCATTTGCAGTGCCTTGTTAAAGATTCAATTGTCAGATGAAGGGATTTCTCTCATCCTCCAGCCATCTGCATTGATTTGGATTTCCCTTCACGGTTGACTGCACCTCAAGTACTCCATTGAGAGTCTAATCTTGATTGATAGCCTGTGCTTTCACTTTTAAAAGGCACTGTGCTTGAACTTGCTGCAGAGCAAAGGCATCAAGTGCAGTGGAGAGGTTTTCAATGATTTCTGCTTGCTGGGGAGCTCAGCAACGTCAAAATCAAAACTGTGTGCATCCCCTCCCCCCTCCAACAGGTGAAATTGACATCCATGGTAGGGGTGATCTTCAGGTCTCTCGGGCTAGTAGAACATAGGACGTTACAGCGCAGTACAGGCCCTTCGGCCCTCTATGTTGCGTCGACCAGTGAAACCAATCTAAAGCCCATCTAACCTACACTATTCCAATATCATCCATATGTTTATCCTATGACCATTTAAATGCCCTTAATGTTGGCGAGTCCACTACTGCTGCAGGCAGGGCATTCCACGCCCTTACTACTCTCTGAGTGAAGAACCTACCTCTGACATCTGTCCTATATCTATCACCCCTCAATTTAAAGCTATGTCCCCTCGTGCTAGCCATCACCATCCGAGGAAAAAGGCTCTCACTGTCCACCCTATCTAATTCTCTGATCATCTTATATTCCTTTATTAAGTCACCTCTTAATCTTCTTCTCTCTAACGAAAACAGCCTCAAGTCCCTCAGCCTTTCCTCATAAGACCTTCCCACCATACCAGGCAACATCCTGGTAAATCTCCTCTGCACCCTTTCCAATGTTTCCACATCCTTCCTATAATGCGGCGACCAGAACTGTACGCAATACTCCAAGTGCGGCCGCACCAGAGTTTTGTACAGCTGCAACATGACCTCCTGGCTCCGAAACTCAATCCCTCTACCAATAAAAGCTAACACACCGTACGCCTTCTTAACAACCCTATCAACCTGGGTGCCAACTTTCAGGGATCTATGCACATGGACACCGAGATCTCTTTGCTCATCCACACTACCAAGTATCTTACCATTAGCCCAGTACTCTGTATTCCTGTTACTCCTTCCAAAGTAAATCACCTCACACTTTTCCGCATTAAACTCCATTTGCCGCCTCTCAGCCCAGCTCTGCAGCTTATCTATGTCCCTCTGTAACCTGCAACATTCTTCCGCAGTGTCCACAACTCCACTGACTTTAGTGTAATCCACAAATTTACTAGCCCATCCTTCTACGCCCTCATCCAGGTCATTTATAAAAATGACAAACAGCAGTGGCCCCAAAACAGATCCTTGCGGTACACCACTAGTAACTGAACTCCAGGATGAACATTTCCCATCAACCACCACCCTCTGTCTTTTTACAGCTAGCCAATTTCTGATCCAAACCGCTAAATCACCCTCAATCCCATGTGTCCGTATCTTCTGCAATAGCTTAAGGGAACCTTATCAAACACTCTACTGAAATCCATATACACCACATCAACTGCTTTACCCTCATCCACCTCTTTGGTCACCTTCTCAAAGAACTCAATAAGATTTGTGAGGCACGACCTACCCTTCACAAAACCGTGTTGACTATCCCTAATCAAATTATTCCTTTCTAGATGATTATAAATCCTATCTCTTATAATCCTTTCCAAAACTTTGCCCAGAACAGAAGTAAGGCTCACTGGTCTATAATTACCAGGGTTGTCTCTACTCCCCTTCTTGAAAAAAAGGGACAACATTTGCTATCCTCCAGTCTTCTGGCACTATTCCAGTAGACAATGACGACATAAAGATCAAAACCAAAGGCTCTGCAATCTCCTCCCTAGCCTCACAGAGAATCCTAGGATAAATCCCATCCGGCCCAGGGGACTTATCTATTTTCACACTTTCCAGAATTGCTAACACCTCCTCCTTATGAACCTCAATCCCGTCTCGTCTAATAGCCTGTATCTCAGTATTGTCTTCGACAACATTGTCTTTTTCCCGTGTGAATACTGACGAAAAATATTCATTTAGCACCTCTCCTATCTCTTCGGACTCCACGCACAACTTCCCACTACTGTCCTTGACTGGCCCTAATCTTACCCTAGTCATTCTTTTATTCCTGACATACCTATAGAAAGCTTTAGGGTTTTCCTTGATCCTACCTGCCAAAGACTTCTCATGTCCCCTCCTGGCTCTTGTTAACTCTCTCGTTAGGTCCTTCCTGGCTAACTTGTAACTCTCAAGTGGGGGCATTCAAGCCATGACACTCCCATCCTGGTGGAGAGTGCCGAGGTCAACCTCTTGCCCCCCCCCCCCAGCCTACGCCCACCCAACCCCCAGGACCCTTGAGGGACCCTTCCTCTGCAGCTTGGCATCTGGGCATACCTCCTCGAAACCCCACAGGGCTGAAGGTGCTAGGCCAGGGTGTCCGTGCCAGGGGGCGGTGTACTGTTGGTGCTGCAAGGTGCTTGGCCTGAGGGGAGGCTGAGTGGGGGAGTCTGAGCGTAAAGGGGGCTTGAGTGGGTTGGTCTGAGGGGGTGGGTGACTGAGTGGGGACTATTGGGGGGGGTTGGGTCACCTTCATGCCTGTGTGGTGTTGTGGGGAGGGGAATTACTTGTTTTTTTGTGGGTGGAGGGGTTGGTGATGCTCCCTTAGTCAGTGTGGTGGTGGGGCGGGGGGGCCACACCATTCCTTTTGGGGGGGGCGGGGGGGGGCACACCTTTCCTTTTTATAGGAGGGGGCCTGTCTCCAAACTCATGACAGGAGCCGTCCCAGGCATATCTAAAAATGAGTTGTCAACCTGGTGAAGGTACAACACAGGAATGCTTGCATGCCAGATATCAGAAGCAGCATGCAATACACAGAGCTAAGCAATCCCACAACCAACAGATCTGATCCAAGCTCCTCTATATCTAAAGATAGGTGGAGGGGCAGGTAGTATTGAGGAGGTGGGGAGGCTGCAGAAAGATTTAGACAGTTTAGGAGAGTGGTCCAAGAAGTGGCTGATGAAATTCAACGTGGGCAAGTGCGAGGTCGTACACTTTGGAAAAAAGAATAGAGGCATGGACTATTTTCTAAACGGTGACAAAATTCATAATGCTAAAGTGCAAAGGGACTTGGGAGTCCTAGTCCAGGATTCTCTAAAGGTAAACTTGCAGGTTGAGTCCGTAATTAAGAAAGCAAATGTAATGTTGTCATTTATCTCAAGAGGCTTGGAATACAAAAGCAGGGATGTACTTCTGAGGCTTTATAAAGCACTGGTTAGGCCCCATTTGGAGTACTGTGAGCAATTTTGGGCCCCACACCTCAGGAAGGACATACTGGCACTGGAGCGGGTCCAGCGGAGATTCACACGGATGATCCCAGGAATGGTAGGCCTGACATACGATGAACGTCTGAGGATCGTGGGATTATATTCATTGGAGTTTAGGAGGTTGAGGGGAGATCTGATAGAAACTTACAAGATAATGAACGGCTTAGATAGGATGGACGTAGGGAAGTTGTTTCCATTAACAGGGGAGACTAGGACGCGGGGGCACAGCCTTAGAATAAAAGGGAGTCACTTTAGAACAGAGATGAGGAGAAATTTCTTCAGCCAGAGAGTGGTGAGTCTGTGGAATTCATTGCCACAGAGGGCTGTGGAGGCCGAGACGTTGAGCGTCTTCAAGACAGAAATTGATAAATTCTTGATTTCTCGAGGAATTAAGGGCTATGGGGAGAGAGCGGGTAAATGGAGTTGAAATCAACCATGATTGAATGGTGGAGTGGACTCGATGGGCCGAATGGCCTTACTTCCGCTCCTATGTCTTATGGTCTTATATCCAGTTCTGAATGGTGATGGACAGTTAAACAACTTGTACTGCAGAACTAGTTGCACCCCTAGCCAACCAATTCCAGGACAGCTAAAACACCGGCGTCTACCCAATAATGAGGAAAATAGCCAAGGTATGTCCTGTCCAGAACACCATCACTTGCAAGTTCCTCATTAAGTCTCTCAGATCCTGAGTTGTTAATATATCATCGTTTCTTCACTGCTACTGGGTCAAAAGCCTGGAACTCCCTCCCTTACAGCACTGTGGGTGTACCTACAACAAAAGGACTGCAGCAGTTCAAAAAGGTGGCATATCACCACCTTCTCCAGGGCAATTCGAGATGGGGAATAAATGCTGGCCTGGCCAGTGTTGCCCACATTCCATTAACAAAGGTAAAAATAGTCTTAAAGGGCCAAAGGGAGTGGTGATGGTGTAAGAAAAGAAACCAACAAAATATTTGCCTGGAGCAGGATGCTGCTGTCTGAAAATATAAATAAAAGAAAACGAAAATATGCAAAGTAAAGGAAACAAAATGGGGAAAATGGACTTTATGGTCTGAATTTGTTGAACTCTGTTGAGGTCAGAAAGCTGTAAAGAATTGAATTGAAAGATTGCTGTTCCTCAAGCTTGCGTTAAGCTTCACTGGAACAGAGCAGCAAGTCAAAGACAGGAATGTTGGCGTGAGAGCAAGTTGGAGAATTAAAATGGGAAGCCATCCAGATTCGCTGCTCACAGTGTGGTTGTCTCAAAATTGGGGAGGTCAAATGCAGATTGGGTGACCACTTTGCAGAATATCTGCATTCAGTCTCAGAATATGACCCCGAGTTTACAGTCACTTGACATTGGAATAACAATGGTTTCGGAACCTTATCTTTGATCAGAATTAATGACCTGAACACTCTTATGTGATAGATTTGTAATACATTACTTTTTCAAGGTGGTGAATCCCTATCATCTGCGTGTGCGTAGAAAGAATTCAGTGACTGGAAATAATGTGAAAATGAGTTTACAGCTGTATCAAGTTGACAATCGCAGCTATCTGCTAGATTTCATGAGCATTGATGGTAAGGTGACACTTGTTTTGTCTCATTGTGTATTATCTGCAACTAAAATGTGGTGAATGTTATACTATTGTCCAGTAGCCAGCTTTTTATATTTTTCATCTCAGTAATTCCACAAGGCTTTCCCGGTGAGAAATGGTTTTGCTATCTCTGGCTTGTGTGGACTAAACCATTAAGATGAATGGTTTATCTGAAAGTGCTAGAAGCACATACAAGGCCAACAGTATTTATTGGGAGAAAAGATAGATTAATATTTTGAATGTAAACCAATCCTCAAAATAAGAAAATGGAAGACAGATGAGTTTTCAATAGGACTGAGCAAAACAAAGAGAAAGAAACAGAAGTGAACTAGTAAAAATCCCTCCCCCCCCCCCCCATTAGAAGATTGAATGAGTTGGGTAGATAGTAATCAGATCTTTTAGGCTGGAAGTGAGAACTAGAGCAGAGTCTACAAGAATCAACTCAGTGAAGCAATGAAAATACATTAAGAAGCTTAAAAGTGCTACGTAAGAAACAGCACTGGAGTCATGTGTACAAAAAATGACAAAATTGAGGAAACTAAAAATAGAAGAACTGCAAGTGACATGCAGCAAATACTGGAATAAAAGTAAAACTGCTAAAAGCACATGTCAATGTGTCAGTACAGAGCATGTTAAGAGTTACAGTGCAGATTTGGCGGGTGAGAATTGAGCCCTGAAATTTCCTGAATTGGCATAACTGGCACATTACATTGAAATTTAAGCTTTTCTTTCTGTTGGCGTATTGCACCGAAATTCCAGCGAATTTCATTAGCATGCATGTTCCACAAAACAAGTGGAAATCGATCTAAACAATTAAGACTAAGCTTTTGTCATATTCTTCTTTTAAGCCTTTATTTATGTATGAGGATTAAAGTTTAATGCCACAGTCAATCATTTGTGTACATGGGTACAGATTTAAGTTGATGCAATCATGGTAGCCTTACAATTTTAATGCAAGTTTACTGATGCCAAGAACATACATTGAAAATTGTAAAAAAATACATTTTGGCTCCAGCAAGTAAAATTTAAAGAAGAATCACCATAAAACACCAGAAACATTTCTTTGGACAGATGTGTATTTGTAACTAGTTCAGAACTGACATAAATTCAACACATTAGTGTGAGCAGTATCTTTGGATGGGCACAAAACTTTGCTAAATGAATGGCAGAGGATTTTGGTGGCCGTTCAGCAGAATGCAAATAAAAGAGCAAGAAAATTTGGTCACAGTGTAAAAATGAGCAAGTTATTTGCTCTAAATTTGTGGCATTATTTCAGTTATGCTGTTGTTTTGACTCAAGTTTTCAGGAAATTCCAGACTTGGGTTGCTGTAACACTCAAAACCCTGCCATTTTGAAATAAAAGCAGAAAATGTTGGAGTGAAATGGCAGGTCAGTCAGAACTGTGCAATAAATGGGTTAATGATTCAGTGGAATTCTTCATCTAAACTGATATGGTTATGTTGATCACACTTGCGTTATTAATCAATCTCCATTTTACATGTTGTATAGTCTGTGCGTGTCCAGCATATTTTGTTTTATTTCTAATTTCCTATTTGTTTGTTTTTCCCCTCCTTTTGTGTTTTGCTTTTTGCTCTCAATCTTTCTTACTGTTCTTTGGTTATTAGATGATATTATGGAACAAAAATCAGGCTCTTCCACTCCCAAGCGTTCAGGATCAGCGGCTCTGTTACACAGGCCAAGACTGAGTACTGATGCCACAGCTACTGACAGCCAGCCTTTGACGCTCGTTGGATCACTCCCCAGCTCTCTGACTGGATGTTTGAGCTCTATGACTCCACGAAACGGAAGCCATACGATGGATTTCTTTGAGATGTGTGCTAGCCTTATTACTACACTGGCTCGCTGACAGAAAAATAGCAGCCTCCTGTTAAATCATAGAGCATCAGCTCTTAAACCCAGAAAGAATTTGCAAGAAAATACCCTTTCCACTTTGTGCATCTTGTACTTCAGCACTGGTTATAGACCATGCCAGTTTACAGCTGGTGCTTTTGTTACTTTGGTGTAGTGGAGGCTGAAGGGTAGCATTTTGCATTGTTGTTTTGAAACTCTGCAGTAATATTGTGGAGCTTTATTATTGTATCCTGTTTTGCCAGCCAAATTCATGGTATTATACAGGTTTACAAATACAACTGGAAAGGCCTAGAAAAGCAACAATTTTTATTTTAAGGCAGAGATATATTACAAATGTTAATCAGTGAAAAAACTAAAGGACGGGTGAAACACGTTTAAAGGACTTGACTTGTGATCAGGACAATTGATAAGATGTGTTAATGGAATGGATGACAGTTCATTCTTCAGCCACGTTGTGAGTAGGTTGAGATACTTATTTCTACTCGGGTTAGTTGTAGCTAGAAAGCTGTAACATTAAAACTCTGGTCTATAATAAAATGAGGTAAATTACATTGAAGTTAAAATGGCTAATTTGAAATCCTCAAATTACATTGTATGCAATTGCTAAGGTTTATTTTACTGCAGTTTTGTTTTATTGATGGCAATTTATTTGTGTGGAACTGTAGGTCTAACTATGGCTCAGTGCACAAACAAGATTAACCTGGAGAATGGTCTTTGAAACACTTCTTTAGAAATATATCCCAGCTCACGTGAATACTTCTCCGCAGCATATCTTTTACTTAGTAAAGTCAGCAGCATGTAGAGCTAGATTTGGTGTAACTTGAACTGAGTGATGAGTTTTATTTGAATGTATTTTCTGTACCTTTTATAGTACAAACTGAGAGATAACATTAAATACTATCACAAATATTTGGCACTTATCTCTAGCATTTAACAAAGATCCCCAAATCAGGATCCTTTAACAATGATTAATGTTATCATCCCTTTTTACGAGTGTTTTATTTACTAGTGGGTCTCTGATTCTCACCATATCAGATGTGCTATTTTATAAGGCCTGCCAGTTCAAAAATTGATTTTAAAAGAAATTAAGCAAATTTAAGGTTCGATTATACTTTTATTTTGCAAAATGGAGAAGTACTTTGAACTAATACTTCATCTAAACTTTCTTTCCCGCTCTTCTGTTTTTTTTTCGGGTGGCTGATCTGCCGTACATTTCCTCTACAGGTTTTATTTCAGCTTTGCAACTTTCACTGTTTCTTTGCATCCCTGATCATTATTGTATTTCTGCTACTAAACATTTAGTTCTCTTTGAAGCTTAATAGTTCAGCTAATTGATAGGAGCAATGTTCATGATTTTAATTGATTGAAAAGGATTTTGGTTATAATTCCCTGCAACTATTTTAAGAGTCCTGATGGTGACCTTTCCTCTTTAATCTAGTGAATGCAAGTGATACATATATGCTTGATGTTGTATACGATCAAAAAACTTACAATCATTCTGAACATAAAGATTCATGTTTGGCCTCCATTAAATTTGCTCTTACCCCAGGTCTCCAGATGCATCATTCCCATTAGTTTTATTTATTTTGTTGCGAGGGGGAAGGGATACTGGTGGTGTGAATGGTGAAAATCAGCAATAGCTGCCCATTTCAGGTAGCATGGTCAGATGAATGAACTCCAAAGCAAGAGATTCTTTTGACCCCAGACTGGGTTGTAGCAACTCAGAAAGAGGAGGCCTGTCAGCATCTTGAGCCCATCAGAGGTTGCTGTCCTGGTTGCTTGAGGAATGTGATGAGCTTTAAGCAAAAAGATCCCTGATCATTTACTGCACCCCCCCCCCCCCCAACCCACCCACCCATTTTGCCCCATCCAGAAATCAGGGCTCTTTGCTCTTCTAAGTTTCTAGAAATTAGATGGTTATTGTTGTAAACTTCCTCTTTCCTTCTTACTACCCTTACTACCCTCCTCCTCACTTGCCAAGGAGCCAAGCTGTTCTCCTGGGAAAATGGTGGTTGACCGTTTATGTAAAAACAAAAACTTTGCCCTTATCTAGAAACTGGTTTTCCAATCTTGTCAATTATTTGCAAATCATAGTCCCACAAATTTTCTCGAGGTTTTAAATCTCTTATAAATCTCTTTCAAAGTTTAAAAATCTCTGCAAATTTCAGAGATAAAAATATCTGTAACTTATTAATGTTATAAAAAATGTTTAAAGAAGCTTAAATGAACCATTTTAACTAAAAATGTGAAGTATGCAGAAATGGTGCTTCACTGTGCGGAAGTCCGAGTATTTGCAGTTTTACGCTCTTTTGAGGTTTTGTTTACTTTTGTTGTTACTTTCTTTCAAATGTGTTTTCCCATTTCCAAATTCTAAGTAGTGTAGTAGATAAAACAGAAATCTGCAGTGCATTTTGTCAGTTATTCTAACTATATCAAGAAAATGTTTATACTCCAAACTTGAGTCAGAAATGCTTACTATGAAATAATTTGAGAAAATGTCAAACATCTGCATGCAAATAGTTCCATTATGAATGAGCAAAGTAAAGGAGATAGATATACAAATGGAAGGCAAGCATGATATGATACATGGAATGGGTTTTGTAGATTAGTATTTGTTTATCACTTTCCAATTTTCCTCTCAGTTCTTTTCTCTTGAAGGTTTGGAGCACAGTTCAATACAGTCACTGTCCAAGACTGGAACATAGAACAGTACAGCACAGCACAGGCCCTTCGGCCCTCGATGTTGTGCCGAGCTTTGTCCGAAACCAAGATCAAGCTATCCCACTCCCTATCATTCTGGTGTGCTCCATGTGCCTATCCAGTAACCGCTTGAAAGTTCCTAAAGTGTCCGACTCCACTATCACAGCAGGCAGTCCATTCCACACCCCAACCACTCTTTGAGTAAAGAACCTACCTCGGACATCCCTCCTATATCTCCCACCATGAACCTTATAGTTATGCCCCCTAGTAACAGCTACGTCCACCCGAGGAAATAGTTTCTGAACGTCCACTCTATCCCCCTCATCATCTTATAAACCTCTATTAAGTCGCCTCTCATCCTCCTCTGCTCTAAAGAGAAAAGCCCTAGCTCCGTCAACCTTTCCTCATAAGATCTACCCTCCAAACCAGGCAGCATCCTGGTAAATCTCCTTTGCACTCTTTCCAATGCTTCCACGTCCTTCCTATAGTGAGGTGACCAGAACTGCACACAATATTCCAAATGTGGTCTCACCAAGGTCCTGTACAGTTTCAGCATAACCCCACGGCTCTTAAACTCAAAACCCCTGTTAACAAACGCTAACACACTATAGGCCTTCTTCACGGCTCTATCCACTTGAGTGGCAACCTTCAGAGATCTGTGGATATGAACCCCAAGATCTCTCTGTTCCTCCACATTCCTCAGAACCCTGCCGTTAACCCTGTAATCCACATTTAAATTTGTCCTCCCAAAATGAATCACCTCGCAATTATCAGGGTTAAACTCCGTCTGCCATTTTTCGGCTCAGCTCTGCATCCTATCAATGTCTCTTTGCAGCCTACAACAGCCCTCCACCTCATCCACTACTCCACCAATCTTGGTGTCATCAGCAAATTTACTGACCCACCCTTCAGCCCCCTCCTCCAAGTCATTGATAAAAATCACAAATAGCAGAGGACCCAGCACTGATCCCTGTGGTACACCTCTGGTAACTGGTCTCCAGTCTGAACATTTTCCATCCACCACCACCCTCTGTCTTCTATGAGATAGCCAGTTACTTATCTAATCGGCCAAATTTCCCTCTATCCCACACCTCCTTACTTTCTTCATGAGCCGACCTTGGGGAGCCTTATCAAACGGCTTACTAAAATCCATGTATACAACATCAACTGCTCTACCTTCATCTACACACTTAGTTACCACCTCAAAGAATTCAAATTTGTGAGGCAAGACTTCCCCTTCACAAATCCGTGTTGACTATCCCGGATTAAGCTGCATCTTTTCAAAAGGTCATAAATCCTATCCCTCAGGACCTTTTCCATTAATTTACCGACCACCGAAGTAAGACTAACCGGCCTATAATTACCAGGGTCATTCCTATTTCCTTTCTTGAACAGAGGAACAACATTCGCCACTCTCCAGTCCTCTGGCACTATCCCTGTGGACAGTGAGGACCCAAAGATCAAAGCCAAAGGCTCTGCAATCTCATCCCTTGCCTCCCAAAGAATCCTAGGATATATCCCATCTGGCCCAGGGGACTTATCGACCCTCACGTTTTTCAAAATTGCTAATACATCTTCCCTCAGAACATCTACCTCCTCCAGCCTATCAGCCTGTATCTCACACTCATCCTCAAAAATATGGCCCCTCTCCTTGGTGAACACTGAAGAAAAGTATTCATTCATCGCCTCTCCCAGCTCTTCTGACTCCTTGCACAAGTTCCCACTACTGTCCTTGACCGGCCCTAACCTCACCCTGGTCATTCTTTTATTTCTCACGTAAGAGTAAAAAGTCTTGGGGTTTTCCTTGATCCAACCCGCCAAGGACTTCTCATGCCCCCTCCTAGCTCTCCTAAGCCCTTTTTTAAAGCTCATTCCTTGCTACCTTGTACTCCTCAAGCGACCCAACTGAATCTTGTTTTCTCATCCTTACATACGCTTCCTTTTTCCTCTTGACAAGACATTCAACCTCTTTTGTGAACCATGGTTCCCTCACTCGGCCATTTCCTCCCTGCCTGACATGGACATACTTATCAAGGACACTCAGTATTTGTTCCTTGAACAAGCTCCACTTTTCATTTGTGCCTTTCCCTGACAGTTTCTGTTCCCATCTTATGCTCCCTAATTCTTGCCTAATCGTGTCATAATTACCCCTCACCCAATTATAAACCTTGCCCTGTCGTAAGGCCCTATCCCTCTCCATTGCAATAATGAAAGACACTGAATTGTGGTCACTATCTCCAAAGTGCTCTCCCACAAACAAATCTAACACTTGGCCCGGTTCATAACCCAGTACCAAGTCCAATGTGGCCCCACCTCTTGTTGGCCTATCCACATATTGTGTCAGGAAACCCTCCTGCACACACTGTACAAAAACTGCCCCATCCGAACTATTCGACCTATAAAGGTTCCAATCAATATTTGGAAAGTTAAAGTCACCCATGACAACTACCCTGTGACCTCCACACCTATCCATAATCTGCTTTGCAATCTCTTCCTCCACATCTCTATTACTATTTGGGGGCCTATAGAAAACTCCTAACAACTGCCCTCGAACTGCCTTTCTGCAGCCGTTAAAATGGTAGCTTACCTACGAGGTATCGACCTCATTGTTTGACCGGAGCAAGCAGAGAGGGAGTGATTCATGTGAGGAGAGCTGAGGGTAAGAGAGTTTGATTTTTTACCTTTTTGTCAGAGTTTTTTTTTCAGTGCAACAGGAAACCGGAAGTAGGCCGCGGAGAGGCCTGGGAAGGTTTTTGTCCAATAAATATGAACAGGAAGGAAACCCGATACACTACACGTGCAGTGTATCCCCCTTCCTTTAACCTAAAAAAAAGACTTGGAGTGAGAGCAGGTGAGTTTTGTTTTCTAACCTAAAGGGGGTGAGTGAATATCAGGTAAGCTCTTTCTTTTTCTTGTTTTATCCGCAAGTTATCTAGTGGGGATGGCAGGGAAGACAGTGCAATGTTCCTCCTGCAGCATGTTTGAGGTGAGGGACGCCGTCAGTGTTCCTGCTGATTTCACCTGTGGGAAGTGCACCCATCTCCAGCTCCTCAAAAACCGCTTTAGGGAATTGGAGCTGGAGCTGGATGAACTTCGGATCATTCGCGAGGCAGAGGTGGCCATAGATAGAAGCTTCAGGGATGTAGTTACTTCGAAGAATGAAGATAGATGGGTGACGGTGAGAGGGGCTGGGAGGAAGCAGTCAGTTCAGGGATTCCCTGTGGTCGTTCCCCTCGGCAACAAGTATACCGCTTTGAATACTGTTGAGGGGGACGACCTACCAGTGGTAAGCCACGGTGACCGGATCTCCGGCACTGAGTCGGTCCCTGTGGCTCAGAAGGGAAGGGGGGAGAGCAGGAGAGCAATAGTTATTGGGGACTCGATAGTTAGAGGGACAGATAGGAGGTTCTGTGGCAGCGAAAGAGACCCACGGATGGTATGTTGCCTCCCGGGTGCCAGGGTCTGTGATGTCACGGACCGTGTTTTCAGGATCCTAAAGGGGGAGGGGGAACAGTCACAAGTTGTGGTACACATCGGTACCAACGACATAGGTAAGAGAAGGGACGGGGATTTAAAACAGGAATTTAGGGAGCTAGGGTGGAAGCTGAGAGCCAGGACAAACCATGTTGTCATTTCTAGTTTGTTGCCGGTGCCACGTGCTAGCGAGTTGAGGAACAGGGAGAGAGTGCAGATAAACACGTGGCTGTAGGGATGGTGTAGGAGGGAGGGTTTCAGTTACATGGATAATTGGAGCACATTCTGGGGAAGGTGGGACCTGTACAAACAGGACGGTTTGCACCTGAACCAGAGAGGCACCAATATCCTGGGAGGGAAATTTGCCCTCCCATTTTAATACCATTTATAATACCATAATACCATTTTAAGATAGGATTCTTCCATGCATTTTCAACAGAGCTCCTTGAATTACAATCAGGAATAGGATCCATGTGTGTTTTATTGCCCCCTTTTTAGTTTCAACACATTGAGACTGATCATAATACTCCACTGCTACCATTGACTATGATGTGGAGATGCCGGTGTTGGACTGGGGTAAACACAGTAAGAAGTCTCACAACACCAGGTTAAAGTCCAAAAGGTTGGACTTTAACCTGGTGTTGTGAGACTTCTTAGCATGACTATCACAACCTAGACCAGGGATTATTTTTAAGTTACGCGTTTTGCTTTAATTTTATTAACATTATACATTTCCTTACAAATGGCAGGTAAAGATATGCTTGCATCGTAGTGGCTGATGCAAGAGACAAATGTTTCAAAAGTGACTTTGCCTCTGCCTCAGCTCCTCCTCTGCCGTATCCCTCAAACATGCCTTTGTTACCTCTGGACTTGACTATTCCAATACACTCCTGGCTGCCTCCTATTGTAAATATGAGGTCATCTAAAACTCAACTGGGTTGTCCCAACTCACACCAAATCACATTTGCTATTATATAGGCTATTTATCTGGCAATGCGATGATTTTAAAATTTTTGTCCTTCTGTTCAAATCTCTCCGTGGCCTCCCCTTTCCTTTCTCTTTATATAGCCCTACATACTCAATATGTCTGCACTCCTCCAATTCTGGCCAGTTGGAACATCCCTGGTTTTAATCACTTCATTAATGGCAGTGATATCATTTGCCAAGATCCAATGTTCCTGAATTTCGTCCCTAAACTTCTCCACCTGAAAACTTACGTTTTGACCAAGCTTTTGGTCATCAACTCTTAACATAACCTTGTAGCTCCATGTAAAAATTTTGTTTGATAATGCTCCTGTAAAGTGCCTTGTGGCAATTTACTACATTAAAGGTGCTATATAAATACAAGTTGTTATAATCAATGTAAAGGTAATTGGACTATGCAGAAGTGGTGAACTACACTAGATAAATGCAGGTCTTTTTTTTTTAATTTCCCCCCCAAACTTTCAAAATGTGCATTTACCATAGATAGGAAAGGTGGTTCTGAAACTGTTAACATATTGAGCTGAAAGGCAGAATTACAGAACCTGTCCATGTTAATTTCTCCTACTGGCATTGCGTCACCCAGGGCCACAGCTCCATAATCTTTTTGGGTCAAAAAATGATGACTCATTCTCAGTATTTAAAGGAAGTTATTCATTCTTCATGACTTGAAAAGTATTTTAATGAGCAGACTTTGCCATAGGATGCAGGCTGTATATCTGAAGTAATTCATTTATATCCAGTTGACCATTTCAGAGTGTTCCAGTCCTTGTATAAATAAGCTATACTTTACGCAGAGAGTGGTTGGGGTGTGGAATGGACTGCCTGCAGTGATAGTGGAGTCAGTCAGTTTAGGAACATTTAAGCGGTTATTGGATAGGCACATGGAGCGCACCAGGATGATAGGGAGTGGGATAGCTTGATCTTGGTTTCAGATAAAGCTCGGCACAACATAATGGGCTGAAGGGCCTGTTCTGTGCTGTACTGTTCTATGGCTGGATTAGGCAGATAAGTTCCTGGTTTATAAAGGAATAGAGATCCTGTGGTACATTAAAAAATAAATTATTTGTACAATAGAGTATGAAATGCATGTAAAGGACCTTTTATAAGCTTGTACCATGCATTTTACATGATAAAGTAGCTTTGTGAGTACTGTTTCTTTGCATCTGCCCGTAGCAAATGAAGCTTATGACATAGGTTGATAAATAAATAAGTGGACGGTTAGGTTTCAGTTTGAAGTATCAGAACGTGCAAACTTAGTACCTGCTTGGAATTGTTTGTAGATCAGATTGGTGTAATTTCAGCTGTCACCTCATGCCTGATATATGACTTAGCTGTGTACACTGTGTATCCATGAAATAATGTAAAACAATCTGGAATATTTTAAAGTCTGATTTACGTGAAATTGTTTTTGTAATTCTCTAGAACTCAACTTTTAATTATGTTGGAGTGCATATTTAAAATGCAATTTAGATCAGATAGTTTTACTTTGTTCTTACGTTTTTCACAATTCCAAGTTGCTGTAAAGTTCAGAATGAAAATGGAACATTAATTAAAAGAACACCAAGATTAAGCATATTCCACTGTTTTGGAATACACCACAGAATTAATGAAACAAGGCGGCCTACAGCATTACAAATTCTACAGCACTGACAACCTAGATTTCTGAAAGGGTTTAGAATTGATTTAGTTCACCTTAAAATGACATATTTACTGGGGTGTTTCAGTTACCCCTTTTTAGTACTCTGCTAAAGTCTTCCTGGCGTAGACAGTATGCAGCATTTCTCCCAATGCTGTGACACCATTAAGGGTGTATACTAGTGATAATGCAAATAGGGACAAGGAGGCCTTGGGAAATACTTCCCCAGTCTTGATATCACTGGAGTAGAATTTTTTGCCAGGCATTACTGGATAAAACTGTAGAATGTACTTCCCTAGTTATTGGGTAGTAATTATTCATTTTTTAAAACTGAGGTTCAACCAAGCTTCACTTTTTTGAGCAAATTGAATTGTTTTGTCAGAGGTATCTGACTAGGTGATGCGAGATATTCCTTTGGCACTGATCAGTTTTGTTTTTGTGGAGTCGAACAATATTGTATTTGTGCGTGAAATGTGGAAATTGTGTATATTTAGTTTTGCCAAAAAGGGTTGCCACAGAACATAAGGATGTATATGACAAGTCAAGTTTAGATACATTTACTCTAACTTGAGCTGTGAAGTTGAGTATTAAAATGCATCTTGCCACCCTGTGGCAGTTTGAAGCTATTGCACATAGTAAACCATGGACTGACTTTAGTCCTTTTTGCTGTGTCTCTGCTATGGTTGCCTTAAAATTTGAACATTATATCATCATAGCTTTATCTTTTTGTTTTGCTTTAATGTATTTATATAAAGAATGTACTTCTTATTTGCAAGAATCAAGTAACTGAAAAGTTTTAATGTTTGAAAATTTTCCTACACAAGTGGTAAAGGCATGATATTTCTATGTTCTATTCTGCTGTGTGCATGTTCGTCTGTATAATTGCAATGTGTGGAACACTGCTTTACTTCACCATTTGCATGTATAAAGAGAAATCTCTGTTAAACTCAGTGCCAAGTGTTAAACTTTTTTTCTAATCAAAAAACTGTAACCTTCCAAAGAACCATAGAAAAGTTACAGTGCAGAAAGTGGCCATTCAGCTCATCATGTCAGCGTCGGCCAAAATTCCAGATGCCCACCACCCTCTGGGTGAAAAAGATCTTCCTCATGTCCCCTCTAATCCTTCTAGAGTCACCTTTGGCCTCTGGTAATTGACCCCTCAGCTAGAGAAACAGGTCTAACCTGTCGAGGCCCCTCATGCTGTTCACCTCAATTAGGTTACCTCTTAGCCTCCTCTTTTTTAAGGGAAACAACCCTGGCCTACCCAGTCTTTCCATAGTTTCATCCTATTTTGCTGATTTCACAATTTAATGTTTACTAATGAAGGATAGTGAAGATTTATGAAGTGTCTTTGGATGAAATACTAGGCAGTTGGAGATTGGAAACTAACTTTAAAGAAAAACTGCAGATACTGGAAAGAGTCAAACCAGTCAGAATCTGTGGAGAGAATTGGAATTGTGGCAAACTTGATAACCCAAAATGTGAGCCAGCCAGCAATGCAGTACTGCAGTGGACTGTTACCAGGCCGGCCAACCTGAAGGGATGGGCTGTAACTGGGTGCTGTGAATTCTTTCCACTTGACTCTAACTGACCACCCTCATGGGTAGGATGATGATTGTTGAACAAATTATAAACTTAGAAATACACTGATTTTTCTAGTTTTAGTCAGGAGACTTTTCAGTCTTTAAAGAAAGTGTCTTAGAAAAGCTGGATCTGGAAAACTATTTTGCATTACAAGTATGACAGGCCACGGATTCAAGCAAGTAAAACACAAATTTGAATTTGGATCTCAAAATCTTTTATTAACAGTGAGCAATACATAAAAGTGAACTCCTAGCTAGAATAATGACAAAATCCCCTTTAATTATTACCAATTTAGATGTTGCAATGGGAATAATTTGGCATCATAAAATGGCTCAAATGATTTTCTCAATTTAGTTGGTGATATTTAGGTAAATGGTGTTCCTGATGTGGAGCCATTAATCTTAAATTGACATGGGTTGTCCAGTTCATATTGTTTCTGATACTGTGGAAGCCTGCTGCACAATCTTTCTAATCTGCACTCCTATTAAGTGATACCTCACATTGATGAGCTGCGTCAGAGTTTTGACATTTTCAAAGTTACATATTATTCCACTTCTGTTTCTTATGTCTTAATGTCATTGATTATTAGGCTTTTTAATCAGCTTTAAAGCCATCAAAGCAAACAGAAGCTTATGCCGCTGGCAATTCTTTGACTTGCTAAACGTAGCAGCCAAGGCTAAGATACAGCCAATGATAAAATGGAGCACTTTCAACATGCCTGTTATTACATAGATATCACAATGACCTATTTTCTTTTCTCTTGGGAACAGAGCTACCATGTATTTTGAAAGTGACATGATTAGGGTAACATCTGTTTCTTTTTTAAGGCCAGAGTTTAACTAGTTCAAATTTATTCTTCTGCCTGCTGCACAGATTCCATTCAGGTTACTAGTGGATGTTGCACAGTGAACTTGGTAGCTTTCACTCCAGTTCAAAAGGTAGGTTTTCTGAAATGACACGTTACATTGGTGCATATCATACCTATATTATAGCTTGGAAGTGCTTATAATTTGGGAATTTTGTATTCTAGTGCACAGATTATTATTTTTAAATTGCATTTTCACAACTTCTTTTGCCTACTGAGCACTGAATTTGACAGCAGTTTGTGATTTTTGTACTGTTGTGACTATAATCAGAAAATATTGACCACACATGTGCAACTTGTCATTGTTTCTGAACTGTAATGCCCTGCATGATATAAATGTTATCATGGTTGCTATTGCACTTTAATAAAGTACTTCAATTATTTGAGTTTGTGATCTCATTTTTACGGCATCAGTTTTTTCCAGCTACGTTGTGGGGTCTGAGATGAGTCTTGCTCTGTCAGGTTCAGTCAGTTTCTACTGGACACGATATGCCATCTCAAATTATTCATAGGACATTAAATTAGCACGGTCACTGAGAATAGGCTGATAGTATAGGAGGAGATGGATGCTTTTTTGAGCCTGTGTTTAGAGGCTTATTGGGAGAATCACAACCTTTACTCCAGGTGGAATTTTCAGCAGTGGTGCAGTAGGCTGGAAAAATGACATTGGAGTTGCAGGCATCAACTTTGGCTTTCTCCACCGTTTTACACAGCCGCTGGTGGATATAAATTGAAGGGGTGGGTGGGGTGTCAGCAACTTAGTTTTTATTTTAAAAAAATCAGGATGCCAAGTCAAAACCGAAGATCCCTCCCCTGCATACTGGCAGTGCCTAGGCATCACCCTCTCCCTGCCAAACACCTCTGGTCATCTGCTTGCCAGGTGCACGCCTATGGAGACATCCTAATTCACATCAATGTCCCCATACACATGAATGCATTATGTAACAGGGGTTATCAGGCATAGAGGTCTAATAATTATTTATTGTAAGGGGACCCCAACATTGAGGTTAAAATATGAAGTATAGATCCATGTCACTGGTATGATGGTGATTACAATTGCTTCATGCCTTTACATCAGCATGAAATGCGATTTGGGCTTCCTGTGGTATCTTCTCCTGTTGTCAATCTCATCTGACAAAAACAGGAGTGGAAAATTTCCCACCCAGTAATAAAATTAGATGAACCTGTTTATAAAAAGCTGGTGCACTTTTTCCAAAACCACTGCTCCAGAAATAGAGTCAGAGGTTTACAGCATGGAAACAGGCCCTTCAGCCTAACTTGTTCATGCCGCCCTTTTTTTTAAACCCCTAAGCTAATCCCAATTGCCCGCATTTGGCCCATATCCCTCTATACCCATCTTACCCATGAAACTGTCTAAATGCTTTTTAAAAGACAAAATTGTACCCGCCTCTCCTACTGCCTCTGGCAGCTTGTTCCAGACACTCACCACCCTCTGGAAAAATTGCCCCTCTGGACACTTTTGTATCTCTCCCCTTAAACCTATGCCCTCTAGTTTTAGACTCCCCTACCTTTGGGAAAAGATATTGACTATCTAGCTGATCTGTGCCCCTCGTTATTTTATAAGATTACCCCTCAACTCTACGCTCCCGTGAAAAAAGTCCCAGCCTCTCCTTATAACTCAAACCATCAAGTCCCAGTAGCCTCCTAGTAAATCTTTTCTGCACTCTTTCTAGTTTAATAATATCCTTTCTATAATAGGGTGAACAGAACTGCACACAATATTCCAAGTGTGGCCTTACCAATGTCCTGCACAACCCCAACAAGACGTCCCAATCCTGTATTCAATGAACCCAAGCATGCTGAATACCTTCTTCACCACTCTATCCACCTGTGACTCCACTTTCATGAACGTGTACCCCTAGATCTCTTTGTTCACCAACTCTTTTTCTTCTTTGTTCCCTTAACTCCAGACCTTCTGAAAACTTTCCTCAATTTCTCTATAATTATAATAACTGAAACGTTAATTTCAATTTCAAACATGCATCACTTCTGGAAAATGTTTTCATACAGATTCTAGTGAAGATAAAAAATCAGCTTGATTGACACCTTGTCCAGGGTGATCTTTGAGGAATGGTCACAGTGCTACTGGGGGTGTGGAACGAACTGTTCCTGCGAGAGTTGACATCTTTAAGGGACGAGGAAAGGAAGGAATAAAATGCTTTGTCAAACTGCACTGTACCCAAAAATGGAATCGAAGTTCATCTAACAAAAAAACAACCCAAAATATGCTCTTTAAATTTATTAGATTATATATTAAACCTTCACCTTAATTGAAGGTTAAGAATACAACTTTTAAAAAAATCAAATGGACCTTTGATTCTAAAAGCCATCAAGCCAACTGTCTACAGAAATAGAAATGAAAATATTCAATATAACGCCAGTAGTAACCTCAAATGTTTTTCAGAGTAGCTTATTGCTGATTAACAAAGACCACAAATTTATTTATTAGTACCTTCGTTGCAGTGCTAATTGTAAGCCTACTTGTGACATTGTGAAAAACTTAGTCGCCACACTCCAGCGCCTGTTCGGGTACACAGGGAGAATTTAGCATAGCCAATGCACCAGCATGTCTTTCGGACAGAGAGGGGAACATGCAGATTCTGAACAGACAGACAGTGACCCAAGCTGGGAACTGAACCCGGGTCCCTAGTACTGTGAGGCAGCAGTGCTAACCACTATGCCACCAGAGATTCAAAATAAGGGAATCTCAAACATGAAGTCGAACAGGATTGGAAAGAGGAAACGATTAACAGAGGTGAAAGGTCGCTTTTTGGAGCAGTCCTTTGCGAGTGGGGAGGGTTTTAAACTCAGAATATCAAGGCCCCCTCTCGGTTGCTATTTGATCCATCGTACACTTTGCTAACCATGAGTATTTTGCACATTTGGGTGTGTGAACAGCATGGCAAAATTTAAACAAACAACAAAGAAAAACAATTTACCAACGTAATGTGAACAGGTAAGATTCGACAGAAAGAAGGAAACCTGTAGTAGCGATCACCTGCGTTTTCCTGCTAGGCTAACAAACCTTTTGGGCAGCTCTGGTATTTTAAACTGCAACACAAACTAGTTTAAAATGCCGTCAGTGCGCATTATTTTATATTCCATTGATTCTACTCTTTCACCTGAATAATGAAGTATTCTTTGGAATCAAAAGCACATTGACTATTTGAACCAGAGGCACATTGAAAAACTGATTATATACCACCTGTTGTCTGTGATTTAATAGTGTGAATTGCAGAAAATGTTTAAAGTGCTATTTCTATAAACACAGTTAGTGACAGCTGACTAGAATTTTGGCATGTTGTTGAAATGATTGTGGATTAAAGCAATGGCTATAAATTATAGAACTCGATTGTGAAAAAAGTCTTACATATATTACAAATTTTCTTTTTAAAAAAGTAGTCCTTTGAAAATAGTGACTGGTCTTCATTTCCTTCTTTCCAAAGTATGCAACCAATTAATTCTGGTTTCTGTAAATAAAAAATATTTTTGAATATAAATTACTGTTGTGTAAAAATTAAAATATTAATAAAGGAAATTATGAAAGGTACTTACCCAAATATTAAGTGTTGTACGTGAACATAACCATCTAAAAGATACAAACAAAACAACTAATTTTAGTGGATGTTAGTGGATCCACTTTGTTAGTGGATGTGGCTTTGATTTTAGTTTATGCAGGTAAACATATTTTCTATCCCTCTTTGTGTAATAAAGTGGCAAGTAGTTCTTCAAAGTTTCATCAGTGTGCATTGTACAGAAGGCATTAGTCCTAGATTTGTAGCTGAGAATTGGCAAAGCTGTTTACAGGAATAGGTGAAGCGTAAATTCAGTTCCAGGGTTGCATAATTATTCAGGAACCTAACTATTGAACCAAATGCTTGTCAGAACTATTTAATTCTCATCAAGGAACTTCCCTTAAAATTCTAACCATTTATTTTCAAATGTCAATGCAATGGTTTTACTAGCTGTTTGAAAATTATTTGAAAACAAAACAAACTTGCAAGGAAAATTAGGATGGATAAAGCCAGTAACCACGAGGACAACATTTTAACTTGGTTGTACTGAATTGACAATGCGAAGTAGAAAATGAGCAACTGAGAGAAAGTGGAAACCATACTTGACAAATACAGAAAATTGCTATCCTTCATGTATAGGCAAAGGCCTCCTTCTGCACTGTAAGGATTCTATGATTCTAAGAAAGGTGAGATATTTAAGCTTGGTGGTAAGGGGTCTGCGGGTGCAGAGATGAGAAATTAATCAATGCATATTTTCCTGAAGGGGGTGGTTCAGTGACCAGAAACTTGAGACATTAGCCTAGGGATAGTAAAGTCATATGTAGCCATCTCACTGCCACTCAAACGCAAAACTGACCCAAGCATCAGCTGTGACCTTCATAATCTGTTCATCGTACAATGCAAAACTATCAAGGTGCCGTGTTTATTAAGCAATGCACAGATTTTGGATTATGTTCATAATTTTTATTCAAAAGATTCAATACATTCTGTATTGGGGTAATAAGCAATATTTTCTATGCAATTAGAACCTAATGTGATCATCTGTAACAAGTGCTACTTACATTTACCGTCAGCATTCCGGCAGATTATTTGGTTTCCTTCTCCGACATCTATTACATCCAACTTCTCTCCAGATTTTATGGGTAAATATAAAGGTCTTTTTCTCTCTTGCACAGCATTCTGCTCCACAACTGCAACGTTCTCCACAACTATCTCTTTAGTATACTAGGAAAATATCCACAAAATGTTAAAATGGATGTTTTAGCATCTTGTGTGAATGTCACAAACTGCAAATCCTAGTCCATTACCACCTGTTTTTCGGTCCTTAACTACTTTCCACTGATACGCACCTGTCAACTCCTGGCACAATTATTCTATGCAACCAGGATAGCGGGCACACACCAGCATGATCTTCTGATGAAAGGCTCACACAAGTTGCACATAGATGGAATGGAAATCCTCTTGGTTCACAAATGCCCTTGGATTTCACGATGGAGCTTTGTTAGCTAAGTGGGTACAACTGATGACAACTTGAACTTGGAGAATCCAGCTATACAAGCAAAGCATTTGACTTACTTTGCTGAATGTAAATGAATTCATTTCCTTGCCTCAACATTGGATCTGTCACCACTTTTATCCAATGGTGTACTGAGACTCGTAAAATGCTGCAAAGGTCTCCGGACTATGCCTGGAATGACCCCAGTGCATAAAAGTTCAAGGCCACTGCTATCTTGAGAGTGGCAGGCATTGAGTGGCCACCAACATGAATAGAGCCAACGTTTTGAGTCTAGATGACTCTTCATCAGAGCTGGGACTAATCTCCCGAGGTAGCAATTCACAGAGGACTGTCAATGTCTCCCTGGAGAGATTCAATCTATGAAGGCATTTGCATTCTGACCACTGAAGGTAGGTCATCCTTTAGCCTGAATATACTGTGCACAGTACATTGTCTTCTCCTACATCAGCCTGCCTGTTGTCTCTTCTGCTAGAATTTAAATACAGAATCTAACAGGCCTTTGCACAGTAGCAGATCCCCTCATCTGCCTGAACAGCTGCTCTCCTCTCCAGTTCCTTATTGGAAGAGGAGCCTCCTCTAGAGTGCACAATATCCATGGACAATGGCAAACTCCAGTTCCCATGCTGGAGTACATTCCTGTCTGGAGACCCCTTTCCTCTCACTCCCTCCTTATTTGTTAAGGCAGCTTAAGATGGTGAATAAATAAAGAGCAACAAGATCCAAACACAGCCACCTTCACCAGCAGACTCTGCTGCTGAATGCAGCCATGATCCCACATGCAGGCCTTTTTATCCACCCTTGCCCTGCCTCCTCATACACGCCGTGATTCACTCCCAACATTGTTTCTGTGCGCCTAACAAATATGAAGCGGGCAACATAAAATCACAATGGATTTGGTGTTTAACAAGATCACTTGCTCATTAATTGGATTTTTAAAAACGATGGGTAGGGTTATAATTTTGGCGCTCGAGTGCCTTCGGAGACTGGCATGATAATGTCCGGTTGCCAATTTGTGGTTGTAAAATCCAGCCCATAGTCTTTAAACTGAAGCAGAGCTCTTATTGCTGACCCTAGTGTATCCACCATGTATTTTCAGTGAAAATCATACTGATTTTTTTTGGCAGAATGCATCATTTGGAAAGTAAACTCACCTTAAATTTTTCTCTAAATTCTTGCTCCTTTAACAGTTTCTTCTTATCCACTTTCGTCTCCTTTTCTTCATTTAAATCTTTCCTCTTGCCTTTGAATATTCCTTTTGCCTTCTCTCTAATAAAAAAAAACAAGTTTTACAGTTCCACATTGGTCTTTCAGGTTTATTCACAAAAAGTGGCATTTTTGCTTAAAAATATAGAATATGGAGCCGAGTCCATGTGGAGTTCACGTCCTCGTGGAGCGGAGTCCACGAAAAGATCAGCCATGATCTTATTAAATGGCAGAGCAATCTCGAGGGGCCAGATGGCCTACTCCTGCTCCTAGTTATATTCTTATTTTTCTGCTTTATAACAGAATTAAACATCTAAAGCCAAATATAACATTGGTTGTGTAGTGCTTAGGATTAGCCTAAAGATACAAGATCTTATTGAAGTTTTCTTTTTTAGTAACTTCCTATATTATTTGTATTTATGTCAAAGTTTTATTTTAAAATCCATTCCAGTTTTTTTGAACAAAGTAGAATATTGAAATGTTTAACAGTTTTTTAAAAAAGTTTATTTATTGGAGTCACAAGTAGGCTTACATTAACACTACAACAAAGTTACTGTGAAAATCCCTTAGTTGCCACACTCTGGCTCCTGTCCGGGTACACCGAGGGAGAATTTAGCATGGCCAATGCACCTTACGAGCACGTCTTTCGGACTGTCCGAAGAAACTGGAGCACCTGGAGAAAACCCACCCAGACATGGGGAGAATGTGCAGACTCCGCACAGACAGTGATCCAAGCTGGGAAGTGAACTTGGGTCCCTGGTGCTGAGGGGCAGCAGTGCTAACCACCGTGCTGCCCTGCACTGTGTGTGTTAATGATGGGATTAGAGTAGTTAGCTCCAAGATGTAGCAGTGTCACAAGTATGATGGGACAAATGGTTACTTACTGTATTGCAGTTTCTGTGACCTGTTAAGCACGCTAATATTTTGTTATACTTTGGTAGATGGATGTTCTAGTTACTTGTTCTTAAAAAGGTTTTTCTTTTAACTGATCAACTGCAAGTTTGCAGCTGCCAAATGTTTTGCAAAGAAAACCACCAGTGCAGTAATTGGAAAAAAAACCTCAGTATTCTTGTGTTCAAATGTTCTTCTCTCCTAAAGGCACCACCCCCTATTGGGATAGATTTCCACTGACACTGCACCCCAGGGGCCAGTCTTTCATTTGCAAATCTTTGTCTCAATATGCACTTTGACTATGGCGAGCCTTGTAGCCATGCCAAATTTTGTTCTTGTCCAACTCTACCTCCACACACCTCTTTAGATCCAGCAAAAGTGTGGGGTCACTCATCCTCCACCCTAACCTAGTAGTGCTGATGCCAATTATGGAATTCTACTGCAACCCAGCTGAGATTAGTACAAATGATCTGTATTTTGTGTTGCACTGAATGGGAAATTTATTTAAGTCAAGTGGGTAGCTTGTGAAACTATAAAAATACTTAGACACACGGGACAAAAGTCTGGATTCAAATTATTTGAAGAGTGAGCAATATATCTGCACAATTTATCAGTTTGATATGGATTGTTAATGTGTCAAATACAGATCACAAGTTTTCACAACTTAATTTCACTGGATAATTTTTCTATGTTGTACCATACTTTATGATTGTTTTCACATCATGAAATCACAAATTAACCTCTGTAAAGCAAACAATTTACACATAGATAACTGAAAGATGGAATGTGGATGGGTCTGCTTTCTATACTGGGAATTCTTGGTTTTTAGGTGACGGAGGAATGATACTAAAGTTCACTGACTAGGAGCCATAGTAAGTGAGGAGAAATAAAATAGAAGATTGCATCAAGACGACTGCATTAAGACATAGATTGATTCATGGGAGTGTGCAGAGTTGGAAGGTACAGTTCAATCATGAATTGTACATTTTGAGAAAAGTGACAGTAAAAGGAAGCATGCCCTTAAGCAAAATTCATAAGAGTGAATGAAGAGGGAAATCTGGTGATTTGCAGATTTTTTAAAAAGTGAGAGTGCAGGTAGGAAAGTTTGCAAAAGTACAAATTGGGTTCTTAATTTCATTCACTTCCAACACGATCAATGGAATGATGCCGAATTTGTGCAAGGAATTGGTTCGGTCTCAATCTGAGCAGCAGACTTTAAGACTGCTATGAGAGGTGTGTAAAACAAATAGGAAAGATTTACAAGAAATTATACATTAGGAAGAAAGACTCAACATTTGGGTGACACAGTGGTCAGCAGCACTGCTGCCTCATAGCGCCAGGGGCCAGAGTTGGATTTCCAGCTTGGGTGACTGTCTGTGTGGAGTTTGCACACACTCCTCGTGTCTGCGTGGGTTTCCTCTCACAGTCCAAAGATGTGCTGGTTAGGTTGATTGGCCAAGATAAATTTTCCCTTAGTGACAGGAGGTTAGCAGGGTAAATAAGTGGGGTTATGGGAATAGGGTCTGGGAGGGATTGTGATTGGTGCAGACCTGATGGGCCAAATGGCCTCTTTCTGCACTGTAGGAATTCTATATTTCACTAGAAAGACAATTTTAGGCAGGGACCTAAAGGCTATTTCCAAAATTATAACCAGTTTTGAGAGTAAATTGAATTACTAATTGTTAAATTGATAATAAAGAGATATGAACTGATGATTACTGCTTGAACAAAAGCAGAAGTCAGACAACATTTTTTGATGAGTTATTAGATGACAGAATGCTTTGCTTCAAAAAAGATGGAAGAAAAGTACTTTTGCAGGCTTACATTTCATAAGGCGGCTTTCTGTATGAACTTTATATCTTTAACAATTAGGCAGCTAATAACAAACCTTTTAAACCCAACTTCTTTGACAAGCCTTTTGGTAATCGACCCAACATTTCCTTGGGTGGCTTGTTATCACATTTTGTTTTATAACGGGCTATAACTTCCACTCAGCAGCGGAAATTCATGTCCTGCTGAAATTACAAGAGTTTAAAGCACACTGACCTGCTCCGGAAACCTTTGTTTCAAACCTCTAGATCTATTGGAAGCTGCAGTGAAGGCTACAGTGCGATGCAACTACAGCAGGTTCGGGGAAGGCATGCTGCCGCCGCTCCCCACCCCCCACAATGGCCAGTAAGTTACGGGCCAATGTTCCTGTGAAATGCTTTGCAGATATTTATAACAATTCATAAGCCACAGAAAGTTTACGGCACAGGAGGAGAGCAGTACATGTGCTGGCTCTCAGAGGGAGAAATTCACCCGCTGTCACTCCCCTGCCCTCAATTTTCTTCTCAGATTATAATCCAACTCCCTTTTGAATGCCCCATTTGAACTCGCCTCCACCACACTCAGGCAGATCCAAACTATCCTAATTCCTTGTTCGTTAAAACTTTCTCTAAAGTTGCCATTGCGGTTTTGCCGATTACATTAAACCCGTGTCCTCTGGTTTTTGATCCTTCCACCAATGGGAACAGTTCCTCCCTATTCACTCTGACCAGACCCCTCATGATTTCGAATATCTTTATTAAATCTCCTCTTAACCTTCTATTCTCCAAGGAAAAACAGTTGCTTCCCTTATTTATTCTTTCAATCCCCTTAGAACTTCTATATTCAGATTATTATCCAGCTGACATCTGTCATAAGAACAGCATTTCTTCTTCATCTTAATCCTGTTAGTCAGGGAGAGAGATGATAGGATGATTTTTCCCCTTTCACTTCACCCCACTCCCCCCCCCCACCCCCCGCCCCCTCCCGTGTCCACAAAAAAGTGTGTTTAGGAGGGAGTGATTTACTTTCTTAATTATTGTGAATTTTAGTAATAATCATGAAACAGACTTTGAGTCAGAAGAAAAGATGTCTATTCACACAATGCCTCAAAATGCAAATGCAAAAAAAACACTCCCAACATGCACATAGATGCTCACACACAAATGAAGAGGAGTTCTAGAGAATTAAATGCCGCAGCTACAGAATATAAGCAGCAAATCATGTTCAGATAGTGTCCTTTTAAGGTGTATACTGTGTACGCCTAGATGAGTTCTCTCTCATAGTTCTTTGAATGGAAATTGGACACGTCCAGGTTTCTAAATAAGGTTATGGCCCAGTTTCTGTAGAGGTGAATCTTGCAGCTGTAAATTAATTGGTTGCCCTCATACTGCCCGAGGAATGTTTCATCATGTCCTGATGGTTCCCAGACTTTTATGGCTTCTCTCTGGTACTCCGAGTAAGAAAGACTGGTTATCTAGAGATAGTTTCAGTCACATGACACCCAATACCTCCATTGTCCACATAACCTATTTGAAGTTAGCAACCATGGCCACACAATGGTGGCTGTTCATACCTGCTTATGATGAACCGATTTCTAATCAACTGTTTTGTTAAACTTCAAACTTGGTGACAAAATTCTGGACTTGAATTTTAAACACCCAGTCAATAGGATGTATAGATTCACAAGTGGTTTTGGATTGTGAATGTTTTCAAAGTCTGAATGACCTTTGACAGCCATCTTGGGTAGCAATTTGACCACTTTTTAAAGCTAGCATCAAAAAAGTCCACATTGAAGTCTGAATCTTGAAAGTTAAGAATATGATATCCTTACTGGGCATGACCATCCCTGTATCTTTTGTCATCCAGGGAGCTCTGGATTTATTTGCCCTACCTTTCCCATTTGTTGAAATACACCGTGACTGTGTCTTAACTCTCTCTTCTTTAAAGGCAACTCATTGTTCAGTTACCATTTTGACTGCCAACCTTTGATTCCAATTCATTCAGATTTATTCTTACCCCATTGAAGTTGGCTTTCCCCTGGTTAATTATCTTACCCTGGATTATTCTTTGTCTTTCACACAGCCAACCTAAATCTTATGACACAATGCCCGAAATGTTCCCCTATGGATACTTGATCCACCTTATTCCCAGGACTATGTCAAGCAGTGACTCCTTTCCCATTAGACTAGAAACATATTCATAGAATCCCTACAGTGCAGGAGGAGGCCATTCGGACCATCGAGTCTGCATCAATCACAATCCCACCCAGGCCCTATTCCCATAATGCCACATATTTACCTTGCTCATTCCCTGACACTAGGGTCAATATAGCACGGCCAATCAACCTAACCTGCACATCTTTGGACTGTGGGAGGAAACTGGAGCACCTGGAGGAAACTGGAGGAAACCCACGCGGACATGGGGAGAATGTTCAAACTCCACACAGTGACCCGAGGCTGGAAATGAACCCAGGGTCCCATGGCACTGTGAGGCAGCAGTGCTAACTACTGTGCAGAAAATTTTCCTGAACACATTTGGATCGGTGGCACAGTGGTTAGCACTTTTGCCTCAGCACCAGGGACCCAGGTTCGATTCCTGGCTTGGGTCACTGTCTGTGCGGAGTTTGCACATTCTCCCCGTGTCTGTGTGGGTTTCCTCCGGGTGCTCCACTTTCCTCCCGCAGTCCGAAAGACGTGCTGGTTAGGTACATTGGTCATGCTAAATTCTCTCAGTGTACCCGAACAGGCACCGGAGTGTGGCGACTAGGGAATTTTCATAGTAATTTCATTGCAGTGTTAATGTAAGCCTACTTGTGACTAATAAATAAACTTCAAAGTCCCTCATTATAAATATTGTATAATTCTTGCATCTCTGAAAATTCCTTGAAGATTTATCCCTCAATATCTTTCCCACAGTTGGTTACTTGTGGATAATACAGAAATGCAATTGCATCTATTTTGTTTCTTTGCTCTAGTCAAATAGGTTTTGGCCTTGGCCCCTCTGGGACATCCTCTCTCTTCAGCAACGCAGTTTTCTCATTAATCAATATTGCCACCCTTCCTCCTTTCCTTTCTTTTCTGAACACCTAGTTTATTTAATACCCAGTCTTGTCCTCCTTTAAAGGCAGGTTATTTTTATAGACACATCATTATATTTCCACATGGCAATCTGCGCCTGTTAACTCACCAATCTTATTTACCACACTCTTGTGCATTAGCATGTATGCCTACTAACCCCAATTTAAACTTTATTACTTTCTCCCTTACTCTGGACCGACATTATAACTTATCATTTACTACTCTAGTGTTGTGTCTCTCCCATTAGTCTGAGCACCTTGGTATTCCTCTCTGATATTACCTCCTGGTCACCACACACTTGCAAAGTTGGTTTAAACTTTCTTTAACAATACCAGCAAATCATCCTGCAAGGAAATTGGTCCTAACAATGTTTGGCTGCATCCTGTCCAACGTGTCCCATCTCCGCCACAGCTGATCGCAAGGAATCTAAATCTCTCCCTCCTGCACCATCTAATGCCCAGGAATCTAAATCCCTCCCGATTGCACCATTTTTCCAGCCACATTCAGCTTTATCCTAGTTCTATACTCACTTGTGTGTGGTACCAGGGATAATCTGGAGATTCCTAATTTTGAGTTCTACTTGCTAATTGTCTACTTAGCTCCTTAAGTTCTGACTGCAGGACTACATCTCTCATTCTGCGTATGTTGTTGGAATCAATATGGACCATAATTGCTTGCTGTTCACCCTCCCCTGTTGAGAGTGCTCTGAAGATGATCAGTGGCATCCTTGAGTGGCACCAAGAAGGCAGCCCACCATCCTGGATGCACAGCAGCAGCCTCTATGTTCCCTACCTATCGAATCTCGTGTTACTATTGCCATTCCAGTCTCCTTTTTGCCCCCCCCCCCCCCCCCCCCCCCCACCAAAGCTGAGCCACCCATGGCTCCATGGCCTTAGCTCTGGCTGCACTAGAACACCTAGTTTATTCAGTTTTTAGTTGACTCTTTAGTTCACTTTTTTTTAGTTGAAGTTGTTTGGTTCGTCCCTTGCCATGTATCCTTTTATAATCCTCCTCCTTAAATGCCTGTTCAAAACCATTATTTAACAATGTTATAATCTCCGCTGTGAGTGAATGTTAATCTCTGATCATCAAAGATCAAATCTAATGTAATCCAATTACAGCCAAGACAATGTTCTGAAGTGGTCAGACTCTGTCTTTCCTTGCTCTGCAGTTGCCTTCCTGTAACTAAAGCAAAGACCATCATTGATAGGGGGCTTTTCAGGAAGGAAGAACAGTTAGGAATAAGGATACCTGTACGGTGTACGTATGGAAATACAAGGCTTAATTATTTGCAGTTTATGCACTTCATTCAGTAATCAGAACTGAATACTGGTTGGAGAGTGAGGTGTCCTCAGAGAACACCTGCCTGTTAGTAGTCACGCATTTCCTCTCTCCCTGCGTAATCCCTGCTATCCATGAAGCTCTCAACTTCACGGATGCAGGACCATGACTCCAGCTAATCGCTCAAGTTCTGAAACCTGAAGCTTGAGCTGCTGCAACTGATGACACTCATGCACACAAGAAGCGTCTTGGAGTTCCCACGTAGCACCGGATGTACATTAATACTAGGGGGCATGCACTTAAAGTGGCAAGGGGAAAGTTCAAAGGAGACATGAGGGGAAAGCACTTTTTTTTTAAACAGGTGTCTGCAACATGCTGCCAGGAGTGGTGGTGGAGGCAGAATCGATAGGGACGATTAAGGGGTTTTTAAGATAGGAACATGAATATGCAAGGAATATAAAGGGATATGGACCAAGGGCAGATAGAAGGGATTAGTTTAATTTGGTGTCATGTTCGGCACAACATCATGGGCCAAAAGGGTCAGTTCCTGTGCGTACTGTTCTACGTTCTATGCACAGTTGCAGTTGGAGCAGCCTTGCCATTCCTCCATTAGATTATAAATCCTGCTATTAATAATAAACCTTAATACTACCAAGATATCTTACTCTTTATAAAAGAAAGACTCACTAGCTATTCACAACCCTTCTGTTGTCATCGCTTAAATATAGGGAAGGCAATTGAATGCTTTAGTTAAATTTTTAATATTTGTTTAAAATTTTACAGCTGCTTAAAGTTTTTTAAATTGTCACAAGTGAGGCTTACATTAACATTGCAATGAAGTTATTGTGAAATTTCCCTAGCTTAGACTCGGAATCTTGGAATCTTAGAAACCCTACAGCACAGAAAGAGACCATTCGGCCCATCGAGTCTGCACCGACCACAATCCCACCCAGGCTCTACCCCCATATCCCTACATATTTACCCACTAATCCCTCTAACCTACGCATCCCAGGACACTAAGGGCAATTTTAGCACGGCCAATCAACCTAACCCGCACATCTTTGGACTGTGGGAGGAAACCGGAGAACCCAGAGAAAACCCACGCAGACACGAGGAGAATGTGCAAACTCCACACAGACAGTGACCCAAGCCGGGAATCGAACCCAGGTCCCTGGAGCTGTGAAGCAGCAGTGCTAACCACTGTGCTACCGTGCCGCCCACTACTCAGTCCATAACTTTGGAGAAAGAAAAACACAGCAGCGATACTCATCTTTCAAACAACTCACAGCTTTCCTATGATTTCACTTTGATTTTCTGTAAAACTTGTTTCAAACTTCAGTGCGTTGTCCAGTTCCCAAGTCTCTCCTCAGGTAAGTGATGGACCCTACGACAGGGCCTCAATTCATCTTTTTTCTGGTGCTCCCGATTCCTCAGAGGTCTACTCGAGCTACCAAGTCTCTCCTCAGGCCCCAATAATCTGCTTTAATTGACTCGATCCCTCCCAGCTCTGTTCCAGCTCCTGAGTATCTCATTCGGTTATTTTGGAGCTATCAAATAAGAATGCATTGATGGATTCCTGTCATCTTACCCCCTATAGGATGGTTTGGAGATGAAGTGATAGCATTGATGACAATTAACGCAAAGACCATCATTGATGGGAGGCTTTTCAGGGAGGAAGAACAGTTAAGAATAAGGACACCCGTTTGGTGTACGTATGGAAGACGCAAGGCCTAATTATTTGCAGTGCTTGCAGAGCAGAACCGCAAAGTCGGTTAGGATTATATTCACTGGAGTTTAGAAGAGTGAGAGGACATCTCATAGAAACTTATAAAATTCTAACAGGGTTAGACAGGATAGATTCAGAAAGAATGTTCCAATGGTGGGGGAGTCCAGAACTTGCAGTCATTGTTTGAGGATAAGATTTTAGAACTGAGATGAGGAGAAATTTCTTCACCCAGAGGGTGGTGAATGTATGGAATTCACTACCACAGAATGTAGGTGAGGCCAAAACATTGTCTAATTTCAAGAAGAAATTAGATGTGGCTCTAGGGGCTAAAGGGATCAAGGGATATGGGAGGAAGTGGGGGGGGATCAGTATATTGAATTCGATGATCAGCCATGATCAAGATGAATGGTGGAGCAGGCTCGAAGGGCCGAACGGCCTACTCCTGCTTCTAGTTTCTGCAGACCAAGGAAAGACAATCAGAGTCTGACCACTTCAGAACATTGTCTTGGCTGTAATTGGATTACATTAGATTTGATCTTGGGTGATCAGAGATTGACATAATTCACTCACAACGGAGATTATAACATTGTTAATTAATGGTTTTGAACAGGCATTTAAAGGGGAGGATTATAAAAGGATACATGGCAAGAAACGAACCAAACAGCTTCAACTAAAAAGAGCTGCCTAATGGGCATGTCTTCGGCAGTGCTTTATTTCTATGATAAATATTCATAAACTCTTCAACATAAAGAAAGTCACAAACGCTCGAAATACATCATAAAAAGACAAAGGAATGTTTGAAAGACACACCAAGTGAATCAGCATCTAAAAGAGGAAAAATGGGTGAACATTTAAAGTGAGACTTTCTATAGCCTAACTATATAATTCTGAGTTAACATGTCAGGTCGATAGCTTTTCAGGCTAACGAAAGGCCATTGACCTGAAACACCAACTGTTTTTATTTCAGATTTCCAGCATCTGCAGTAGTTTGCATTTGTGCAAAAGTTCGGAAGCTGGGCCCTTTTTTGAAATTTTGACCAGCTTTTTCCTTGAGAAACTGAACTGGATTAGTCATATAAATACTGTGGCTACCAGAGTAGGTCAAAGGCCAGGAATCCTGTGGTGAGTAACTCACCCCTCAATTCCCCAAAGCCTGTCCACCAACTACAAGGCACAGTGTAATGGAATACTCTCCACTTGCTTGGATGAGTGCAGTTCCAACAACACAAGAAGCTTGATACCATCCAGAACAAAGCAGCCTGCTCGATTGCTACCCCTTCCACAAACATCCATTCCCTCCACCATCGACAAACAGTGGTAGCTGTGTGTACCATCTACAAGAACTCAGGTCCCTTAGGCAGCAAACTCACAATCGCGACCATCTGGAAGGAAAGAGCAGCCTATACCTCAGGACACCACCACCTGGAGGTTCCTCTCTAAGTAATTCACCATCCTGACTCGGAAATATATCGCCTTTCCTTCACTGTCACTGGATCAAAATCCTGGAACTCCCTCCCTGATAGCACTGTGGGCGTACACAATGCTTACACCTCAGGCACTGCAGCAGTTTAAGAAGGCAGCTCACCACCACCTTTTCAAGGGCAACTGGGATGGGCAATAAATGCTGGTCTAGCTAACAACAAAACATTCATAAATGAATAAAAACTCAACTGCTCGGTATTCCAGCATTTTATTTTTGCAACTTATTTATTTGTGTCACAAGTAGGCTTACATTAACACTGCAATGCAGTTAACTGTTTAGTTTATAAAAGCATCACTTTACCTGATCCCTTTAGCATCTGCAGTGAAGTCATCTGTGAAATTAAACACAACAGTTTAACTTTTTTTTAAAAAAGTGAATAAAAGTTCACAAAAGTTTACTTATGAACTTTTAACATTAAAAAAAACCAATTTATTAAACAAGAAAAAATGAACTATATTACACCAGACAAAAAAAAATGTTGGAAAGATCTCAGTATGAACACAAAAATGATTCAACACACTATTCCCTTTAGCCAATCTATACCCTTACAGACACAAAAAGACCCAGTGAAGATTTACACCAAGGCTTCTTGCTTGGGCTGGCCCCGCTGCAAACAGTTTTCTCGCTGCTGATTTCTGAGCATTCACTCGATGCATTTTCCCCAGCTGGTATCTTTCCCGGAGACACCCAAAACCGCACTTTAAACTCACTATCACTTCAACGGCAGAGTAAACACAAGTCCCCTAAACTCAGTCCCCCCCCCACCCGACCCCAGCAGCATCTCTTATCAGAGAGCTTGGAACTCTCCGACACACACACTCCACATTTGTTCTCTGCTTTCCCCATCTCCGTGTCTCTCACTGGATCCCTGTCACTAGGCAACATCAGTTTTTTTCTACTTTGTGCTTTGCTTGCCCCGAAAGTCACTGAACTACTTTGTAACCCATCACTTCAGGAATTGTAAAACTACATTTAAAAATCAGTGCATACAAACAAATCTGGAAAACCTGATCTTTTTGCTCGGAGGCCCTCCAGATTTCCTGGTACCAAGCTCACAGAAAAAAATAAATCAAACTGAAACCATGTTCCACCTTATTTAACACAAAAATATAAATATAAATACAAGTTGTACATTATTTCTAACAATATCCAAATATAGATTTGATAAATACAGTGGCATAACTTACCCTCATTACTGCCAGAGGGGAGAAAAAAATAAAAATTAAAATCCACAAATAATAATTGATAACAAAATACATAACTATGAAAACCATATTCACCAGTAACTATCACCCGATTGATGTGCAAATTCATACAATTTTAAAGTAATGTGATCCTTTTAACAACTGCAATCACTGAGTGAGTAAGATTGCGGATTCTCATGTTGTACCCAAAAGACACAATCAATGCAAAGCCTGATGGATTTTGCCTACTCTCAGTAGGCCAACCATCCAGCCAATCACATCAGTAGCTGGATGCAGTCATCAAGCTCTTCAGCACAATTTCCGGTTGGTGTCCCAGGGCAGCACATGGTTAGACTCATCATAGAATCTCTACAGTGCAGGAGGCGGCCATTTGGCCCATCGAGTCTGCACCGTCCACAATCCCACCAAGGCCCTATCCCCGTAACCCCACATATTTCCCCTGCTAATCCCCCTGATACTAGGGTCAATTTAGCATGGCCAATCCACCTAACCCGCATACCTTTGGACTGTGGGAGGAAACCGGAGCACCCGGAGGAAACCCACGGTTGAATAACCTTTTTAAAAAGAAAGTCGCATTCACTAAATCAACATTTATTTCCAACTTGAGCACATTGCAGATGGCTGGAAGGAGGTGAAACGTTGCTGCAAGGTTTCCTGCTACCTCTAGAATGTTGTAAGGCAGCATTCGAAGGGAAAGGTGGAGAAAGGATCACACCAACTGCACTCAGAAATGTTGGTTGTGGATGGGAGGGGAAATGTGCTGCAGAAGCACTACCCCAGGGACTTGAATCCAAACACAGGGAGAAGTTCAATAACTTCACTAGATCAGCAAAAGTTTGTGTGAAACAAGACAGGAAGAAATATTCGAAGGGTTCACTCCATTATACTACAGTAACATATTCTTAAACATTTTGAACAGGTCCACCCCATTTGTATTTATGTATCTGGAAATCTGGCTAAAAGTTGCCACCGCTGCAGGGATTCGGATGATGGATTGCTCCTTTCCTAACTAGTTGATTAATTCAAGTTACCAGTAGACTGAGCATACCAACTGGATAATAAGTATATAGCACTAATGCAATAATATTCATTTTCACCAAAACCCGGTCTATGCTCACAAGCCAAGAGATTTTAAATCTTGGATACTTTAACACATCAGGGAGGGATTAAACACTGCACTGGCAGAGAAAGATAGCAGGGCCACATGATACACGCATCTTGTCATCAAATCAAAAACAGCACAATCAAAAGTAAAATTCAGCAAGTACACCAGTTCTACCAGCAAGAGCATTGCCATTTTCTTCAGGTATCATAATTTACTTTACCTTTCTGTTTCTTCTAACTTTGTGTTCGTTTCTCCAGTTCTCTTTACATTTTCTTCACGCTTCCTGAAGATATTTCCCCAGCTGCTCTTACCTGTGTCTGATTTGGATGTTCTGTCCCTATAAAAACCACAGAAAAATACCAGGGAATGAACCATCAGGTTTTAGTCACCTTCACTAAGTTCACTAGAAATGGCAGATAAAATTTCCTGATGTATGGAGGAGGGAGGCCTAAACACCACTGATAATCACCATCTGCTGACACTCATTGACTAGGCCACATGAACAATGGTCACTTGGAAAACCTTTCTGGAATCATACTGCAATACAAATCATAACAACAAGAAAGGAGGGAAAGAAGTTGAAGGATGAAACCTTTTACCATTAAGAAATTTAATTTTGATGAGCACATAGGCACAAGTGATCTACAGGTGGCAAAGTGACAATGACAATTTAATTACTTACTCAAAATCACCATGTTCCTTTACGTTGTTAACATCTTCATGCACACTACCTGCACTACTTTCTGAGTTAGTCATAGCTGAGAAATATAAAGAGGATTTGATTAGAAGCAAAGCAAAAGGAGTTTTAAAAACATATTGTGCACATTGAAATTTGGAAAAATATATTGGTATCCTATTTAATCCTAAACCAAGCTTTTCCATTCTTCTCTTCATAAAGACTACCAAATTCTACCTCCGTAATATTGTATATGTCCATTCCTAACTGCTGCTAAAATGACTATTTTCACCCCCATATTTGACCATTAGTATTTTGATAGGTTGCCCACTCTCCAAAAATCTCAGCTCCTCTGAAGCTCTGATGCCATATTCAATTCTGTACCAAATCTCACTTGCTCAATACCTCTGTCCTTAGTGTCCTAATGGTTCCTGGTCCCTAATAGCACAACCTCCTCCTTCCTTGAACTCTCCATTTTCAGACCATGGAGCATAGATGACTTAAGTACAGCTACCAATGGGAGGACAAAGGAAGAGTGATGTTCCAGAGACTGAAAATAAGCATGAGATTTTTCAAAGTCACGATGTTGCTTGACTGGGAGCCGATGTAGGTCACTTGTTTTGGACTGCAGGCTGAACGTTGTTTTTCTGTCTCTCTCTCTGGTATTGGAAATCCTACAGTCAGTGGCTGGCTAGCTAGAAGCTAGCGGCAAGCAGTGGCCCTATTTCTATCTCGAGGTGTGCTGGAAGCTCCAGGACTGGGAGGTCAGAGTTTCAATTCTCTATCCAAACGACTGATTCACAGCAGGTGTTGCAAAGCTACAAAATCCAGCATCACGTGAGCATACTTGCTTTCGTGCTAAGCCTAGAATGGGGTGTATATTTGGGGGAACAATATCTTTAGCTGTTAAGGTTTATACAATATCATGGTTGGTTTTTTTTGTTTGTAATTGGTAAAAGTTATTGCTTATTAATAAAAAGGTTCTCTGTCATCATGGGAACTGTCAAATGAATTGATTTTCTCCCAAATCTACAAAATGAAACTTTTAATGCCAAACAAAATGCTAAAACTACAGGAAGGCAAAGAAAGTTTTCATAAAGAGCCATAAATGTACATGGAAAAAGCATGTACGAACTGAATCAATAAAAACAATATCAACTCAAAACAGCATGCATTAATATAGCACCTTTAATGTAGTAAAACATTTGACTTAAACACAAGTATCCTTGCTTTATTAAATGGGTAAAGTAGACGAGGTTTGTGCAGAAGAGGCCCTTCAGTCCATCGAGGCTGCACCGACACATGAAATGCCCTGACCTGCCCACCTAATCCCACTTGCCAGCACTTGGCCCATAGCCTTGAATGTTATGGCATGCCAAGTACTCATCCAGGTACTTTTTAAAGGATGTAATGCATCCCGCCTCCACCACCCTTCCAGGCAGCACATTCCAGACCATCATCACCCTCTGAGTAAAAGAGTTTTTACTCAAATCCCCCCTAAACCTCCCACCCCTCACTTTTAACTTGTGTCCCCTCATAACTGACCCTTCAATTAAGGGGAACAACTGCTCCCCATCCATCCTGTCCATGCCCCTCATAATCTTGTACATCTCGATCAGGTCACCCCTCAGTCTTCTCTGCTCCAACAAAAACAACCCAAGCCTATCCAACTTCCCTTCATAACGCAAATGTTCCATCCCAGGCAACATCCTGGTAAAGCTCCTCTGTACCCCCTCCAGTGCATTCACGTCCTTCTTACAATGTGGAGACCAGAACTGCACAAAGTACTTCAGCTGCGGCCTCACCAAAGTTCTATACAACTCCATCGTGACCTCTTTAATTCCCTTTAAACATCAGAATTGGATAAGAGCTCAGAGTCCAAATATCTGCATTTTACCTGTCACCCACAAAGCTCCATACCATTGGTGAAACCTTGCATTATTGGGGCTATATAGTGACACTAAAGCAATCCGTGCCTATATGCAGCAAGATGTGGACAACATTAAGGCTTGAACTGATAAGTGGCAAATGACATTCAAACCACACAAATGCCAGATAATGTCCATCTTCAACAAAAGAGAATCCAATTATCTCCCTTGACATTCAATGGCATGACCTTCACTGAATCCCCCACTAACAACATCCTGTGGGTTACTATTGACCAAAAACTTAACTAGACCAGCCATATAAATACTATGGCTACGAGAGCAGGACAGAGGCTGGGAGTAACTCAGCTCCTGACTCCCCAAAGACCGTTCACCATCTAAAAGGCTGGTCAGGAATTGATGGAATATTCTCCACTTGCCTGTTTGATGCAGCTCCAATGACACTCAAGAAGCCCAATTCTATCCAGGCAAAGCAGCTCTCTTGATTGGTACCCCATCCTCTACCTTCAGCATCCACTCCCTCCACCACCGCTGCATCGTGGCATGCACTGCAGCAACTCACCAATGCTCCTTTGACAGCATCTTCCAAACCCTGACCTCTACCATCTAGAAGGACAAGGGATTCATGGGAACATCGCCACCCGCAATTTCCCCTCCAAGACACAGAACATCCTGACTTGGAAATATATCACTGTTCCTTCACTGTCACTGGGTCAAGATCCTGGAACTCACTCCTTAAAACCACAGGGGACACACCTGCACCACATGGACTGCAGCAGCTTAAGACAGTGGCTCACCACCATCTTCTCAAGGGAAAATAGGGATGGGCAATAAAAATGCTGGCCTAGTCAGCAATGCCCACATCCTGTGAAAGAATAAAAACCTAAATCGGTATGATGTCAGAAACAATATACAAATTAGTTCCATTCTCTAGATAAGTGAATGTTGAAATAATTCAGAATGGTTTTGCACATCAATAACATTACAGGACATTTTCACTTAAAAATATCTATTTTGGGTCAAGTGAGAAGAGGAAGTTTCAATTGCATCTCAGTCTTGATGGCCACTGCACTTCAGATAAATTCAATAATGTTTAAGACAAATTCCAAACCACCTCAGTAAAATAGCTACTTACATGAAGTGGATTGTGTTCTTGAATTTGCACTGTGGAAATATGAAATGGATAAATCGTTTGAGAAATAAACATCTAATTTCAAACTAAACACCAGTAGCAACAGTCTCATCAGAGCAGATGGGCTGCCCCAATCATGCCCGCTTCCTGACCATGCCTGAACCACTTGCCTTTGGAGACATGTTTCTCAAATAACTTGAAGTTAGGGTACATACGGAGGGGAGACAACACCAATGTGAGACAGAGTGTGGCTGGGGATTTTGTTCAGGTGGTAAGTTTTTTCTCAAGTTTAAATTTAGATTAAAAGTCAAGCTCTGACATTAAACTTTCAACCTTCAGGCGAGCTAAAATATCCTTGTTGAATATGGAGCTGCCTGGCAGTGGCTGTTATGTCAATCAGCTGAAATTAGTTGGTTCAATTAGTGTTAATATAGCAGAAAGCTAAGCTTGCTAGCTGCTATACCAGCAGAGGTTTTACAAACTGCATGGAGTAAGGGGATACATGGAGGGGAGACCCTGACAGAGCGACATACAGAGTAATAGTTGGGAATTTGGTTCAGGTGAAAATTAAGTGCTGAGGAGCAAAGAGATGCACCTTCTTCTACTTTTAAAAAAAAAACAGAAGTCTCAGATAGTTGGTGAGTTTTCTTCCTTTGTCTCCAAGCTGGATTTTGACCCCAACTCCTCAAATTCTCTCAGTGAAACATCCTTCCTGATTCTGCCTATGTTGTTGGTTCTCATTTGGACTGGTCACGTGACGGCGAGTCAAGCAGCTCTGGGATATCAGGAAGTAGTAATGGGGGAAGCTCTGCCCTTGACTTGGTCCAATAGGTACGATGTGTTGTTACCTGTGACGATGAGGAGGAGGACTGCAAGGTGGCTGTGCAGACTGACCATGGCACCATGGTGAATAATGTCATTAAACTGGGGGGGAGCAAAGAGGCATTTGGTAGTGACAGGAGACAGTATAATCAGGGGGAATAGATACTGTTCTTTGCAGCCACGATCGGGAGCTCCAAGAGTCGAGTTGCCTACATAGTGCCAGGATTAAGGGCATCTCCTTGTGGCTGGAGAGGAATTTGGGTGGAGGGAAGGGGCCCAGTCATCATAGTCAAAATGAGAACCAATGACATAGGCAGAACCAGGAATGATGTCCAGCTGAGAGAACGTGAGGAGTTTGGGTCAAATTAAAATGCAGAATATGAAAGGTAATCATCTCTGGATTGTTACCTGGGCCATGCACCAATTGACATATGGTCAAGCAGATCAGAGAATTAAACCATGGCTCAAAAAGAAGTGTGGGAAGAGGTGTTTAGATTTATGGGGCACAGACATCAGCATGGAGGGAAGAGTAAGCTATTCTGTTGGGATGGGCTACACTTGAACCGGGCTGGGTTCAGTGTTCTAGCCAAATGTATAACCAGGGTGCAGAGTGGCCTTTAAACAGATAGAGGGGAGTGGGGAGAGTTCAGGTGAGGGGAAATAGTGAAATCCAAAGAGAAAGGCCAAGGCATCAGAACAGTGCAACCATGGGGGCAAAGACAAGCATGGGGACAGAAAGCTTAACAAAAAAAAATAAAAATCAGTGAATAAGATTAATGCAGGACACAAATAGTGGTTCAGGATTTAGATCTATTCGTCATTACAGGGACATGGTTATAAAGTAATCAAAGTTGGGAAATAAATATTCCAGGGTACATAACATTTGAGGAAGACAGCCAGAATGGCAAAGGAGGAGCAGTAGCTCTGATAGTAAAGGATGGCTTAAGGACATTGTTAAGAAAAGATCTACCTCAACAACATCATGAAGTAGGATCAGTATTGGTGAAAATTAGGACTAACAAGAGTCAGAGAATACTGGTGGGAGTAGTTTATAGGGCCCATAACAGTAATTATACATTGGGCACAGCATAAAACAAGAAATAATACGAGCTTCCAATAAATGCAATAATTGTGGGGGACTTAAATCTGGACAATCAAATTGGCAAGATGATCTAGAAGATCAGTTTGTATAATGTTTTCATGATCGTTTCTTGGAGCAATACATTGTGAAATTGACTAGAGATAGAACTATCTTAGATACAATATTAGATACTTAGATACTGAACCAGCATTAACCACTAGTGTTGCAGTAAAAGATTCACAGGGAAATAGTGATCATAAAACCATTGAATTCCAATTAAGATTGAAGGGACATAATCCGGTCACAAATAAGAATCTGAAACAAAACCAATTACATGGATATGAGGGGAGAACTCGCTGTGGTTAATTGGGTAAATAGACTACAAGTTATGGAGGTAAATGAACGGTAGGAAACATTTAAACAAACAATTCAAAATGTTCAACAAAAATACATTCCATTGAAAAACTGAAACTCAGCAAGAACAATCCATCTGTAGTAAGTCAGAGGATTGGGACTGTTTAGAAATCAGCAAAGACCACCAAAAATTAGAGAAAAAAAGGAAAAATGTATGCCTCAGGGGGATTCACAACGTAAAGTGAGGGTGGGGCTTCACCCAGTTTAAGGGGCCAGAATTGACATGCTGAGCGGGTCACTGATCTGTCAGTGGGGAGATTGATGAATGCACACTGCCCCCCACCCCATCCTCCAATTGCCGATCTCCCGATCGTTGGCCTACTGATTGTTTCCCAACCCCCTCCCTGATCCTCAGCATCACTGGCCAACCCAAACCCCCCCATCCCCTGGGACAGCCCCAATCACCGGCCCCCCCATGGCCAGGCCCATTCCGCTCCATGGCCAGCCCGGATCTCACCCCCATGGCCAGGCCCATCCCACTCCATGGCTAGCCCTGATCTCACTGCTCCCCACCATGGCCAGGCCCATCTCACTCCATGGTCAGCGCTGATCTCACCGCACCATGGCCAGGCCCATCCCGCTCCATGCCCAGACCTGATCTCTCTCCCCTTCCCCCCGCCAACCTACCGCCATGTGCAGCCCCGATCACCACCTCCCTCTCCCACTGAGCCCATTGCGAAAGTGTGCAGCAGGTCCCCCACCACCACCACCGATTGGCCCCAGTAGGCCCCGCCCCCTTCAGTAGGTCCCTACCCCCTTGGTACTGCCCAGTGCGGCACCCCCACTCTGCCCCCGACCTCAATGGCCTCTGCCCCACTAGCAGGGTTAGCAGCCTCGTCCCCATTGCTGGGGGCCAGTTGTAATCCCCACTGGTGGGAATCTCTCCCGGCAGGGGAGGGGGGGGGGTGCGGGGGAGGGGTGGAAAGAGTGGTGGGGAGAAGACCCTAGGGGACTCGGAGCTTACCTAATTTCAATATGGTAATCAGCCAGAATAACCTGGGAGACTCGCAATCAGCTGGACGACGGTCGCGAGTCTCATTACAGACCCCTCACAGATATCTCCTGGCCCATTGTGCTATTTGAGCATCGCAGTCCCAGCCCACATCTGGAATACTGTGTGCAGCTTTGGTCTCCACATTTAAGAAAGGATATCTTACATTAGAGTTCACAAGATTGTGTTCACAAGATTAGTGCCTGGGATGTAGATAGGCTGGAAATTTGGGCAAAGAAATGGCAGATGGAGTTCAATCCTGATAAATGCGAAGTGATGCATTTTGGTGGGAATAATGTAGGGAGGAGCTACACGATAAATGGAAGAACCATAAAGGGTGTAGAGACGCAGAGGGACCTGGGTGTGCAAGTCCACAGATCTTTGAAGGTGACGTCACAGGTGGAGAAGGTGGTGAAGAAGGTATATGGCATGCTTGCCTTTATAGGACGGGGCATAGAGTATAAAAGTTGGGGTCTGATGTTGCAGATGTATAGAACGTTGGTTCGGCCGCATTTGGAATACTGCGTCCAGTTCTGGTCGCCACACTACCAGAAGGACGTGGAGGCTTTGGAGAGAGTGCAGAGGAGGTTTACCAGGATGTTGCCTGGTATGGAGGGGCTTGGTTATGAGGAGAGATTGGGGAAACTGGGGTTGTTCTCCTTGGAAAGACGGAGGATGAGGGGAGACTTAATAGAGGTGTATAAAATTATGAAAGGCATAGATAGGGTGAACGGTGGGAAGCTTTTCCCCGGGTTGGTGGTGACGTTCACGAGGGGTCATAGGTTCAAGGTGAAGGGGGGGAGGTTTAACACAGATATCAGAAGGACATATTTTACACAGAGGGTCGTGGGGGCCTGGAATGTGTTGCCGGGCAAGGTGGTGGAGGCGGACACACTGGGAACGTTTAAGACTTATCTAGACAGCTATATGAACGGAGTGGGAATGGAGGGATACAAAAGAGTGGTCTAGTTTGGACCAGGGAGCGGCGCGGGCTAATTGTTCTTTGTTTCTCGTTTCAAGGCTTCATTCTATGATCATCTTGCTGGTGCCAGTACAGAGCGAGACTGCGGATAGTTGGGAACCTGTCTCGGGGGCAGGGAATTCAGATGGTGTTCGTAAAGCAGAAGTGGAAATGAATAGGGTTGGGAAGCATTTTCTGATCAGGGCCAGTGTGATCTCCTGGACTCGTTTCGATCGCCTCAGGGGGTCGGAGAGGAATTTCCCAGATTTTTTTTCCCCATATTGGCCCTGGGGTTTTCACTCTGGGTTTTCGCCTCTTCCTGGAGATCACATGGTCTGGAATGGGGGGGTGGGGGTGAGTTAATAGGTTGTGATGAACAAAGCATCGTAGCTGTGAGGGACAGCTCGGTGGATAGGATATTAGGATGTAGATAGGCTGGAAAATTGGGCGGGGATCCTGGATTCAGGATTCAATCCTGGACCGGGGAGCGGCGCGGGCTTGGAGGGCCGAAGGGCCTGTTCCTGTGCTGTATTGTTCTTTGTTCTTTGATGTCCAGTGATGAGAGGCTGAATAAATTGCTCTTATATTTTCTGGAGCTGAAGAGAAAATTGGGCTTATTTTCTCTCTGGAGTTCAAGAGAATGAGCAGCGAACTCATTGAAACCTACAAAATTGTGAAGGGTCTGAAAAGGGCAGACTCCGAGATTGCATTCACTGGTCACTGAGTCTAAAACAGGGGAGCACATTCTCAAGATAAAGGGACAATTCCTGAAGGGGGACAATTCCCTGAGGGGGACAACCATGTGGCAAAGTGAAGAGGAGAAATTACTTCACTCAAAGGCTTGTGAAATCTTTGGAATTCTCTACCCCCGAGGGCTGTGCATGCTCCATCGTTGAATATATTTACGGCTAGGTTAGACAGAATTTTGGTCTCTCAGGGAATTAAGGGACTTGGGGAGCAGGCTGGAAAATTGAGTTGAAGCCCAAGAACAACCGTGATTGCATTGAAAGGCGGAGCAGGCTTGATAGGCCATATTGTATACTCCTGCTCCTATTTCTTGCATCAAGGATCATATCCTTCAGTAACAACCTCTGTCACCAAAATATCATCTCTATCTGCTGGCCATCCATTCATTCACACCGGCTGAGTGTTGGAGTCTGACCTCTCGCACTGAAATGAGGACCAGTAGTAAATTCCCTCTTAACCTCACATAGCACAATGATGTTTGCCATGCATCCTAACCCCTGAATGCAGCACTCAACGACAGATGTTAGCGTCACGAAAGAACATTTTTTTCTATTGGTCACATTCAGTTTTTGCATCAACTATTCTCAAGAGTCTGGTATACAATATTGTTTGAATGCACTGCCTTAACAACAATGAATCATACTGAATCATTGTGCAAAGTTCCCCACTGCATCAGCATACTGCATCATTAGGCAAAGTTCCCCTTCTCACCCTGTGAACTTTGCTGCCTCAGAGCAGTGACAATTAAACCACATTACAGGCAGGTTTACACTGTGGCTTACCAGTAGAACTGGGATTGATGAAACCTACTTCCTGTAAGATTGTTATAACCAGCAGGTTGGGACTACTTTCATACCATTAGATTGAGTGATTTCAGACCCAAATCTCTGAGGTGCAAATAAATTGTTCGCTGTGATACTGCATTACTCAGTTAGTTAAAAAATTAACATGGAACATATCCCAAAGCACCCTCTTCAAATTTATTCTACCCATTATTTTGCCTTTGACATATTGCAAAAGAAAAAAATTCAGTTAGTAACGAGAAATGATGATTAAAAATGCTTGTGCTCTAATCATCTTTCTTTCTGGTGAAGTACTGTTAGAAACATTAGGAATGCTTTCTGCTGATGGTCTCAGGAGTACATTCAAGAGAAATGTGTAAAGTCAGACTTGAAATGTCACAATTATTTAAGTAGAATTTCAATTAGCCAATGATGAGACACAATAAACACCTCTGAGGGGAAAAAAGATCTTGAGCTTGTTCAGGGGAGCCATTTGAAACAGAATGTGTTAAGTAGAGAGTCAGGCTAATGTCAGATCTGCCAACTATAGAAAATATACTAGAAAAAGACAACTAGGAAATGGTGCTGCAAGAGGAAATTGCTGCTATATATTAGCTGGTTTTCTCTTTCGTATGGATCGAGAGATTAGGTAGAGGAACAGAGAAAGCACTTAACCTCCTCCATTCATGTCCTCCACTATCAGCATATAGTGGCAGCAGTGTGTACCATGTAGAAGATGCACTGGAGCAACTTGCAAAGGCTTCTAAGCACCTCCCAAATCTGCAACCTCTATGACTTAGAAGGACAACGGCAGAAGGTGCATGGAAACTATTCTCTCAAAGTCAAACATTGTCCTGTCTTGGAAGTATGCCATCATTCCTTCATTGTCATTAGGTCAAAATCTTGGAATTCTTTTCCTAACAGCACTGTGGGGGTACTTTCACCACATGGAATACAGTGGTTCAAGGTGACGCCACCAACACCTCAAGGTGAACTATCCTGAGAGCAAATTTAACTGAAGCCATCATACAAAATGAGAATGCATGGAGAATAAATTAAAATATATAAAAATGAGGCGAGATAGAGCACATATAAATTGAGAAAATGAGGCAGCTCGTAAAAAGCTCCTAGTATAAATACCTGAGATGATCTTGCGCCTTTTCTTTTTTCGTTTTCCCCTTTCCATTCTCCTCCCTTTCTCCATCACCAATTTCCTTCTTGAACAGCTTTCCCAGTTCTTTCATTCGATCTTTTCTAAGAGCCCTGGATAAATGTGAGGAACATTAACACAGAATTATGCTTATATTTTCCGAGGGAAGTGCCTTTTTGCTATGAATGTGAATAGGCATGTTTGGAGATAGCTCAGGTTTTAACAGCAGTGCCCAATCTGGTCTGTGCACATGGTCCACACACATACATTTTCAACATGGATCATTACAAAGCAATCCCAAGCAAAGGCTGATGTTTATTCTCCCTACCTATAGGGGTTAAGGCAGAGCATGGAAACCCAACTGTTTCCTTATTGAGATAAGTTAACTCAGTGCATTGAAGGATTGAAACTCAAGACAAGAACTTCATTGTACAGCGCAGAAAGTCTTTGATTTGAAATTTCTAATTTATGTTGAGCTAGCTGATCTTAACTGGGTGACATTGGGGTGCTACAAAGAGACCCTTGCTGGAAAGTGAAAGTGGATATAGCATGGATAAGACTGCCTTCACCTCCATCAGCACAGATAGGCCAAGAACACTCATTGTGCAAACCTACACAATAAAGAATCGTCAATGTGTGACATGCTGAATGGTGAGCCAGTGATTTTAGGAAGGAAAGAAATAAGACAAATATTGCTAATCTGAAATAAAACATCACTTTAGATTTGACTATCAATTATTTTAGATAGAAAATGGGGCAATACCCTTGAATATATTGCACAAGCCTGTGTTAAGTTGCATTCAGACCAAACAAAAGCCCCAATGTTTGATCCTCAACCATTTCTTGATATTATAATTGATCTCACAGTAGATCACAAACACTTGTGGAGGACAAGCCCCATAAGACATGGAATACCTACTGCCTAATATTGACCCTTTCCATTGCTTAACAGCCAGTAGATATTGAAAGAGAGAGATAAGCCGTTGCAATCTCTGATATCTACTCACTAAGTCACGATAATCACTTTATGTACATCAGAGGAATGACAAGATAAGTGAAGCCTGAAAAGGTGTCCGGTTAATTGAGCTACTCAACCAGCGCCACAGTCCATAAAGGACAAAACTTAGCCAAGGTTCTTTTTCCCGATCCCCATTCCATGGCTATTACTGTAATGATGAAACTGTTGGGAAAGATCAAGATAAGCATCAGTTATAATGCTGTCTGTGTTAAAATAGCTTAAAACCATGGATTTAGTTTAAATCTTTTACATTTTTTCCTAAAAACATTAATACTCAAGATCCTTTTCCATGGATGAAGCAGTGCTCTTACATAAAGCTAAGATGTGTAGGTTAGAGGGATTAGTGGGTAAAATGGGTGGGGCCTGGGTGGGATTGTGGTCGGTGCAAACTCGATGGGCCGAATGGCCTCCTTCTGCACTGTAGGGTTTCTATGATTCTATGATTTATCATTTCAACATGGCCATCTCCAGCGGCAGCACCCAGAATCTTTAACCCGAGTGTGTCTGCAATTCAAATAAATGGAAAAATGAAGTCAATGTAAAATGCTTACTCAGAACCACTTGTTTCTACATCATCGTACACTTGCTCATGCAGTGATTCTGAAACAAAGAAGATACATACAATAAGTCCGACAGGAAAAAGGAGTGAACAACAGACTGTGGAGAGCCACGAACAGTAAACAGCATTAACCTGAGTGTATGGTTGAGCCCAAGGAAAGTTTGATTACTGTGGCCCAATGGGAAGAAATTATTAAAAAAGTAATTAACTCAATATTAATGTCAGAACTGACATTACATTTTGCATATTTACACTCATTTATTATATCATCCAGAAATACACCATTAGTTTCCACTAATCCATCCTGATGACTGGGATTATTACCTCATTACCACTTCTCTCGATCCCTCCACTGCCAGTAAATGATCAAAATTGCTTCTTCAACATTCAGTACTGGATAAGCAAACATTTTCTTTTACTAAATACTGGTAAGACCAAAGCCATTGGTCCCTGCCGCAAGCTCTGTACTCTAGCCATGAACTCTATCCTTCTTTCATGCAACAGTCACAGGTTGAATCTGCACCAATCAGGTCACGTAAATCCACCTCCATTATATCACCTGGCACTGCTCCTGCCTAAATTCATGCTGCTGAAACCCTCGTCCAGGCTCTGAACGTTACTATTCTAACATTATGGTAACTGACACTACACTCGCTTCATAAACTTCAAGTCACCGAACATTCTGCTGCCCATGTCCTAAATTGCACCAAGTCTCATTTACCCATCACCCCTGTGCGCGCTGACCTACATTGGCTTATAACCCTTGAAGATATCTGCACTCCTTCCATTCAGCCTCTTGAGTGTTCCTAATACTGTTCCTTCCATCGTCAAGACCCTTGTTACACCTCTCTCCTCTCTTTTCTCCTTTGAAACTTATGACTGCTCCAATTTCCTCTTTGTGGCTTGGTGTTACATTTTGCTTGGTAATGCTCTTGTGAACTATCAAAGCATGTTTTACAACGTTAAAGAGCTACATAAATACAAGTTATTGCTGTTGTTGCATATTAACATACAAGGCTGGCCATATTTTACAGGAAGAAACAATCATGGTCAATTTACAAAGTTTCAAAATTCAATTCAAGGGAACAATTATTTAATGTTGAAAGTCAAAATGCCCCACACAAGCAGAGGCTAAAAATATTTTTGTAGAGACAAATGCAGATCTAATAAAAAGTATTATCCTTATCTATGTAGCATTTGAGTGCAATGTGGCCAGATAGGTAGATAAATAAGACTTTTAAATTCATTGATCCTGGAAGTACCACAACCACCAGCTTTTATATAATTTAATTCAGACAGTGGTTCCAAAACATTCACAGAGACACAAGGAGAGAAATGATGTTAAATCAAATGAAATATTAACACAGATGACCAAAGGTTAATGGGTTTAATGAAGGACAGGAAAATGGAGCGGTTTAAGGTAGGATGGAGTACAGGGAGTTTAAGCCATAATGTGAGACATGCAGAGTGGAGGTGATGCACAAGATATTGGAGTCAGAGGAACAAAGTTCACGGTGAGGTCTTTAGTGCCGGAGGAGGTTACGAGGATAGGGAAAGACAAGAGTACAAAGAATTAAATGGAAGGAAAATCCATTTTTAAATTTGACATTTTGAGGCCTGGGAGCCAATGTTGAAATGTTGGATGAGTAGATTTCAGTAGATATATGCAGTAGAGTTTTCAATGAACAGAAGTGTATGGAAGAGGGATGGCGCACAAGGACTGTATCTGATTTTATTTGGTGATAGTTTCAGCATCAGGTCTACTTTGAATTAAGAATTAAGCAATATTACAGAGATAGATCGTGACCAATGTGATATTGACTTTGAAGTTCAGCTTGAGGTGAAAAGGGCATTTGAAACCTCCAAATTCAAATAGCACAAGCTATTCATCCTTGTATTAGAAACATAGAAACTAGAAGCAGGAGTAGGCCATTAGACCCTTGGAGCCTGCTCCGCCATTCATTTTGATCATGGCTGATCATCAAATTCAATATCCTGATCCCCCTTTCCCCCTATATCTCTTGATTCCTTTAGCACCAAGTTTTATATCTAACTAAAATAAAAGCAAAATACTGCGGGTGCTGGAATCTGAAACAAAAACAGAAAATGCTGGAAAATCTCAGCAGGTCCGACAGCATCTGTGGAGAGAACACAGAGCCAATGCCCGGGTCCGATGAAGGTCATCTAGACTCGAAATGTTGGCTCTACCCTCTCCCCACAGATGCTGCCAGACCCCAGAGGCACTTTCTGCCTGTGTGTGCTACATCTAACTGCTTCTTCAAATCACATGATGTTTTGGCCTCAACTACTTTGTGGTAGTGAATTCCACACACTTGCCAACTTCTGGGTGAAGAAGTTTCTCCTTACCTCAGTTCTACAAGGTTTATCCCTTATCCTCAAACGATGATTCCTAGTTCTGGACTCCCACACCATCGGGAACATTCTTTCTGAATCTACCCTATCTAACCCTGTTAGAATTTTATAAGTTTCTATGAGATCCCCTCTCACTCTTCTAAACTTCAGTGAATATAATCCTAACCGACTTAGTCTCTCCTCATATGGCAAACCTATTAAATCCCTCCATCACCTCATCCCTCCCTATCTTTACATCTTTCTTCAGCCCTAACCATCCCTGAAATCCTCATTCCTTATTCAAACTTCTTGCGTATTTCTCCAGCCACTTTATGGTTGTGACCCAATCCTCTTATGATCCATATTCAGGAATTCCTCCCCTAACCCCTTCACCTTTCAAATTCCCTTTCCTCATTCAACACCTTTCCTTAGAACCAATCTCTTGGACCCAACCTTTTGGTTCTCCCTCCTAATATTGTTTTCTTTGGTTCTATATCCCTTTTTAAAAAATTAGTTCCTGGTGAGTATTTTTCTACATTAAAAGGAATTACGAGAACTTAAGTTGTTGTAGTTTTATTTTGTGGTTTTACCATCACGTTTTCTGGCAACAGCTGTTTCAGGTCTCTTGTCTTCCAGGACTGCCCCCACTAATGTAAATGCTCAGCTACATGTCAGAGCAGCTCTCCAGTTCAATGACGCTATAGCTAAAATATGATTAAGTGCTTAGAAAGGTGTCACTTGACAGAAGATTTTGGACTTACCGTCATCAGCAAAATCGTTATGTGAACTGCTAAAGGTTTTGATTGTGTCCGCCATGAAAGAGAGATAAAAAAGTAAGAAACTACTTTCAGTGGTCTTGCATATAATTTCTTCATTAAGGGCAATATAAATGGTATTCTTAAAAAATCCATTATAAAACTTAAAATATGAGTAACAGGTTGAGAAAAGCCAAACTAATTTGATTTTAGATCTTTATCAAACTTAAGCTTACTTGCATGGTTCCCGAATAAATTTTAAGGTCTGTGGTCATGCATCCTTCATACTTAACAATCCAGAAAAATCTATATTTTTCATGGGTGTACAATACTTTCTCCTTTTCTAATTTAAAATGGACCGATGCTGCATGAAAATATACCTAGCAAATGGCATGTAATTTGTTTGGGGACGGACAGCATGCATCACAAACACCTGTGTTGGCAGCTTCCCCAACCCGCTGAATTTCTCATCAATTCTCCTGAAGGTACTCGCTGGGCTACAGGTTCACAGATACCTCTGCAGGTAGCTATTCAGGATCACACTACTGAAGTCATGAAGTAAAAGTAAAGTTTGCTTATTAGTCACAAGTAGGCTTACATTAACACTTCAATGAAGTTATTGGGAAAATCCCCTAGTCGCCACACTCCGGCACCTGTTCGGGTACACTGAGGGAGAATTTAGCATGGTCAATTCATCTAACCTGCACAGCTTTGGACTGTGGGAGGAAACCAGAGCACCCGGAGGAAACCCACGCAGACATGGGGAGAACGTGCAAACTCCACACAGACAGTGACCCAAACCGGGAATCGAACACTAGTCCCTGGCGCTGTGAGGCAGCAGTGCTAACCACTGTGCTACAGTGCCGCCCAAATCTCAGTCCAAGTCCTACCTTCACCTGACAACATGCGCATTCTTACTTTCCACTGGAAACACAAGTAGGAGCGACAGCTGCTCGTTTTTCCTTCCATACTGAAGCCAATTGCAACACAAACAATAACCACCATCACAGACTGTAGCTGAAACCAGGGAGGTCTGCCGGTCTGCATGGCTACAACTTTGCTGAGCCATAAGCATGTTGTTTGGACTTCAATGGGATCTCCATCATTGAAATGTATATGGCAGACTTTTGCTTATGAGCACTATCTGATTGAGGGCAATGAGCCTTTAAAATAATATTACAGTGATCAGTCTGTGGCTGCTATAACTTACAATTTTATGCACATATGCCTTAATTGCAATTTCTAGTTATACTAGTTCACCAAATCTATGACTTATCAATATTCAAGAAAAGTGTTGCTTTAATAACTTCAAAAAAATTCACTTTCAATGTTTTGATTAAAAATCACCATCACAATTACATTGTGTAAAAATACCAAGTGCCATCAATTGCATAGCCATTAATTCCCAATACCCTGGAATCCTATCCATTTATTTTGCAAGTAGGTTTTCAGAAATACTGGTAGCAACACTACCATACTTATATATGCCTTTTGAACACACAATTGCAACTTAAATTGTCTGGTGATAGACTTTCCCGGACATTTGGCGAATCTTCCCTTGGACCAGCATGTAAAAGTAGTGCAAGTGAGTTGAGCCTACCTCTAACCAGGAAAATGGCAAACATAAAGGTCATGTTGCTGGCAACAATTATTTGCATTGCCTCACCAGTGCTACCTTCACTAGGGACACAACGGAGAACCATCTCAAATTGGTATTCTGTAACACTGCTATTAGCAAAGCCACTGGACTGGGATTGGAGGCAGGCAGGAACTGTAAATAAATTCATTGTCTGGTGTGCTGATTCACCAGCAAAATCCACTCTGGGTCACTGTTGAGGAGGCAGAAATGTGGCAGTAGCCAATCAGGTTCATTACGAGTCTCATTGAAGCCAACTAAAGGAGGACAAGAAGAATTTGCCAGTCTACCTCCAGTTTCTTGCACCAGTAGGAGCCAGTTCAGGTGCCTGGAGGTGGGCTGCAGTAGTTGGCTGGGCAGGAGGGGACCAAGACGACCTAGAGGCACTCCCTGACTGACAGTGCAAGAGCAGCCACATGCTGCCCTGTAAACGACCTCTCCCACATCCCCTAACAGTGGTAACCTGGTTGCATGAACCACTGGTGAGAGGGCATCTCTATGTTACTTGCTATGATATGCCATCAGGGCCTGCTGTTCCTCTCAAACTGGAAGACCTCTGATTGGAACCAGTTTCCAAACCAATTAATGGGGTATCCAGTTAAAAACCCAATGAGTGACTGTATCGGAATCTGCTTTATTTTAAGATGTGCTCAGATTGTGGAATAGGGCTTAAATCACTACCTGCTGATCTCTCACTTTTGAGTTAGGAGGAAGTGGGTTGAATCACTCCAGGAATTAAGCACATGATCTCGGCTGATTCATCAATGCCACAGTGACAGAGTGCTGCATCATCAGAGGTGGTGATTATCAGAAATACCACATTCTTGCAGGAATTGCCCTACAAAACCAAGGCCCCAACAATTCGCTCTAATACTCCAAATAGAAGTCAAAGCTCATGTGGCACTATTCAAACAGCAAGGAATTTTTGCCGCATCCTTCTTCAATCAACACAAATGAATGGTTATTTATCTCATTGCTGTTTGTGAGATCAGGCTGTACATGCATTGACTATACATCTGCCCACTTATCAACAATCATTGCACAGTAAAAAGTAATTTCTTTCAAGCACAAAGCTCAAAGATATTTCTGAGACATGCTAAAGCATTATAACAATGCAAATCTTTCCTTCATCGTAGCTCTGCCAGTAAAGTTAAAGCTTCCAGTTAAAGCTACCTTGACGACAATAACTTTTAATCTTTCACACTTAGAACAGACTCTATGACTGATATAATAGAATACACAGACAACTGTCGATATGTGCTTGACCAATGATAATTTACAAAATGTGCTTGGACGTTCGAAACGGGAGATTCAGTTTACTTCCCAGTTTGCCTTAACAAGAAAACAATATCTATGCTGGCAATTTATGTACCTTGGCTTTTGATTTTCCATCACATTGCTCATTGAGTCATCATAAATGTGTGATGCAGATTCTATTAAAAAGAAAACACAGATGTACACACAAACCCAATTCACAGTGTTATCTTCACTTTGAGGTTTAAATTTTAATTTCTCATTACAAATCAGCAATAAGGAGATTAATACAAAAACTAATTTTTGAATATCCACTACAGGTACAATCTTTTCACTGAACTCAATCAATTGGATTTAATCTTGTCTCTGATAAAACTGCATGTAAATTTCAATCTTATTATTTGATGCTTATTTCTGACTGTAAATTAACTATAATACGCTATTGGGTTGGTTCATTGTGGCATCCTCTGCCCAGTCCAAAATTATGACTACATCAGGAAATGATTCCTCATCCATGTTACTTCTGCATATTCTCACTGCCTGTTTGATGCAGTGGTGCTGGTTCTTATGCCTACAATCAGACATGGTCAGAATTATAAGTTCATAAGATATAGGAGCAGAATTAGGCCCTTTGGCCCATCGGGTTTGCTCCACCATTCGATCCTGGCTGATATGCTCTTCATCTGCATTTTCTTGCCTTCTCCCCATAACCCTTCAACCATTACCAATTAAAAATCTATCTAACTCCTCCTTAAATTTACTCACTGTCCCAGCATCCACCGCACTTTGGGGTGGCAAATTCCACAGATTCACAACACTTGGGGAGAAGTAGTTTCTCCTCAACTCTGTTTTAAATTTGCTACCCCTTATCCTAAGGCTATGACCTCTTGTCCTCGGATGCCCCACAAGAGGAAGTATCCACTCCATGTCTACCTTATCCATACCTTTTATCATCTTATATACCTCAATTTGATCTCCCCTCATTCTTCTAAATTCCAAAAATTTCAAGACTTTAAAAAAAATCTAGTCATTTGCATCACTGGCAAAGCCAGAATTTATTGCACATCCTAATGGTCCTCAAGATGATGTTAGCGAGCCCCCTTCTTGGGCTGCTGCCACCTACATGGTGAAGGCACTTCCACAATGCTATTAAGTGAGGAGATAAAAGATTTGGACTCAGTGATGAAGGAGGAACAGCAGTCTATTTCCAAGTTAGGAGTGATGGTAATTTCATGTGTCTTGGCCCTTGTCCTTCAAGGTGATAGAAATTATGGGTTTGGGAGTTACTGCTGAAGAAACCACGGGGAATTGCACCACTGTCCTTGTAAACTACCACCCCATTGCCAACTCCCCTTGCCTCTCTAAATTTCTTGAATATGTTGTTGCTTACCAAACACGTTCCCATCTTTCCTGGAATTTCATGTTTAAATTCCTTCAATCAGGTTTTCACCCACTGCCACATTACCAAAACTGTTCTTATCAAAGTCACCATGACATCCTATGTAACTGTGACAAAGATAAATTTTCCCTCCTTGTCCTTCTTGGCTTGTCTGTAGCCTTCGTTACTCCTCCTCATCCTTCTCCACTGTCACATGGCAAAATTCTTATTGATCTAATCATAGCCAGAGAATCACTTGCAATGGCTTCTCTTACTGTTCACACTGTTACCTCTGGTATCCCACAAAGATTTAGCCTAGGCCCCTTCCTGTTTCTTATCTACAGGCTACCCCTCAGGTGACATCATCTGAATATACAGCATTAGTTTTCACAAGTATACACATCACTATTGCTATCAGATTGCCTATCTGATGTCCAGTATCAGATGAGCAAAAAACTCTTCCAATTGAATGTTGGGAAGACTGAAGCCATTGTCTTTGGTCCTCAGTGCAAACTCTGTTGCCTAGTTACTGACTCCATCGCTCTTACTGTCATCAGTCTAAGATTCAGCTAGTCTGCTGTAATCCTAGTGTCACATTGAACCCAAAACGAGTTTCCAACCTGATACATGTGTCATCGCTAAGACGCCCTCTTACCACCTCAGTAACAATGTTCTTCTTGGCCTATCTCAGCTTATCTGCTGCTGAAATCATTATTGTTACTTGAAGTTCAACTATTCAAATGCACTTCTGGTCTTCTGCATTCTACCCTCCGTAACAATGTCTTCATTTTAAATGTTTGATCCTTATTTTTAAGCCTCTCTGTGACCTCACTCCTCCCCACCTCTGTAATTGCCTCCAGTCCCACAACCCTCCCATGTTTTCTGCACTCCTCTTAATTCTGGCCTCTTGTTCATCCCCAGTTGCTCCAGCCTTGGTGCCTGTACTTTCAGTTGCCCAAGGCCCAAATTCTGGAATTTCCTCAATACACCTCACTCACCTCCCTTTTTTCTTTTAGGATTCAACTTAAAATCTGTGTGACCATTGATCAACCGGCCCAGTTTCTCATGTGGTTCGGTGCCATTCTTTGTTTTATAATGTTTTATATGCCTTGGGGCATATAATTACATTAAAGGTGACATACAAGTATAGGCTGTTTTTGTTGTTGCAGGCCTCCAGATCAGTAATACAGGCCTCTGGATTACTAGCCCAGCAACATAACCACTGGGTTACCATACCCCAACATGTACCTGCTGTGCATGGATCTCTGATCAGTAATTCTGATGTTTTGAGTGTGAAAGGCGTGATAACAACAGAAGAAAGCACAACTTTAAGGGCAGTCAACGTCCTTTAACCTGCCTTCAAGTCTCTCTTCAGCAAACATGCACCATATGTTATTAACTATCTAAACAATGCCACCTTGCACTACATCAGAACCAAACTACAAGACCCACAGTATCCTTTTACAAGAGGAAAAAAATTAGAATGCAACTTTAGTATTAAAAATACCAAAATATAATTCTTACCAAATTCAGATGGCAGGACATGTGAAGAACTGCAGTAAAATATAAAATATATTAAAGCAGGATGTTTTCTTGAAACTTGAAAAAAGTTTGTTAATTCTAAGTCTACTATTTTCTTTAAAAGAAACTGCAGTAAATCCAATTATTTTATACATAAAAAGGTGTCAATTTTACTTTTCATACCCCTTTCTTTTCTTTTCTTTTCCTTTGTGTAAGATTTTTGTCAAAGGATTCATCTTATTTCCACTGCTGTATAAAATGAAAGGTAAATCAGTGTAGTTTTATAAAAATTTGACATACCATCAAGCCTACATAATTTCAGCCTGAATATGCATCTAAGAGCATGCACAGTGTTTTCAGTAAAAGTGAACTGAACGGGTGCTGGTAGACATTCTGCTGTTGCCATTTACACTGACTCCAGATCCATAATGTGTTTCTTTACCAATGCCCTCTCGCCTTACATTATTATTACTCCATATCCCTCGGAGATGGTCGCAAAGGATCCAATGGCACTATTTCAGAAGAAGGGGCAGTGGGGAGTTATTGCTGATGTGGCAAATATTTGTCCCTCAATCAACAGCACAAAACAGGTTAAAAGCAAATTACTGCAGATGCTGGAATCTGAAACCAAAAGAGAAAATGCTGGAAGATCTCAGCAGGTCTGGCAGCATCGAAGGAGAGAAAAGAGGTGCGTTGAGTCCAGATGACCCCTGGTCAAAGCTAAAAGGCATAGAAAGTGGGAGATAATAAAATCAGGAGCACTGATTGGGGAAATTGCTTGAATATCAGTCAATGTATGATACGCAAAATTATTAATTTTAATGGGCTTGTATGAACATTTTATTGAAAAAGGAACAAATCAATCTGACAAAATCATTCAAGCCACTCAAATATTTTGATCTGCCCTTTTCTCTTTCAGCCTCTGCACAAGCTCAAAATAACTTTTGCAACATGATAAATATTATGAAGTTGACTTGTTTATCGGAGTATGGATTCCGGCAATGGTTTGGAGTAATCTCTACATTTTGAAATATGTTCCAATTTGTTATCAGATTTATTTCGAATGACTACATTCTAGTTACATTTTTGTTTATCACAGACCTCAAAAACACACAGGAAAATTATTCATATGGAAAAAGTGGAAAGGGCGACAGGACTGATCATTCACAAAACATGCCAATACTTGCTGTTTGCAAGCCTCACCACCCCCCTCCCTGCCCCTTTCCTCCACACCTTGATGGAACATTTTAGAAGCCAAAGACTCCTTGGGAAAGTATTTTTAAGATCATAGCAGGTAACTGGAATTTGTATTTTGCGTAAGATGTCAAAGTTAAAATGTTTACATATACAATTTTTTCAAAGGTACCTTGCTTGAAAAACACTGCAAAGTACACTGTTGAGTAGCTTTTTAAAAGATGAAATACAATTTGCACGTGACAAATAAAACTGCACTCTATTGGCCCACCTTTTATAGAACCCTTCTATATATTCATTCGACTCAATGGACTGGAATGAAAATTGGACATGTGATTAACTCCACCAGCTTACATCATAGGTAGTAAATTCAGAAATCTACTCTACAATTTTGTTTATTGGTTTAAATTTTGTAATGCATTCCAACCAACGGTATTTATGTCCAATCAGAACTCTGAAGCAAACAGCAAAAGAAAGAGCAGAAATTTTGGAAAGATTGTACCTTTAAATCTGGAGGAAAATTCTAATCTAAAGTCCTGAACTGAACCATGCTTAATTAATCGGAATCTTTTTTAATAACCAAGGAGTTTAGAAGATATGTAGTAAAATAATTATGCAAATTAGTATAATTCTACTAAAACGTTGTACATTTCTATTTCCTTGCAATAAAAAAGCAACCCATCTGAACTGATCAATAATAAAGGTCTTCTCTCCAATATTATATGCATAGATTTATTAATACTACAGTATGTGCGAAAGAAAATGATTTCTTAATCTGCAGCAGGAGATCCTCAGACAGTGGAGTATTAGAATCGGAAAATTTTACTTATTTTTCATGTGTCAGACAAAAACATTTATTTTCCTGTCGGATGAGGTCTGCTACTAAATATCTTTTTGGGGCTTCTCAATGGAGGTGTGACCCTTCCATTTCCACATTCCATTCATCCAATCTAACAAGTGTAACCCCTGATTTGCCATGAGCAATGTCGCAGGAGCACTCCTCGTACATTTGATTCTTTTTTAGGAAATAATCTAATCAAAATAATTAGTATGGAGAGAAACAAGCGATTAAAATAATTATTTGAGGGTATATACATTATATGTTCTTAAGGTTTTTTTTAAATGCGTAATGAGAGAGACTGTTGTTGTGGAGGGGGAAAAGGGGGGTAGAAATGATTCTCCTAAAGAACTAATTATTAATGCACCAGAACAGAAATAACAAAGCAACGGAGCTCAACTTTATCAATGAAAGTGTTAGACAAGACAAAATTTTAACCATCGTCTAGGAGGCATAATGACAACTTGCAAGAGACTTTGCTCAGGTTATCTAGTCTATTAAATGCTGATCACTGACCTGTTTCTTTTCTCGGAATATTTTTTGGCGTCCGTTGTTTCACGTGGTTGTCCACAATCTTAATTTATTTGTTCAAAAAAAAATCCAACAGAACATGCAGTTTAAAACTAATTATTTTTCCATTAGCTTTACTGAAATTCAATCCCAATCATTTCAAAACACAGAACACCCATTAAAATGTAATTATGGGATCACGGTCTGCATTAGAATAAAGGGTCTTAGTTACAAAATACATCTTAACCCCCTGATTATAAAGAATATCCTGTTATTAACTTCTGAGAAATTTTAGTAGAGTTACCTGGATGATTACAGCAACAGATGATCTTTGAACAATTTCCACTGCAGATATTAAATCTTACCCACATAATATTCACCAGAAACAACAAAATATACGCTTCAGAAACAAAACTTCTTTGGCTAAACAGAAATGCTGCATGAGCACTCATGGTTCATGTAAATATTTAATTAGGCTGAATTGTTAAGGAACTTCATTATAATGGTGTTCTCTGCAGCAGATTATATTCACATCCAGGTTATCCCAATGAGTTTGTGTGTCACAAACTCACTAATGGGGAGGGTGGGGCATGACAGCTCACTAGGCCTGCACTCCCCTCGCATAATCCTGAAAGAAAAGTTGTTGCACAATTTGGTGGTAGACTGTTGTGCTTTGGCAATGAGCACTTAACTGCTAGTGAGGTCATGGCAGCAGCGCTGCGGGCTGGGTGACATCAGTGGAAGCCATTTCGCGGGCTCCCCGCTGGGTGCCACGGCCTTCACCAGAAATCGGCACGGAGCTGATTTGAATATTAAAATCTTCATACAAACCTTATTAGCGGACCCAGGACTGAGGTTTCTGGGCCCACTAGCCTCTCTTCCCCCTGCCAGGAGTGGTTCGCTCCAGCAAGGTTTACAACAGCTTCCCACCAGCAGGGAGCTAGCGGCCCAACCCCGCTGGAGTGAAGGGGGGCCATGAAGGCACCCCAAGAGGTTGGGAGTTAGTGGGGTGTGCCCCCTGGGCATTGCCAACCAGGCCCCCTGGCACTGCCCACCAGGCATCAGGCAGTGCCAGTGGTGGTGGTGGTGGTGGTGGGGGGGGGGGGGGGGGGGGGCGTGCAGTTTAGGGCTGACCCGGAGACGTCCAGGAGGCCGATGATCAGGAGGGTTTGGGGAGGGGGGGGTGTTGGCAAGGGCAGAGAAGCTGGGTCGCGGGCTAGCCAGAGATCGGGAGGCCAGCAGTACAGAGCAACTGTGCATGTGCCAATCCCCAATCTGACAGATCAGTGCATGCACAGTGGCCCGCTCAGTGCTATGCTGCCAGCCTCTCCAGCGGGTATAGGCACTGCCCCCAGATTTTCAGCATGAAAATCCCTGAGGCACTCTGCAGTGCACAGAGTGTGGGAGATTCATTTTGAAAGTTCCGCTAACAAAAAACAGCAGGAGTTACTTCTGTTTTTACACAAATTCAGCACTTAGAATTTTTTTGGGAGAATCCCAGCCAACGTCTTTCATAGATTTTAGGCTATAAAGTTGACTCTTAAATGCTTCCTGAAAATGGCCTAACAAACCACTCGGTTCAAAGGCAATTAAGGATGGGCACTAAATGCTGGTTCAGACAGCAATGCCCACATCCCCTGAACAAATAAAAAAAAGCTCTTAGGATTACCCTTTGATTTTCCTCAAGTGTTCAATTTGAGATTTTTTGAAGTCCTTCCACTAGCATCCGGCTAGGTGACCCTCCAACTCTCCTTCAACCCCTCACAATTGTGGCACACAAGCTCAAGCATGGGTATTCACTGTTTTCCTAGTTAGTGACACCAAATCAGAAAATACCCTTGGTTTCTGATAGTACTTTGCTACTAGTCTGCAGTTCCTGGCAGATTCCCCTTCTGCTCGACTCAAAAGCTGTCTGCTTGTGAAAAAGCACACAGTTAAAGCCAGATACTCTAGGTCTGCTGGTAGTTTTCACTTAATTTACAATTAAAAAATTCAATTCTCAAATTAATGTTAAATTCCTAAAATACATGAATCTTGAAATTGCAGATTCATAAAAATAGTTCCCTATAAATTTAATCAATTGAAACTTATGAAACAAATGTTAAAAAGGTAACACAACACCTAGCCCATAACATCAATTAAATGATATTAGTGTAACGAAATTCCAAGCAATCACTTACCTACACTTGTGGAATATGCTTCACCGGTTCTGTTGAAGAATTGTCCCCATTAATGAAATATGCAATTTCCAAACCATCCTCTATACATCACATCATAGAGTTTAACACTAATGGATAAGGTACACTTTTGTTCAACAACAGAAGATTAACTATATCGATGTTATGGACAACTTCATTCCTGGTAGTGCCATTGTGGTGAAGCACTTTACAACACACAAGTGGCAGTAAAGCTATTCACCAATTAATTTTCCATCTAAAAGATAAATAAATGATTAGGTGAAGAAATTTATACTTGCATTTCAGACAGACCAACATCGTCATATATTTCTTCAAATATCTGAGATTGTTTCAACATTCTTTTACTAATTTCCTTAATTTCAGCATCATCCATTTTAACAGCATCAATCTGGATGTAACCATCTGCAAAACAAAAAAAAAATCATATTCCAAAAATGGATCTCTCAGAAACAGCACAGATTAAATATTACAGCAACTATTGAAAACCGGCCTTCAACCATCCCTTTAAATGTGTTCGCAAATAGGATGTCTCCCAGAAATTCTTTAAATGTGAAGCCAGTTAAAAGCAAATGTGTAAATGAAAGGTAGCGAAAATATACAATGGATTTTCAAAAGGGCATTGGGTACAAGTCCTGAGGTTAGTGTCCCACCCAATTGTTACATTACAACAGTGACTACACTTAGAATCATAGAATCCCTGCAGTACAGAAGGAGGCCATCTGGCCTATCGAGCCTGCACCAACAACAATCCCATTTTATCCCCGTAACCCCACATATTTACCCTGTCAATCCCCCTGAAACTAGGTCAATTTAGCATGGCCAATTAACCTAACCTGCACATCTTTAGACTGCTGGAGGAAACCCATGCGGACATGGGGAGAACGTGCAAACTCCCACATAGACAGTGACCCGAGCCAGGAATCGAACCCGGGTCCCTGACACTGTGAGGCAGCAGTGCTAACCACTGTGCCGCCCACTTCAAAACTATTTCATTGACTGCAGAGCTTTGAGCCATGCAATGGTCATGAAAAACACTAGATAAATAACAGTCTCTTTCTTAATTGAACAGGAAGATGTTTACACACTATTCAATCTGTACCAAGGAGGAATAAAGAATCTGAATCAGCTATTATCTGTTTGAACAGTTTCAACTGCACAGATGGGTCAGGAACATAATGTCCTAGATCTTCTGGACTCGGGACAGTCATACCCTGGAGGTACCATGGACAACACGTTGGGGGATCCCTCAGTTGGGGAAATCAACACAAGGACTCTGCAGACATTGCCCAGGAAATTTCAACTTCCAAATGGGCAATTCCCCTGTTTCTGGAACCCACAGAAACTCTTGAGTTTGAGTCAGAGGACGGGAGTTTCCGGCTGCACTCTCCCCAAGACCGGAAAATCCTGCCCAAGGTCAACGGACCTTTGTATAGTCTGCCCCCCACCAGCTATGATTCCTGTGGCAGGTGGGATGGGAAAATTCTGCCCAGAGAGTTTGGATGATTCTGACTTACCAGAATAGTTGCCAGGAAAAAAAATGGAAGGATTAAAACCAGTTCCAACTGCTGGGTAATTATGCTACTAACACTCCCCGCACCCCACTGACTACTTCCCAATCCCCTGACTATTCACTATCCTTCCGACTAACCCCTAATGATAGGGGTCACAGGAGGACTCGCATTTGCATCTTCCAACTGCCACTCAAGAGTGGAAAGGCTGACTGATATTTTCCCCACTTTAGCAAACGGAGTGGAGATTACTTGTAGTGCCCTTACATGACCAGTCTGGCTGAGATGACCTAAATCAGCACAGAACGTTTGACCTTATAGGTCTATATTGCTTAATTTAATTATACTGATCACCTCTGCTTTGAGTTCACACAAATTTTTATTTTTTTTATTTTTTTTATACTTTTCCAATTCAATCAAATCAAGTCCAATTCAGAGTCTCAACAAGTTGAGACATTTCTGATCCAGGCTGACAAGACAGGGCGAGCGACCATTTACCCTGTCCTGGGCCTGATCTACATGAGCCAAGCTGATTGGAGGAGGGAAAGCAATTCCTCCTCCAAGACTTGAGCTCATCTGCATCTCAGCCAAAAGGCCGAGATACCGCTTTTAAAAATTACTTCATATGAAACTTCAATGTAACCTAATGACCTCAACCAAGTGCAGCATCCGCATAACTACACTTGATCTTAGCCAAAAGGCCGAGAAGCGATGTTACCTTAACCTTCAGCAGAATGGTACTGAAAGTGATCAGGTGATCCATGTGTCCTAACAGAGTCAGCAATCCTACACCTTACAGTGATCATTAAATTTTAATTTTGTTAACTATTACAAATTACTGTGGTACACGTGGTCTCTAAAAATCAACAAAATTAAATGGATGGGTGCAGAGAACAAAAATAAAATTTACATACAATTCCCATCTTGAGCTTTTGCCAACCACTTCCCAGTGGGACAGTCAACCATCCGAATAATTTCCACCATTTCACCCTGTTTCACTGTGAGGCCCAGTTTCCCTCCTTTTAAATGCTGCTGCACTTGAACTTTATATATTGGAATTTCCAAGCCTGTGATCTAAGAACAAAAACAGTTAAACAAAAAATATCATTAAATGACAATGATGAAAGCAGAAGCTGAATGTCTGATGATTTTTGAAATGTTAAACTAGTCTGATGGAATGAAATCACTCCCTTAGTAAATGGTTTCTTGCCTTGTATCTCCCTTTATCACACACTATATTCTTAACAAGTTAACAAAATCCACCCTGTGGTTTCACACTAAACAACTACATTACACTAGAAATTCAAGATTAAAACATACACATGAAAACCGCCAAGATAACACTGAACATAGTAAAATGCCTTGAGGTGTCTCTCAATGTGCAGGTAACAGCAATGTTTATTTACACAAAAGCAAATCACTGGAATTGCAAAGCAGGTCAGCCAGGGTGAGAAAAAACAGATTGAATTATGCAAATTTACAGCACAGAGGCCATTGGCTCCATCATATCTGTCTTGGCTCTTTCCTAGACTAACCTAAAACGAACCCAACTGCCCTATAATCTCTCAATTTTGTAGCTTTCAGTGCTTCAAATGTGCATCCAAATTTTCCTTAAAAAAAAAGAGCAACAGGTTATTGTTTCAGAGAATCCTTCAGTAATTGCCACCGAGAATGTAATACTGTCAATTTTTGGCTGAAACAGCACAAAAAAAAAAGCAGAAACAGAATGATCCTAATTGAACTGTTCAGTGTTTCCAATATTTTTACTTCTACAATTTTCTACCAGTGGAGAAGGTAGCAAGTGAGATTAAAAATGTGAAAAAAAGAGAACACAAAATCTGCAGCTTTTCATGGGGTAGAAACATAGAAAACTACAGCGCAAAACAGGCCCTTCGGCCCCACAAATTGTGCCGAACATATCCCTACCTTTTAGGCCTACCTATAACCCTCCATCCTATTAAGTCCCATGTACTCATCCAGGAGTCTCTTAAAAGACCCTATTGGGAAGGGAAAAGTCAGCTGGACAAATTTGGCATTTGAAGCCACAGAGAAACAGAATCTGTCAGGAATAGATTTGCAAGCAACAATAGGAGGAGGTGCAGAAATAAAGAAAGATATTTTTGATTAAAGTTATTATGTTGAATATTATACTACAGCATGAGGTGTACAAGAAACCAAGCTCTAACTTTAAAGAAATTAAAAAGTGGAAGTTAGTGATACTATACTCCCTCAGAATCACAATACTGTAAGCTGTTATAACAACTGTATACATTTCACCAACTTTACAAGATCTTAAACATACATTGAATTTCCTCTGCAATTCTTTTTCTCTCTTTTCTTTATTTTCACATTCCTTAACTTGAACCGAAGGTTTCTCTTTTGTTTCTCTGTTGGGTAATTTATTTTTCTGCTCCATTTCTCGATGTTGCTTCTCCTTCTTCTTATAGGCTTCTTCTCGTGCACTGTTTCAAAAAGAAGGTAGATTCAAGCGCTAAATCAAAAGGATGTTTTTTTCCTTTAAGAGATTATTTTTACAATTGTTCTTCTGCGTAAAAGATCCTAATCACTCAAGTAACGTTGCTGGATAGTGTGATATGGAGACGCACAGTCCCAGCAGACCTTGAATTTGATCTCTGCTGATCTCAAACATGGTAGAAACCGTACATTTAATTCAGTATCTCCGGAAACGCCTGCAAGAAAGTAGCAAGAGTTGCCCTATTTTATGATACCCAGTGACCTCTGCTGAACCGTAAAGCACAAGTGGAAATCAGGCGAGAATAGTCTATCAAACTGATAGCCAAGTTCCGCACACATGAGGACGGCTTCAACCGGGATCTTGGGTTCATGTCACACTATCTGTAACCCCCACGACTTGCCTGGGTTTGCAAAATCTCACTAACTGTCCTGGCTGGAGACAATTCACATCTCTTTAACCTGTGCTTAAAGCTCTCCACTCACATTGTCTGCATCCGTAAAGACTTGATTACCCGTAAAGACTTGCATTCCAACCATTATCTTGTAATTGAGTTTGTGTCTATATATGCCCTGTTTGTGAACTGAACTCTTCACTCACCGGATGAAGGAGCAGCGCTCCGAAAGCTCGAGCTACCAATTAAACTTGTTGGACTTTAAGTAGTCTCACAACACCAAGCTAAAGTGTCTGACAACACACAATGTCTAACTTGCACATAAATAATGAGAATTCTGGCAAGAGCCAGGACAACAGAAATATTTGTGACAAAATGTGTATTTTGTCTATAGCTTTCTTTGTTATTCTTTCTATGTTCCTTAACTTAAATGTGGGACCTTTTAAGAATAACATCCTTAGGATAGAAATCATATCATAGAAACCCTACAGTACAGAAAGAGGCCATTCGGCCCATCGAGTCTGCACCGACCACAATCCCACCCAGGTCCTACCCCCATATCCCTACATATTTTACCCACTAATCCCTCTAATCTACGCATCCCAGGACACTAAGGGGCAATTTTAGCATGGCCAATCAACCTAACCCGCACATCTTTGGACTGTGGGAGGAAACCGGAGCACCCAGAGGAAACCCACGCAGACACGAGGAGAATGTGCAAACTCCACACAGACAGTGACCCAAGCCGGGAATCGAACCCAGGTCCCTGGAGCTGTGAAGCAGCAGTGCTAACCACTGTGCTACCGTGCCGCCCCTACATCCACATGCTTCTAAATTAGCTTCTGCTGTTTTGAATCTACCTGAACAATTGTGGAAAGATACGAATACTGTGGATTACAACAGGCACGTGCCCGAGGAAAGAATTACTGGATGTCACAGGCATTATCAATACTAAGTTTATAAGACTGTTGCGTTTTTGGACTCTGTTTAATTTTGGAATGAACGGAGTCATGTGACCAGTTTTGAATGCTGCCCGAGAGTAATCTTGGGTGGATTGGCTGTTAAAGTTAAAAGTGGGCCCAGGATGTTTTACTGGGAAGGTGGTGTAAGGTGTTCACACCTATAGACAAAGGCAACAGTATTTGCATGTGCCGTTTCCAAGTCTTACAGGGAGTTGTTAGGAATGCTGGGTTTTATAAACAGTTGTAATTTATAGCCAATTAGCATTGTTTCCTGAATAAAAAGCCAATGTGATTCTTGCTGCCATTAGGATGGACATTAAGGAGGAAAAATCAGTCGAAAGGTATTAAGATATCTGGTTGCAGATTGAGAGAGTGAGCCAGAGAGAATGAAACATACACAGAAGACAGACAACCCTGCACCTGAAGCAGGGAAGTGCTGCCTTTATTATTCGCCACACAGAAGAGACCAAGTTCATGAGAATTTAAACAAAGCCAAAAGATTCACCGAGTTTTGGCTAGAGGGAGAATTCTCCAGGGTAACTCGCGCAGTGAAAGTCAGTCCGGAGATGGCAGTGGCATGATGATGACGTCACTGGGACTCGTAATCCAGAGGCCCACTTTAATGCTCTAAGGACAGGTTCCAAATTTCACCAGGGCAGCTGGTGCAATCTAAATCCAGTGAATAAATCTAGCTAGTCCCAGTAATAGGAACCATGAAACTATCAATTGTCATAATGTAGCAGGACATGTGGAGACAGCAGTTAATTAAGCATACAGTATTCTGGGCTTTATTAATAGGGGCCTAGAATACAAGAGCAACGCGGTTATGCTGAACTTACTCAAGACACTAGTTAGATCTCAGCTGGAATAGTGTGCATAGTTCTGGATGCCATACTGTGGGAAGAATGTGAATGCAATGGAAAGAGTGCGGGAGAGGTTTACACGAATGATTCCAGGAAGAAAAACTTCAGTTATGAGGATAGATTGGAGAGGCTGGGTCTGTCCTCCTTGGGGAGGAGGCAACAATTTATTGATGCATAGATAGAAGGATGATAATACTTCAACAAGCATGCCAAATCCCTGCCCAAGATTCTGCAAGGACAAACTTAGGGGAGGTGATGGTCTAATGGTATTATCATTAAACTATTCATCCACAAACCCAGCTAATGTTCTGGGGACCTGGATTCGAATCCCGCCACGATAGATTGGAATTCAATAAAAAATTTCTGAAATTAAGAATCTACTGATGACCATGCAACCATTGTCGGAAAAAAACACATCTGGTTCACTAATGTCCTTTAGGGAAGGAAATCTGCTGTCCTTACCTAGTCTGACATACATGTGACTCCAGAGCCACAGCAATGTGTTTGACTCTCAACTGCTCTTGAGCAGCTAGGGATGGGCAATAAATGCTGGCCAGCCAGCGACGCCCATGTCCCACGAATGAACAAAAAAAACTGTACATGTAAAGAAACCAACCATGAAAACCTGGGATCCAGCAAAAGCCGTTGGTGAAGATGAGACTCCAAGGTCATGCATCGAGACTGAAACCTGGAAGCAAACGAGGGGAAGAGAGCTCATATTGAAACTACACCCAAGCTGGAAAGCAGGAAAAGATCAGTAATAACGCGAACAAGATCACCAACCAGCAGAACACCATCACCAACAAGCTGGACAACATCAACAGCATCACCAGCAAATGGCATCAAAATCCTGCCACTTCAGCGATACCATGAATAATCTCCTGTGGAAATGAAACCAAGCCAAAACAAACTCTAAAGGTTTAATTATATAAATTTCATTTTCAGAAATAAAACAGCATAAGGAAACAGAAAAATGGAATTGAATCAGTCTTAAGGTTTTGGAATTCTGAATTACTGTTCCTTGAGTTGGAATATTTAAAATGTTCATGGACTCCAATTTTAACCATCTGCTTCCACACATGCTCACTCGTCCCTCTCAAGCAATGGATTTGTCTCTGTATATCAACAGACTGGAGAGCTAGAGTACTTTGAACCCAATATGTTCAGAACAAAGTCCCCATCTGACATCCGCATCGATACAATTTCAAGCATGATCTGTATCTCAGAATTGGAGTAGGAACTTTACTTTTTCTTTTTCCTGCCCTTTAAACCAATTATCATTCCTCTAACTTAGTTGAGATCAGCTAACAAGACAGCTATCAGGGCCTTTTTGATCTGTACAGTTTACCACCATACATCTGGATGCAACAATATTTACCAACTGTGAGGACAGGAATTACCGTAGCTGAACTATATAAATCTTGCAGAATAGAATGCTGTATTTACACAGAGCCATAGACACAGTTTACTTAATGGCAAAAGTAGTAAAGCATTACATTCAAGCAAAGATTGGATTGCTAACAAAATATATTTAAATAAAAGTGCTCAGTCACCGTGTTCTCATATTACACTAAACCAACTAGAGATATAAGTGAGCAGTTAAATCTTCTCAAATGTTTTGGTGCTTTTTGTTTGAAAAGATATTAACCGATCTCAATGGGGAGTCAACTGGTTGGCTTGAGGTGAAATCGGGCTAGAGAATGGGAGATAATTTTACCGGGTATGCAGACATAATTCAGCCCCCATTTTAAAATCATATAAATATTGTCCTTAGTTTTGAATTTCTATTATTTAGACTTGTGGGACTGCATGCAGTCCTTGAGAAGGTCACTGAACGGGTGACACTCCTGGGACTGGATTTGCTGGCCAATTTGATTGGCTGGCAGCTCTCTGAGGCAGAACTTCTTCCAGTCCACCACTGAAGCTGGAGGGATACATGGCCATAATTGGCAGTGGGAACTCTGCCACCAGCCCTTCTGTCTCCTTGAGAAGCATTTAATTGCTGCACCTCCCCAGGAATGCTGCCCCTGAGCAGAGGCCCACAACTCTCCATTACCAGCAGCACCAACGGGGCCAGTGGTCTTCAATGGGAATCATCATTAGATCTCTGACGAAAGGTAACTGAGGGCAGGATATGTTCAGAGGAAAGGATAAGCAGGGAGCACCTCTCCCTTCTGAATGTGGGCTCATCTGATCAGGAAGAGAGTGCCTTTGAGTGAGCGGCACGAGCTCAACAATGTGTGCTTGTTGTTCTGCCTGCATGGCAATTACCCCAACCATTTCTGGGTGAATACCAGCAGGGGTGGGATGATGCCCTCAAGTGATCATTAATTGCTGGGGTGGAATAGACATTACATTCCACTTAAATGGCTGGTCCAAGCAAGTTTTTGATCATGGTAAACCCCAGGACATTGGTGGTGTGGGATTCAATTATGCTATTGAATAACAAGGAGAAGGGTATAGACCATATCCTTTTGGAGATTATCATTGCCTGGCACTTGTGTGGTATGAAAGTTAATTTGCCAATTATCAACCAATGGCTGAATGTTGTCTCAGTAATGCAGCATGCAGGCATGGTCTACTTCAGTAACAACTTGTATACTGTGCAATTATCATCTTTCTGACTTAATGATGGAGGGAAGGTTGTTGACTTCGGACACTAGCCTGAGGAACTCCTGCAGTGACGTGCTGAGACTAAGATGGCTAGCCTCCAGCAACCACAACCACCTTTCATTAAATCCCATTGACTTAAAGCTCCTTCAGCTTAGTGGGTGGAGCAGGAAGTATGATTTATGTCAGACATATTTCACCTTTTGTTCAGAAGGTACTAGCCACAAATGTTAGTCGAGATTCTTAAAATACAGTAAAAAGAAATTTTTGCAAGATTTGATTTCACTGCAGAGATTACAAAAAATATGCATTAGCTGTAGCCTTTTCCCATTTTACCTTTCTGTATTTAAAATGTTACATTCCGCTGGGCGTGATATCGGTGACAAAGGTATGCCATTCTTCTTAGATGCTGTCAAAAGAAATACGACATGAGTACCAAGCTCGGATTTCTGGTTGGCTTGCAACAGCTGTTAGTATGTTTCCTTGAAGCAAAACATGACAGAAGAATGTTGATCATCAGGTTTTTGGAACATCCCCAAAAATAACAAAGTATTAAGGAAGTATTAATGTCTCATTGAAACTGCTTGAAGTTTAATTTATACATTTGTATAGTTTGACTATAAGACCATAAGACATAGGAGCAGAATTAGGCCACTCGGCCCATCGAGTCTGCTCCGCCATTCAATCATGGCCGATATTTTTCTCAGCCCCATTCTCCTGCCTTTTCCCCATAACTCCTGATCCCCTTATTAATCAAGAACCTTTCTCTGTCTTAAAGACACTCAATGACCTGGCCTCCACAGCCTTCTGCGGTAAAGAGTTCCACAGATTCATCACTCTCTGGCTGAAGAAATTACTCCTCATCTCTGTTTTAAAGAAAATCCCTTTAGCCTGAGGTTGTGTCCTCTGGTTCTAGTTTTTCCTACTAGTGGAAACATCCTCTCCACGTCCACTCTATCCAGGCCTTGCAGTATCCTGTAAGTTTCAATAAGATCCCCCCTCATCCTACTAAACTCCAATGAGTACAAACCCAGAATCCTCAGCCGTTCCTCATACGACAAGCTCTTCATTCCAGGGATCATTTTTGTGAACTTCCTCTGGAGCCTTTCAAAGGCCAGTACATCCTTCCTTCGATGTGGGGCCCAAAACTGCTCACAATATTCCAAATGGGGTCTGACCAGAGCCTTTTGCAGCCTCAGAAGTACATCCCTGCTCTTGTATTCTAGCCCCTGCGACATGAATGCTAACATTGCATTTGCCTTCCTAACTGCTGACTGAACCTGCACATTAACCTTAAGAGAATCTTGAACAATGACTCCCAAGTCCCTTTGTGTTTCTGATTTCCTAATCATTTCCCCATTTAGAAAATAGTCTATGCCTCCACTACTCCTTCCAAAGTGCATAACCTCACACTTTTCCACACTGTATTCCATCTGCCTCTTCTTTGCCCACTCTCCTAACCTGTCTAAGTCCTTCTGCAGCCCCACCGCTTCCTCAAAACTACCTGTCCCTCTACATATCTTTGCATCATCTGCAAACTTAGCAACAGTGCCTTCAGTTCCTTCCTCTAAATCATTAATGTATATTGTGAAAAGTTGTGGTCCCAGCACTGGCCTCTGAGGCACATCACTAATCACCGGCTGCCATCCTGAGAAAGACCCCTTTATCCCCACTCTCTGCCTTCTGCCAGTCAGCCAATCCTCTATCCATGCCAGGATCTTACCATTAACACCATGGGCTCTTAACTTATTTAACAGTCTCCTATGTGGCACCTTGTCAAAGGCCTTCTGGAAATCTAAATAAATCACATCCACTAGTTCTCCTTTATCTAACTTCCTTGTTATCTCCTCAAAGAACTAACAGATTTGTCAGACATGACCTCCCCTTGATGAACCCATGTTGACTCAGTCATATTTTATCATGCACTTCCAGGTACTCCGCGATCTCATCTTTAACAACGGACTCTAAAATTTGCCAATGACTGAAGTCAGGCTAACTGGCTTATAAGTTCCCGTCTGCTGCCTCCCTCCCTTCTTAAACAGCGGTGTTACATTAGCTACTTTCCAGTCCTCTGGGACCCTCCCTGTCTCCAGTGATTGCTGAAAGATCACCACCAATGCCTCCACAATAAGTTTCATTAGTTTCATTAAGTATGACAATCATTTGTCATCACCATTTTACAGGAACAACTTGTACCTATACAATGCTTTCAATGTAATAAAACAATCCAAGTTACTTGGTAGGAATGTTACGAAGCAAAGTTTGACACCGAGGCACAAAGGAGATATTAGGTCAGATGATCTGAAGCTTGCTTAAGGAAAAAGGTTTTAAGGAGTGTTTTAAAGGAGGAGAGGGGGAGAGATTCAGGGAAGAAGTTCCAATGTTTAGGGCCCTGGCAACTCAAGGCAAGTTCAGTAATGATGGACCAAATAAAATTGGGAATGCCAGAATCAGAGCAGCTTAGTGGAGCTGGAGGAGATTAAAGATAGGAAGAAGGAAAGAGGCAATGGATAGATTCAAACACAAGGATGAGAATCTTAAAACGGAGGCTTTCCTTAGCCAGGAGACAATGTAGGTCAGCAAACAGAGGTGGTGGACACAAGTGTGGTTACAGGCAGAGCAGCTTTGGATGACCTCATATTTAGAGTATGGCCAGAAGTTTGTTGCAAAACCAAGTTTAGAAGTAACAAAGGCATGGATGAGGGCTTCAGCAGTATATGAGCTGAAGCAGTGCTGGAGTTGGGTATGTTATGAAGGTGGAAATACACAGTTTTAGTGATGGTGTGGATATGTCATTGGTAGCTCATCTTGGAGTCAAATAGGACACCAAGGTTGAGAGCTTTCTGGTTTAGCCTCAGACAGTTGTCAGGGAGAGGGGGAGAGAATTGAGTTTTTACAGGGGACCAAAGTCAATGGCTTTGATCTTCCCAATATTTAATTGGAGGACATTTCTGCTCATCCAAAACTGAATATTAGAGTGTGATTATATTTGCAAAGAGTGGAGGGGCCGAGAGAAGGAGTGATGAGGTAGAGCTGAGTGTTGTCAGTGTCGCTGTGGAACCTAATGTGTTTTCGCATTAAGGTCAAGGGTACATGTACATGAAAAATACGAGGCGGCAAAATAGAGATTTTAGATCCCAGAATATTTCACTTGTGAGTTGGGTTAAAACAAAAACAGAAAAATCTGGAAACACTCTGCAGTTCAAGCAGCATGGACGCAGAAATAGAATTCAATATTTCAGTTCATATCAAAGAACAAAGACAATACAGCACAGGAACAGGCCCTTCAGCCCTCCAAGCCTGTGCCGCTCATGTGCCCACTAGACCATTCTTTTGTATCCCTCTATTCCCAGTCTGTTCATGTGGCTATCTAGATAAGTCTTAAACGATCCCAGCGTGTCCGCCTCAATCACCTTGCTTGGCAGTGTATTCCAGGCCCCCACCACCCTCTGTGTAAAATACGTCCCCCTGACATCTGTGTTGAACCTTGCCCCCCTCACCTTGAACCCGTGACCCCTTGTGTTCGTCACCTCCGACCTGGGAAAAAGCTTCCGACTGTTCACCCTATGCCCTTCATAATTTTATACACCTCTATTAGGTCGCCCCTCATCCTCCGTCTTTCCAGGGAGAACAACCCCAGTTTACCCAATCTCTCCTCATATCTAAGACCCTCCATACCAGGCAACATCCTGGTAAACCTTCTCTGTACTCTCTCCAAAGCCGCCATGTCCTTCTGGTAGTGTGGCGACCAGAACTGGATGCAGTATTCCAAATGCGGCCTAACCATCGTTCTATACAGCTGCAACATTATATGCCAACTTTTATATTCTATGCCCCGTCCAATAAAGGCAAGCATGCCATATGCCTTCTTCACCACCCTCTCCACCTGTGCTGCCACCTTTAAGGATCTGTGGACTTGTACACCCAGGTCCCTCTGTGTGTCTATACGCCTGATGGTTCTGCCATTTATTGTATAGCTCCCCCTTTCATTAGATCTACCGAAATGCATCACTTCGCATTTATCTGGATTAAATTCCATCTGCCATTTCTCCGCCCAATGTTCCAGTCTATCTATATCCTGCTGTATTCTCTGACAATGTTCATCACTATCTGCAACTCCAGCAATCTTCGTGTCGTCCGCAAACTTACTGATCACACCAATTACATCTTCGTCCAAATCATTTAAATATATCAACAGCATTTCACAAGCAAGGGAAATGGGAAAACTAAGATTCCATTGTCTCTTCTACCCTTTCTCCTTCTCCTTACTCACCTTCCTCTTTGTAATGCATGGTTAAATGTTATATCCTGACATCCTTAACCCCTCAACCAATGCCCCATTACTCCTGAATATTCTTACTCTCCTTCTTTTTCATATCTTTTAAAGATACTAAATTTAACATGTATTTTAAAACTGAATTTAGACTGAGGAAAGGTAATCTTTCCTTCATCTCTCATTAAGTGTTCCAAATATCTTCTAAAACCTAACTAAAAACTAACTAAAAATAATCACAGGTGGATTACTGGTTGACTTTGAAAATGCTATTTTTTTTTTAAATTGAGGCCAGCATGGATTCGTTTCCCTCTTCAATTTCTAAACTTTCTAGAACACAAACAAACAAATGGTTGTGTAATCAAAAATCCATAATTCTTTCACCTTCTCTGACTCAATTTTTCAAATGTAGAATTCTCCCAAAAAAATTCAAAGTTCCCAATGTGCAGGAAAATGGGAGTAAATCCCATCTTTTTTTTTAAAAAAGTGTGATTTCCAGAATGAATCTCTGACACTGTGCATCAGAGTCCCCTAGCGGAATTCCCGCTAAAAATCAAGGGGCGGGGCCTATTCCCGCTGGAGAGGCAGGCAGCAGAGCGTTGAGCTGGCCACTGCGCATGCACCAATATCGGCGCATGCACAGTGGCCCTCCATTGCCGGCCTCCAGACCACTGGCCAACCCTGCAACCCCCCCACCCCCTATCACTGGCCTCCTGGACCTCACTGGGCCAGTCCCTATGTCCCCCTCCCCTCTTCTGGACAGCCCCCATCTCCCTGACCCGTCCCAATCTTCCCCTGACAGTCCCAACTCCCCACCCCCCCCGCAGCAGCCTGGAACCACCCCCACCCAGATGGCCAGCCCCGATTGCCTTCACTCCCTCCCTCTCCCAGTGATCCCGATCGATTGCAGAGTGACTGCAGTGGGGCAGCAGGTTATCCCTCCACTTTGTGAAATATTTCACAAAGTATTTTGAGTGATCAGTGGGAACCGAGTAGCCAGAATGATATGCTTTTATAACAACTTACAGCTGTGTGTGTCATACAAGGGCCAACCCAGCACTGTCTAGTGGAAAGGTTCTTCTAACAATTTTTCAGTTGATATACTAAATTTATTATTATGGATAGGTGTTGGACACCATTAAAAATATAATAATTAGTCTTCAATGCTTGTAAAAATCTGACACTATGAATTTTGATGTGGAGATGCTGGCGTTGGACTGGGGTAAACACAGTAAGAAGTTTAACAACATCAGGTTAAAGTCCAACAGGTTTATTTGGTAGCAAAAGCCACACAAGCTTTTGGAGCTCCAAGCCCCGTCGTCAAGCTCCGAAAGCTTGTGTGGCTTTTGCTACCAAATAAACCTGTTGGACTTTAACCTGGTGTTGTTAAACTTCTTACTATGAATTTTGGCAGAGATAATACAGTTCTTACATTCTGTTGGACTACAACTGGTCATTTTGACATTCTGTAATGCACGGAGGTCCACTTTGAACGGTCTGGGTGGTTTCACTGGAGGAGGTCCAAGTGCTTCAATAGATGGGAGTTCTCGGCGTCGCATACATGTATGTTGAGAGTCTCTCTTATGGGCAGCCCCTTCTCTTTTATCCATCGGAAATTTTGGTTCTTGATGGCTAGCTCGATCCAACCTTATGACCCTGCCTGGCAACGCTGGAGAAGCCTCTGATTCGACAGTGATATTGTTATCTAATTCAAACCCTTTCGGAGTTATTTCTGGGGTAGCAAGGTACGTTTTTGGTGGAAGAGATGGGGCACAATCATCTTTTGTTTTAGAATCATCACTGTTTCGGATGAGCATGGTTGGCTCCTTAGGCTGGGATATTTCATCCCTGGCACCTGGCATCGGCATCTCTGGCTCCATACTCAAACCTTCCTTTATAGATTGTGTAAAAGAAGTGGTCCTGAAAAATGGTTCAGCACAATACATTGTCTGAGATGGAGAAGAAGAATTTGATCCCGAACGTATTGATGGAGGGAGCGTAGCACATTTGATCTTTTCGGTTGGTGCACTTGGCTCAATAGTGCAGCGTGAAGAATTCTCCCAAATGTTTAACTTTTCTTTAAACGAGATTGCGTCCAGTTGCTCATTTTGTGTGTTATCTTCTGAAGTTCTGGGTTCTGATGTTTGATTTTCAGGTTTCTGAAGTTTGTTGGGACGAATCCCCACTACCTCCAAAGGAACATCAGTATGAGCTTCACACCTTCTTTCGCTTTCTACTGGAACATTGGATTTGGTCCACTCGGGAAAGTTCAGAAACACAGGCTTTGGAACGATTGCTGGTTTTGCAAGAGGAAGAGGAGGATGAGGTGATTTCACATGAAGCTGTTGACCAGAGGCACTGTGATGATTAACGGTCTCAAAGATGTCCATGTTGGTTACATTTTGCACTGTTTCAGCATGAGGTACTCCAAGTGCTTCAGAAACCTGTTTACCACTGGGCTTGACCTTTAATATATCAGATTTCTGAAACTTTGCTCGTAGAGCTTTAAAATCAATTACTTCTTCCTGGAAAGAAGAGAAGAACACTGGTTACCTTTTGTAGAGGGAATTAAATGAGTTTTACAACTTTAAGCAGTAAAATTTATTTAAAGTAAAACTATTTCAACAAGGTCAGACATCAATGTCACTTGTAACGTTTCTACTGACGCATGTCTGAAATCAAGTTGGTAATCCATACGCCAAATCCGGGGGCATCATAGTTTTCTTGGTCTCAATGAAAATGCTAATAGGTGTGCTCCAGTTGACACCTGCAGCTTCAGACCAGAGAAAAAGGTCAGTCATGTCCAGTGATCCTCACCACTCTCTTTTTGGATTTGCACATAAAAATACTGACACAGTGAAAGGTTTGCTGCAGCATGGAATTATTATACCCAAGTTTTTATTCCAATGATGAGTAATTTCAAGCTATGAAGATAGACTAGAAGTTGGGACTGTTTTCCTTGGAGAAGCAATGGCTTCGAGGAGATTTGATAGAGGTATTCAATATCATGAGGGGTCTGGTCAGAGAAGAAAGAGGGAAGCTGTACCCACTCATGAAAGGATTAAGAATGAATGCACAAATTTAAAGTCAAAGGTAAAAGAAGCAAAAGCGACATGCGGAAAATATGTTTCATGCAACGAGTGGTTGGGATCTGGAATGCACTGCCTCATTGTGTGTTGAGCAATAGGACTCCCTGCAATCACTGACTCTTCACCCCTCCCCAGTGAATCTTCCCATTTCCTTCACCATCTCCAACCCCTGGCCTCCCCTTCTTTAGAATCATAGAATTCCCACAGTGCAGAAAGAAGCCATTTGGTCCATCGAGCCTGCAGAGACAGCAATCCCATCCAGGCCCTAATCCTGTAACCCTACGTATTTGTCCTGCTAATCCCCCTGACATTAAAAGGTAAATCCTTGGACAGAGAGGAAACCAGAGCACCAGGAGAAAACCCACGCAGATACGGGGAGAATGTGCAAACTCCACACAATCACCTGAGGCAGAATTGAACCCGTGTCCCTGGCACTGCGAGGCAGCAGTGCTAACCACTGTGCCATTCCTGGGATCCCAAATTATAACCACAAACCCTCCCTTATCCTCAATCTCTTCCTCCCTCTCCTTCCCTCCGAAGAAAAATTAAGTCTTCCTTTACAACCAAAATGTTAGAATACTGGAATAGTTCTTATGAACTCAGATTAACCTATTTATCACATCACAAAATTGCACAAGTGATGTTCCTTCAATCCTTCAGCAGCACATCAGAAAAACAGACAATAGCAATTCTGTAAAACAGCACACGTTCATACAATTAAAACAAATTCAACTTAAATCACCAACATCACTAAAAATTACACATTAGATTTGTTTTACAATAAAGTACTGACTCATACAGCAGCTACAGTTGGAAGAAAGATGACTCATTGAGATTGATCTGTAGGCTTTCTCTGCTCCTTGGTATCTAATAGTTTAGCCAGCTTTAGCTGCAGAAGGAATAAATCAACTAGAAGTTGCAATAAAATCTAGTAATTTATATGAAAATTGCATATATGCACAAGGAAGATTCAAGTTTAGATATGATTATGATGGATAGTATATTGGCTGATTAAATGAAAATTGGTCACTTTGATAAAAGTGTTAAAAGGCCTGTTTAGCCTGTCTGTGATGGACCATAGAATCCTACAGTGTAGAAGGAGGCCATTCAGCCCATCGAGTCTGCACCGACCACAATCCCACCAGGCCCTTTCCCCATAACTCCATGCATTTACCCTAGTTACCCCTGACACTAAGGGTCAATTTAGCATGGCCAATCCACCCAACCTGCACATCTTTAAACTGTGGGAGGAAACTGGAGCACCTGGAGGAAATCCAGACAGACACGGGGAGAATGTGCAAAATCCACACAGGCTGTGACTCAAGCCGGGAATCGAACCCGGGTCCCTGGCACAGAGGCAATGAAAATTGACACCAGTATGACTTAGCATCTAGAGGTGAGGAGGGTAGAAGGGTGGGTGCAGAAAGAAAAATGAGAAGGAAGGGAAAAAAAAACCTTTTCATTTCAAAAAAAGAGAATTATCTGCAGAAGACCATCAAGGTTAAAAACTGCATGCACTGGTAAGCTGAGTTTAAATAATGTTCAGCCATTCATCAACAGCAAACAAATCCACCTCAAATGACAATTTTAACGGAGATAACAGAATAGACACAAATAAGGAATTTTAAATAAATAGACAGACAACTTGCATTATAAAGGTAGTTACAGAAAGACTGAATGATTGCTGGAAGGCATGGCAAATTAATTTGTAGTGGTTTATATTGGAGAAAAGAAAAGTTAACATTGTTTACAGGACGTATAGACACATCATTCTAGTGGCATTTGAGGTACATTTGAGCATAGGTTTGGAGAGCCAGATAAAATATTTTATGTTGGCTCCAATAGGTAACAAACTATTGGCAACTATACATATTACCAGGCAGATATATGAAGAAATAACAATAGAACTGCTGATTTGAATAAATAGTCCCTCAATGAGGACAGTCAATAATTAATTGGACTGTAGGACTACATATAGAAAATTTGGTATTTAAGAGATTGAGATGAGAATGGGTGCCTGGCAATAAACTAAAGTGATATTTGAAGATGATAACTGTGGTGACCCACTGTAATTACATATTATATGCCTGGACACACCCCTGCTGCGCCTGACCCGAGACTCCTCCCTTTCCACCTGATCGAGGTATAAAGGTAACGGTTCCTCCCCTCTGCCTCAGTCTGGGCCAGGCTAGCTACAAGGGTGTGTTCCAGTTCTTGGCGATTAAAAACCTATTGTTTTCACTCACTCGCTGGAGTCCTCGTAAATTGATGGTGCATCAATAACAAAGAACGAGAACCCCAGCTATGGAAAACTGTATGCGGTGTGTCTGTTGTAATTCTAATTGAAATACCTTTATGCAGAGAATGGAACACAATAGTTATGCAAGAACCTTAACTCCGATGGAACAACTGGTTATGTTTTGTCTGGTCAATGACACTTTCTCAGCCCTCAACCGCTTTTCTGCCCAGAAATGCAACTAATTGTATGAGATTATTTTTTATTATTTCTTATTGGCCTTCTCTGCCAATTATTCTACAATATCGATACACTTTGGGTAAAATGTTTGGCTCCATCTCCCAGTTTACTCCCAATTTCATCTTTTAAACTTGCGCTCCATAGCATTTGAAACCTTCACCACAGCATTCAATTTGCCTGGATCAACTGTTACAATTTTGCAAGCTTGTGAACTAAGTATACAAAGTGCTTTACAGCCAACTAAGTATTTTTGAAATATAGCCCAGAACACTCATCATTTTCTGGTTTCTCTTAACATTACCTTATGTTCTCTCAAAACTCATCTTGTCGATGAAATCTATCTCCTTCTACCATATTCCCACTAAACTACTGCCCACCCTAGTGCCAATGCCAGATGATATTGCGAATGGGAATCTGTAGTAGGGAAAATGCTTGAATCAATCATCAAGGAAGAAATAGCGAGACATCTGATTATAAATTGTCCCATTGGTAAGACGCAGCATGGGTTCATGAAAGGAGGGTCATGTTTGACTAATTTGGTGGAATTCTTTGAGAACATTACATGTGCAGTGGACAATGGGGAACCTGTGGATGTGGTGGATTTCCAGAAGGCATTCGACAAGGTGCTGCACCAGACTGCTGCATAAGATAAAGATGCACAGTGTTACGGGTAATGTATTAGGATTGGTAAACTAACAGAAAGCAAAGAGTGAGGGTAAATGGGTGTTTTTCTGGATGGCGATCAGTGACTAGTGGTGTGCCTCAGGGATCAGTGTTGGGACCATAATTGTTTACGATTTACATAGATGATTTGGAGTTGGAGACCAAGTGTAGTGTGTCAAAATTCGCAGATGACACTAAGATGGGTGGAAGAGCAAAGTGTGCAGAGGACGCTGAAAGTCTGCAAAGGGATATAGATAGTCTAAGTGAGTGGGCGAGGGTCTGGCAGATGTAGTACAATGTTAGTAAATGTGAAGTCATCCATTTTGGTAGGAATAACAGCAAAATGGGCTATTATTTAAATGGTAAAAAATTGCAGCATGCTGCTGTGCAGAGGGACCCGAGTGTCCTTGTGCAGGAATCTCAAGGAGTTGGTTTGCAGGTGCAGCAGGTAATTAAGAAGGCAAATGGAATTTTGTCCTTCATTGCTAGAGGGATGGAGTTTAAAAACAGCGAGATTATGTTGCAGCTGTATCAGGTGCTGGTGAGGCCACACCTGGAGTACTGTGTACAGTTTGTCTCCTTACTTGAGAAAGGATATACTGGCACTGGAGGGGGTGCAGTGGAGATTCACTAGGTTGATTCCAGAGTTGAGAGGGTTGGCTTATGAGGAGAGACTGAGTAGACTGGGGCTGTACTCATTGGAATTCAGAAGAATGAAGGGAGATCTTATAGAAACATATAAGATTATGAAGGGAATAGATAAGATAGAAGCAGGGAAGTTGTTTTCAGTGGAAGGTGAAACTAGAACTAGGGGGCATAGCCTCAAAATAAGGAGAAGCAGATTTAGGACTGAGTTGAGGAGGAACTTCTTCACACAAAGGGTTGTGAATCTGTGGAATTCCCTGCCCAGTGAAGCAGTTGAGGCTACCTCATTGAATGTTTTTAAGGCAACGATGGATAAATTTTTGAACAGTAAAGGAATTCAGGGTTATGGTGAGCGTGCGGGTAAGTGGAGCCGAGTCCACAAAAAGATCAGCCATGATCTTATTGAATGGCGAAGCAGGCTCAAGGGGCCAGATGGCCTACTCCTAGTTCTTGTGTCTTATGGTCTCAGTCCTCAGGAACCTTTCCCCCTCACCTTCAAATCTACCATCATAATTTAGTTCCTGCAAAAGGACACCGACAATCCTTCTGTCCTTGAAAATATCAACCCTTCTTTCCTCTCCAATATGCTTGAGCATGTTGTCCCCTCCCAAGTCCAGAAACATCTTTGCACGACTCCATATTTGAACCCTGAGAAAGTACTAAAAATGTCCCTTTCAAACTCACAAATGACATCCCATATGGCAATGACCATGGTAACTACTGCTCCTCATTTTCTTCATCCGCCTGCTGTCTCAGACAAGGATGACTAAATCATCCTCCTCCAATACCTCCCCTTACTTGTCCAAGTGACAATGCTTTTGTCTGGTTCCATTCTCATTTATCCAGTCTTAGTCAGAGAATTTCCTGCAATGGTTTTGCCCCCTGCTCATTCACCCCTGAAGAATTCTCAAGGATCTATTTTATCTGTTCCTTTTTCTGAACTACATGGTGCCCTTCTGTGACACACATGGCAACATAGGTCAGATTGCACGTGTGCTAATGTCACCCTTCATTGCCATTTCTCAACTCCTTCACTGCCTATAATCTGTCCCACTGCTCCTCTGAGATTCAATATTGGATGAGCAGAAACTTCCTCCAACTAAAATATTGGGAAGACAAAAACCACCATCTTCAACTGCTACTATAAATCTCATTTCTTAGCTAACAATTCCATTCCATTTTCAAGCCACTGTTTGAAGCAGAACCAGACTGTTTCAAACCCTAGCATTATTTGACTGTGAATTGAGCTTACAAGTCCTTACATCTCTATTTCAATTAGCCCGATTCCAACTTGGCAGCATTGTCTGTCTCTGTTCCAACTCAGTTCATCAGCTCTGAAAGCCTCATCCACGCTCTGGTTGCCTCAAGTATTCCAATTCTCTTCTCAGTGATTTTCTATCTTCATTCTCCATAAGCCTGAACTCAAGTTCCGCTAGTCCTATCCTAATTCACAACAGGTTCCATTCACCCATCCAGCACATTGGCTCCCTGTCAAACAAAGCCTAAAACTTGCAACTTTTACCCTGGTTTTCAAATTCCTGCATGACTGTGCTGCTGTTGGTATCTAATAGGTTCTGTTGATGGATGTTAAGTATCTCATAGTTTAAGGTAATGAGGTTGAATGGATGTTGGGTAGTGATTAATTTTCCTCAGATGTGTATATAGTCGGCCAGCGCTGGGGAGTCAGATGGTGTTGGAATGGATAAGTAAGGTCTATGGCAAGGCAATAAACTGTCTCCACTCAAAGCATTCTCATTTTGATGTCTTCTTCACAACCATGCTTGCGAGTTTCTCTGACATCTGTAACTTCCTGCAGTCCTGTAATTCTCCAAGAGCTTTGATTTCTTTTGCATCCCCCATTTTCTTTGCTCACCATTAGCCACTGTGTCTTCAGCCATTGAGCTCTGAAATTCTCTCCACCTTTTACTCCTCCTTTAATGATACTCCTTCAAACATCTGCCTTTGATTAAGCTTATTAGTCATTTATTCTAATGAATCCTTATTTGGCGTGGTGTCAACTTTGTCTCTTTGCATTCTGGTTAAGCACCTCAGAACATTTTGCTACGTTAAAGGCACTATATAAAATGTAAATGGTTGTTTTCTTCACCCTTGCAGAAAATGAGCATTACCCTGGAAAATGTGAAGAAAAGCTGCTCTGTCGTCCCTTAATCACTTCTAACCGAATCCAACACAGCTTTAAGAATTGTCAAAGCCTAAAAGTTGAGCGTCCAAATTAAATTGTTTTTTTACTTGCCTGGAATGAGGTCATTTCTGGGACAAACTTTGCAAAATATCCTAGGAGAAAGCTCCACCTCATCTCTATAAAACTTTGTAATCTCTAAAGAGTATATGCTGACCCATAGGCAGCTGTGCAGCTCAGTAATAAAACAATTTTGGCACTGAATGTACCTCCAATTTAACTCTTCATCTCATGTTAATCTTAGACTGATGTGTCTGTAACCTTGGCAGCTGTACTTTCAACTACAGTATTGAGGCAAAACTCTGAAATTGACTCAATAAATAAGTACAAATAAAATGCAACCAATTGGGACCTAACACAGCATCCTAAGACCCCCAAGCAATGAATGGATACCCCAGGAAAAGGGGAACATCAGTATACCACCATAGGTACAAGACATGACATGGTCTTGTACACTCATACACAGGAGCCAGTAAACCAAGAATTCTTACACCACGCTAAGACTCGCGTCACAACAGACCTCACTCCTCTCCAGCCATATCAGAGACACCGTTCAGGCCCCACCATCACCAGAAACTTTAAACCATTTTCCACCAAGGAAGCCCTACTGACAAGGAGAAGAAACATTGTCAAGACACCCGTCAACAGGATATTTTGGGGAGAGATACAATTCTCATCCTTCCGACTAGATAAAGGAAACCCTTTAGAATGACCTCATTATCCAGATAAAGACCTCATTATCCAGATAAAGAAAGGAAACCCCAAAGAGAGAGGAACACCAGGATTAGCCAATAGACACCAGATATGGTCTAGCAGTGTACACTTTTGCAAAAAGGACACAAGGAACAGAACAGCATAACCCCATAAGAAACAGGATACTGCCCCCTGAAACCCAAGAATTAGAACTTGGCACAGGGCCAGAAGCAATGTGGGCAAACCCCCTTATCCACCCCGCTTCCCTGGTACCACACATCAAAACCAAGATTAAACTATGACCTCCCTCGTTCCACTGTCAGAGCATCCCATTGGATGAATACCATTGAGAAAAAAATGGGTAGTCCTGATTCTCACAGTAAAATGGCATAACAGGCGAGAAGCCTACTGCTCCAACAACACTCAAGAAGCTTAACACCATTCAGGACAAAGTACCCCGCTTGATTCCTACCCCTTCCACAGAGATTCAATCTCTTCACCACCAATGAACAGTGGAAGAGGTGTACCAACTACAACATGCACTACAGAAACTCAAGGTTCCTTACGCAATATCTTCCAATTCCACAGCCATTACCACCTAGGACAAGAGCAGCATATATTTGGGAATCCCACTATCTGGTAGTTCTTCTTCAAGCCATCACCATCCTGACTTGGAAATATATCACCAGTCCTTCACTGTAACTGGGTCAATACCCTGGAACTCCCTCCCTAACAGCATTGTGGGTGTACCTACACTTCAGGATCTGCAGCAGTTCAAGAAGGCAGCTCACCACCACCTTCTCAAAGGCAACTAGAGATGGGCAATAAATGCTAGCCAGTCAGAGATGCCCACATCCCATATATGAATTTAAAAAATGCTTCTATGCTCATATCATACACCCTTGTCAGGGTAAGAGATAATATCGCAAAATCAGGAGTATAATCACACGGGAAGCAAGTTCAGGATTAATGATGAGCTGCAGATTAAGATAACCATCCAGAGATTCAAAGGGCCAAAGCCATGACAGGAGCATCGCGCAACATCCAAGATCCATCCAGAGTTTCACTGAAGCCCTTGCAGCTCCACCATATCATGCCCTGAAGCCCAGGTAAAGAGAAACTTAGGCCCTGGAGGATGGTGAAGACCTGTTTTGTCTGGCCGCTTCCAGTCCTCCTCAATGAACATAAAGGACAAGACAATATATGACCAGTGGTTGGAGTCTTTGACCGACCCTAGGCCTTAAAGACCAGTACAACCTTGCTCCAGTGATCTTGAAACATCCAGTTCTCAAATTCAGCCAGGAATTCATCCTCAGTTCCCCTCGGGAGACCAGGAACACGGATGCTCCTTCTCCAGCCCTATCTCCCCGAATCAACCAGGATGCCCAACACACCATGCAGCAGGATTTCCAAGCATGAAGGTGAGCCCCCAATGAGGAAATTGCCCTCTCCATTGGATGGAGCAGAGAAGAGAATCCTGTCATTCTTGCTGTTCATTTACATGAGCATCAATATTCTGTGCCATCGTCCACAACTTCACTCACAATGGCAGCCATCATCTTGATGCCTACAACACCGCTGAAGACTAGGCCCACCCACCAGCAAAACCACCACTGTGAACTGGGCCCCACTCTGGTCGTCTCCAACTGCTTCAATTAACCAAGGATTTTCTTGACTTAACTCAACTCCTCATCACCAAAATTTAGCCAGGTTCTTCCAGGGACATTGCACAGATTATACACATCAGGGTCAAATAATTATGTTACAAGCAAATTATGGAACCTGAAACAAAAGCAGAAAATGCTGGAAAATCTCAGCAGGTCTGACAGTAACTGTGGAGAGAGAACAGAGCTAATGTTTTGAGTCTGGATGACTCTTTGTCAAATAACGTGTGCATCAGGAATATAAAAAAAGGATTGAAAAGGTAAATAATACCAGAACACTCAAAACCGCAGGAAGAGAAGTTGTCTGGTCAGCCATTTAGTGGAAATAAAGTCAAGGGAGCAGAAGGTGGGTCTCAATGACAAGATGAGCTTGGAGAAGGCAAGAGGGACAAGAGGAAAGAAACATGCGAGTTTAGGAATGGGGCCAATTTTAGAGGAAGTTTGAACCTGTGGGCTAGTGGGAAGGGATTTTTAAAAATTCATTTTGCGGGATGTGGCTGTGGCTGGCTCGGCCAGCATCAGTGGCAGAGACCACTGATTGGATGGTCTCAATTTTAGTGACAAACCAGTCCATGAGTTGTTGATGAAAGTGTAAGAAACAGAAGGAGGGATTTAAGGCAGTTTGCAGTAGGGAGAGGAAGCTGGTGATTTTCTTTGCTTTCTAGAATGAGACAAGAATAGGTCCTAATAGTGCTTTATGTGATATACATGATGTGGAAATGCCGGCGTTGGACTGGGGTAAGCACAGTAAGAAGTCTCACAACACCAGGTTAAAGTCCAACAGGTTTATTTGGTAGCAAATACCATAAGCTTTCGGAGCACAGCTCCTTCGTCAGATGGAGTGGATATCTGTTTTCCAACAGTGCACAGAGACACAGAAATCAAGTTACAGAATACTAATTAGAATGTAAATCTCTACAGCCAGCCAGGTCTTAAAGGTACAGATAATGTGGGTGGAGGGAGCATTCAACACAGGTTAAAGAGATGTGTATTGTCTCCAGACAGAACAGCTACAAGCCCAGGAGGCAAGCTGTGGGGGCTACTGATAATGTGACATAAATCCAACATCCCGGTTTAGGCCGTCCTCATGTGTGCGGAACTTGGCTATCAGTTTCTGCTCAGCGACTCTGCGCTGTCGTGTGTCATGAAGGCCGCCTTGGAGAACGCTTACCTGAAGATCCAAGGCTGAATGCCCGTGACTGCTGAAGTGCTCCCCCACAGGAAGAGAACAGTCTTGCCTGGTGATTGTCGAGCGGTGTTCATTCATCCGTTGTCGTAGCGTCTGCATGGTCTACATTGGGGAAACCATGCAGACGCTACGACAACGGATGAATGAACACCACTCGACAATCACCAGGCAAAACTGTTCTCTTCCTGTGGGGGAGCACTTCAGCAGTCACAGGCATTCAGCCTTGGATCTTCAGGTAAGCGTTCTCCAAGGTGGCCTTCATGACACACGACAGCGCAGAGTCGCTGAACAGAAACTGATAGCCAAGTTCCGCACACATGAGGACAGCCTAAACCGGGATGTTGGATTTATGTCACATTATCAGTAATCCCCACAGCTTGCCTCCTGGGCTTGTAGCTGTTCTGTCTGAAGACAATACACATCTCTTTAACCTGTGTTGAATGCTCCCTCCACCCACATTATCTGTACCTTTAAGACCTGGCTGGCTGTAGAGATTTGCATTCTAATTAGTATTCTGTAACTTGATTTCTGTGTCTCTGTGCACTGTTGGAGAACAGATATCCACTCCATCTGACGAAGGAGCTGTGCTCCGAAAGCTTATGGTATTTGCTACCAAATAAACCTGTTGGACTTTAACCTGGTGTTGTGAGACTTCTTATTATGTGATATAGCCAGACCTGGATGCCCTTTCAAGTCTGCATCCTTGGACTTAGGGGAGTGGAGATGAGTGCCATACAAAGGGGGACATTCAGTATTAGGGACAGATATGGTTTTAACGGGGGCTAAAGAAAAGTTGGAGGTGGGGGTGCAGTTGAGCAAACCAGTAGCTGAAGAAATGTCATGGCGAATGGAGGGTTATTTGGGGTTTTGAAGTTGCAACTGTAAGTAAATTGGGGAATGAGTTTTTCCAGATGCAGAGACAGAAGGAAGTATAGCTGGGAAGCGCAAAGGGGGATATGGGCAGACAATGATACAATGAAATGATCAAAGAAGACCTTAAGTTTCAGTTTCATTCCTGACTGGATGAACAGGATTTATTTTAATTAAATAGCCATTGTTATTGTTGAGAACTGTATTTTTAAAAAAACTAACGGGTGTAACATATAGGTGTATAAAATGTAGAACAAGATCCAAAGTGCTTAAGAGACAAAGTAGGATATATAAAAAGCAGTGGACACCAGGGAATGGTTAAGCAGATGTATTATAGTGAATAGGAGACCAAAGGTCAGCCAGCTGTAATTTAGAAGTGCAATTAATTATAAGTGAAATATAAACATAAAATGCTGGAAATAGTCAACAGTTCTGGCAGCAGCACAGATAATGTCAGACTTGTTGAGTGTTTTTAGCATCTTCAGTTTTAAATTTCCAATTTCAAGTATCCACTGTACTTTGCTCTTTGAGTTGTAAGTGACATGGGCAGGGAAAGGGAGTTTCCCCAAGGGCAAACATGAGAAAATTGGGCTGGAACAGGGGAGGGGAATATGGGTTAAGAAAGAAGTTGGAATGTACCTTGATTGTGATTGAGGCCAACGGAACAGTGGGGCCACATGAGGGAGCAAGGCTGGGCTTGAAAACAGCGAGGAAACTTTATATGGAGGGGCAAGGGGTGGTTAGTGAATTCAGAGTGAAACGGTTACATGGAGTGGAGATGAAAAATGATAACAATAAGAATGAAGAAACAATAAGAGGGACAAGGATGGAGAATATCTGAATGAGAAACACAGTTCTAACTTTACTGCAATGTGTATAATGGGACAAATAGCTGAATGTATTGCCTTTTATATACTGTATAAACTTTTTATGTTTAATTCCATTACACTTCAAAACAAATTTCTTTGCCAAGTTTCTGATACATTTCAGAACCAACTACTCACTTCATTGTTTTATTCATGTGATATGAGACAGAACTGTGGAAAATTAGAAGTAATCTAATGTTGGGAGTTTTCCTCACAATTTAAAAAGTTAAAACTTTATTTATTTGTGTCACAAGTAGGCTTACAGTAACACTGCAATGAAGTTACTGTGAAAATCCCCAAGTCGCCACACTCCAGCACCTGTTCGGGTACACCGCGGGAGAATTCAGCATGGCCAATGCACCTAACCAGCACGTCTTTCAGAATGTGGGAGGAAACCAAAGCACCCGGAGGAAACCCATGCAGACACGGGGATCAGCTAGATACTCTATAGATCAGCTAAATAGTCAATATCTTTTCCCAAAAGTAGGGGAGTCTAAAACTAGAGGGCATAGGTTTAAGGTGAGAGGGGAGAGATACAAAAGGGTCCAGAGGGGCAATTATTTCCTCACAGAGGGTGGTGAGTGTCTGGAACAAGCTGCTAGAGATAGTAGTAGAGGTGGGTACAATTATGTCTTTTAAAAAGCATTTAGACAGTTACATGGGTAAGATAGGTATAGAGGGATATGGGCCAAATGCAGACAGTTGGGACTAGCTTAGGGGTTATAAAAAAAAGATGACATGGACAAGTTGGGCTGAAGGGCCTGTTTCCATGCTGTGAACCTCTATGAATGTGCAAACTCCACACATTTTTCTTCCTTCAGGAAAAAGATACAAAAGTCTGAGGTCACGTACCAACCGACTCAAGAACAGCTTCTTCCCTGCGGCTGTCAGACTTTTGAATGGACTTACCTTGCATTAAGTTGATATTTCTCTACACCCTAGCTATGACTGTAACACTACATTTTGCACTCTCTCATTTCCTTCTCTATGAACAGTATGTTTTGTCTGTATAGCACAAAAAAGAAACAATACTTTTCATTGTATGTTAATACATGTGACAATAAGAAATCAAATCAAATCAGACAGTGACCTAAGGCCAGAATTGAACCCAATCCCTAGCGCTGAGGCAGCAGTGCCAACCACTGTGCCGCCATGCCAATTTATGAAACCAATTACAATTTTAACAAGGTTTCAGTTTAAAAATGATCCCTGCATTTTTGTAAACAAAATATACACAAGCTTCTTTGAATGACTTTATTTAATTTTCAATTCGTTCTAGAGGAACACATAACATCCATGATTAATTTTCTCTTTACACTCTCCTTGATCTCTCTGCACCCTTTGACATGATCCATAGAATCCCTACAGTACAGAAGGAGGCCATTCGACTCAGAGTCTGTACCGACCACAATCCCACCCAGGCCCTATTCCCGTAACCCTCATTTACCCTGATAAGGATGGGCCACATTCTCCTCTGACGTCTTTTCCCTTATTGTTCAGTTAAGCAGGACTTGACTCCATTTTACCATTCCATTTCCAGCAATGACTTAATTTTCTGCCCTAGCTTCCAGAGTCTCTCGGGATCTATCCTCGTCACCTTTCCTTCATCCGCACCATACATCAGCATGGTACAAAAGCAACAACATTCAAGGGATTTTCACAGTAACTACATTGCATTGTTAACATAAGCCTACTTGTGACACTAATAAATAAACTATATATTTTTTTAAACTATAAAGACTAGACATTTGATCAACTTCATGTACATTAACAATTAATCCTACACTCCCATCACCTCGTTTGACTCCTTTCTCTTCCTCTATATTTTCAGATTGCCTGTTTGACACTGAAGTCTGGGACAAGGCACAATTTTCTCCAGAGTGGGAGAGACTGATTGCAGTGTGAGTGCAACACGCTTCACATCAAGAATGGGAACTGGCACTAACTCTGGAATTGTAGGCTTTGCACTCCATGCGAGATTCTGCCAAAAATGTTTTTTTTTGCTAATGTTAAGGTATTGCTGAATATATTTCCATACTAACTACAACAATATTCAAGGAGGTGTGCGATATTTTAGTTCGTGTTATTTTAATCAGTTTAGCTCCACGGACACCAGAGTTGACTTCACGAACATGAATTAGCGTCGTCAGGTTTTGCCTTTCCATTACCCACCGTGGACCACAACATCTCAAAATTTAGATGAACACAAGACTGGAGTTGCTTCCGATGCATCTCACGTGTGGATACTCTACTGACCACTCTTTAAGCATGAAAACAAAGTACTTTGGGAGATAAAGTAGCAGACGGTAATACTGAACCATACACCAGCAACAAGGAAATGCATACAATATATAGACTCAAGTTGCCGCTTGACTTAATAGTTGGTGCCTTAATGGTCTATAAAGCAAAAATACTGGCACACCGCGACATTATAAATCACCAGGAAATACAACCACATTAAAATCATTTTTATCTTTAATCAATCAATAAACCGCATAAACATGAATAATACTGCAATTCTGTGGCTTCGGTTTGTGTGCACGTCCTTGTAACAGTGTATGGACAGCAATCTATAGCAATGCAAATTATTAATTATTACACTACAGCGTTAACCATTTGGCCTATTACTTGTGCTGGAGGCGGGTGGGGGATATGGATACCAGAGGCCACCTTGCCAGGACAAGTTTATTGTACAGGTAATGGAGTTGGATCACGCTGAAAAAAGACTGCCTCTTGCAGCTGCCAACTGGAAGCAGCAGCAATTACACAGGCACCAGGAAAGCAATAATATATGCTGTGATTTCAATCCAAACTTACCGTTTCCGTATCCATCGGATGTAGCTGCTGTCCCTCCCGGATAGTTTATGGTTGGAGTTGTAGTGGTTACTCCAGGCTGACTCTGTCTCTCCCCCAGTCCTTCTCGGATAGTTAGTGGTTGGTTACTCCAGGCTGACTCTGTCTCTCCCCCAGTCCCTCTCGGATTCCCAGCGCTGCTTCCTCCTCGAAGGCAGCAATTGGGAAATGTTCACGCACTGCGTGCCTTAATGATTCCGAGGAAAGCGCCTCCAGCTGATTGCCAGGCTGTGCTGAAGTCCCACCAAATTTCTATTATTTTCTTGATTTTGTGAAAAACTCCCATTGGTTACATTTGAGTCACTTTGAAGGTAAACGCCACTTCCACGCGGTGACAGAACACAAGCGGACTGTAAATTCCCACAAACTCCCCTCTGCTTCCACCTCCGCCTACACTGGCAGGAACCCCGCTCCTGTTCCTCTGTCAGTGAGATTCCCCGGTGGAGACCGGCAGTCCCCCGCGGTAATAACTCCGAGAGGCTGGGACATGAGCCGAAGAGGCTCAGTGGAGAATCGAGGGAATGAGTTAGACAATTCTATCATTATATGAGTGCAATAAATTAACCTCGGCATAAACGCAGCAGATTTGTCTAAAAGTACTGGTTTTAATAAGTGTTTTGCCACATTTTTTTAACAGAACAAGTGATTATTGGTGTTATAAGGTGGATATGGGATGATTAAATGGAGGGTATTAATCAAGAAAAAATTGAGTAAGTTACCCAAACTTAAGGTAGCTTTTAAGAAAGAAGTTGAATCTTCTTTGTATAACCCCAGAACATCTCAAAACACATAGGCATTGAAATATAATACTGATACAATGCAGTGAAACTCAAAACTCTGTACACACCAAGGCCCCAGCATTTGGATAAATGGCCAGATAATCTGGTGTTAGTGTTAATAATTGGTGGATAATTGTTGGCTAGAACATTGGCTTTTTATATTTATATATACATACAGATCCATTGGATTTTTTTTAGAATCCACCTGTGGTGTCTGATGGGACTCAATGTTGACACATGTTTAGGGTTTAGAATGATAGTGAAACTATAAATTTCGGCCATCATTAGAACTGTGAAGTTGATAGCAACACCTGGTGTCCACACACGTATTGAAATACAAAAATCTAAAAGTTGCCCTCAGTAATTCCCTGCTCCTCTGAAAGGTGCACTGTTTAAGCCCCCATGGATGGAAGGCAGGATGTCCAAACGCCAACAGTTGCCCCTTGGAGGTAGCCCCCCGACCATCCCCCCCAATATGTGCGAGCAGATCCATCGGAAATTCTGACACGCCTACTAGCTAGGAATTGCTCAGAAAATTTAGCCTTCTGTAGGGCAATTTCCTACAGAAATTACAGGAAATTTCTATAATTTTTAAAGTCTCCAATTCCGAGTTAGAGTCCGAGACTTCAGATGGTTCCGCCTCATTCACCTGAATAGTTACCCAGGAAAAGTTAGAAGGATTAAAACGAGTTCTAACTCCTGGATAACTGTAGTACTGACTGCTCCCTTCCCCTCATGGCCCGCTGAACATTCCTGACTGCCAACCCTCCATGATTCAACTACCTCTGACCCCCCCCCCCCCCCCCCATCCCTTCCTACTTAGTTCCCTGACAATCTGACTACATCTCTAATCCAATTAGCCCCCCAACACCCGATTTCCCCCACCCAAACCTACCCCCTCATCCACGAACCTACCACCCTACTCCCTCACCCACCCACTTCCACCCTAGTCCCTCACCCCAAAAACTTCCACTCTATCCTCTCACCCACTTACCTAACACCCCATCCCTTTATCAACTTAATGTACACATTTATCTTCTCTCCAGAAGAGGCTTTAGGGCATTTATTCTCTCTATTTAACAGAATAGATGAGTTAGTGCCATAAAAAGGGGCCATGGCTTCTATAATGATTCTCTCCATTGCTCCTTGTGAGAATTGTTGTGCTGTGAGAGTTTGGAAGACCGTCAATCAGAAGGGAATCCCCAAAAATTGTAAGAAGGCAGTGGGTAACTTTTGGTCCTGGGAATTAAGGATTTTGATTCAGATCGGAAGTTCTGTGCCACCTTTTGAAAAAACGTAAATTAACCTGAATCTCCATTTTTACATGATTAGACTCACTATAAAACTCTTGAAAAGGTTACGTCTTGTCAATGATGTGCAACTCAGTTTTTAGTGGTTTATAATTATTGTAATGAATTTATAATTACTGCTAACCAACATCCCTGAGCTTGAAAAACTATTTTTATATTTGTGAAAGTTCAAATTTCACCAATGTGAAGAAAATGTTTTGAATATAATCTTTTTTAAAAATAGTTTGTTTGATACTTCAGCCTGTATCTCAATCCCATGTGTGTTTCACTTCTCACCTGTTTGTCCTTTCTCTCACCTTCCAGTTTTAAAATTGTACTTTTATTATTTCACAGGGAAGAAGCCATCGCTGGCTAGGCCAGCATTTACTGCCCATAATTGTTTTTGAGAAGGTGAGCTACCTTCTTCAACCTCTGAGTCTGTTAGGGAGGGTGGTCTAAATTTTGACCCAGCGACAGTGAAGGAACAGTGATATAGTTAGGATGGTGTGTGACTTTGGTGGGGCACTTGCAGGTGGTGCTGTTCCCATGCATCTCCTGCCCTTGTCCTTCTTGATGATAACGATCTTGGTTTTGGAAGGTGCTCTCAAAGGAACTTTGACAAGTTGTGCAGTGCATCTTGTACATGGTACACACTGACATCACTGTGCATCAGTGGTGAAGGGAGTGCATGTTGAAGGTGTGTGGATGGGGTTCTTTGTCCTGGATGGTGTTGAACTTGCTGAGTGGTGTTGGAGTTGTACTCATCCAGGCAAGTGGAGAATATTCAATCATACTCCTGATTTGTGCCTTTGAGATAGTAGATAGGCTTTGGGGAGCTAGGAGGGTCAGTTACTGTCCACAAAATTCCCAGCCTCTGGCCTGCTCTTGTAGCCACTTTATTTATGTGGCTAGTCAGTTTCTGATCAATGATAAGCCCCCTCCGCCCCAATCCCGGATGTTGATAGTGGGAGATTCAGTGATGATAGTTCCATTGAATGTCAAAGGGCGATGATTAGATTCTCCCTTGTTGGAGATAGTTGTTGTCTCAGACTTGTATGCGCTGAATGTTGCTTGCCCCTTATCAGCCCAAGCCTGAATTTTGTTTAGGTCTTTCTGCACATGGGCATGTGTTGCTTCAGTATCTGAAGAGTTGTGAATGGTGTGAACATTGCACAGCCATCCATGAACATCCCCACTTCTGTCCTTATGATGGAGGGAAGGTCATTGATGCAGCAGCTGAAGACAGTTTAGCTTAGAACACTGCACTGAGGAACTCCTGTGGTGGTTCCTGGGACTGAGATGATTGACCTCCAATAACCATAACCATCTCCTTTGTACTATGTATGACTCCAACCAGTGGAGAGATTAGCCCCTGATTTCCATTAATTTTAGTTTTTCTAATAATGATGCCACATTCAGTCAAATTCTGCCTTTACCCCATCTAGCTCAAAACCTGTTACATTTCTAACTTTTTTCATTTCCGATGAAAGGTAATTGAAATATTAATTCTGCCTCTCTCTCTCTCTCCCCAGAGGCACTCTCAGGCCTGCTGAGTATTTCCAACCTTTTCTGTTCTTATTTTAGAGAAGGCAAAAATGATTAACTTTCTGTGTCACGTGCTAGTGAGGCTAGGAATAGGCAGATAGTGCAGCTCAACATGCGGCTAAACAGCTGGTGTAGGAGGGAGGATTTCAGATATCTGGACCATTGGGGTCTCTTCCAGGGCAGATGGGACCTGTACATGAAGGACACGTTGCATCTAAACTGGAAGGGCATAAATATTCTGGCCGGGAGGTTTGCTAGTGTCACACGGGAGTATTTAAACTAGTTTGGCAGAGAGGTGGCACCCAAAGCAAAAGTGAATTAGCTGAAGGGGAACCAGAGAGTAGGGCCAGTAAGACTCAGAGAAACAGCAGGCAGGGCGGGATTGCAAATCAGAGAGGGTCTAGTGGACTGAAGTGCATTTGTTTCAATGCGAGAAGTGTAACAGGTAAGGCAGATGAACTTAGAGCTTGGATTAGTACTAGAAACTATGATGTAGTTGCCATTATAGAGACTTGGTTAAGGGAAGGACAGGATTGGCAGCTTAACATTTCAGGATATAGATGTTTCAGGCGTGATAGAGGGGGCTGTAAAAGGGGTGGGGGAGTTGCGCTACTGGTTAAGGAGAATATTACAGTTGTACTCGGGAGGACACCTCAGAGGGCTCAATCAGCGAGGCAATATGAGTAGAGCTCAAGAACAGGAAAGGTGTAGTCACAATGTTGGGGGTTTACTAAAGGCCACCCAATTGCCAGTGGGAGATTGAGGAACAGATATGTAGGCAGATTTTGGCAAGGTGTAAAAGTAACAGGGTTGTTGTGGTGGGAGATTTTAATTTCCCCTATATTGACTGGGACTCACTTAGTGCTAGGGGCATGGATGGGGCAGAGTTTGTAAGGAGCAGCCAGGAGGGCTTCCTGAAATAGTATGTAGATAGTCCAACTAGGGAAGGGGCCATACTGGACCTGGTATTGGGGAATGAGCCCGGCCAAGTGGTCAATGTTTCAGTAGGGGAGCAGTTCAGGAACAGTGACCACAGTTCAGTAAGCTTTAAGGTACTGATGGATAAAGGTAAGTGTAGGCCTCAAGTTAAGGTGCTAAATTGGGGGAAAGCTAATTACAACAATATTAGGCAGGAACTGAAGAATGTAAATTGGGGACAGATGTTTGAGGGCAAATCAACATCTGGCATGTGGGAGGCTTTCAAATGTAAGTTGATAGGGATTCAGGACTGGCACATTCCTGTAAGGATGAAGGATAAGTATGGCAAGTTTTGGGAACCTTGGATAACAAGAGCTATTGTGAGCCTAATCAAAGAGAAAAAGGAAGCATTTGTCAAAACTAGGAGGCTGGGAACACACGAAGCAAGTGTGGAATACAAGGAAAGTAGAAAGAAACGTAAGCAAGGAATAAGAAGAGCTAAAAGGGGTCATGAAAAAGCATTGGCCAGCAGGATTAAGGAAAATCCCAAGGATTTTTACACATATATAAAGAGGGAGGGAGGGTTGGCCCACTCAAGGACAAGAGAGGGAATCTATGTGTGGAGCCAGAGGAAATGGGCGAGGTATTAAATGAGTACTTTGCGTCAGTATTCACCAAAGAGAAGGACTTGGTGGATGATGAGTCTGGGAAAGGATGTGTAGATAGTTTGAGCCATGTTGAGATCAAAAAGGAGGAGGTATTGGGGTTCTTGAGAAACATCAAGATAGACAAGTCCCCAGGGCCTGATGGGATATACCCCAGAATACTGAGAGAGGCAAGAGAGGAAATTGCTGGGGCCTTGAGAGAAATCTTTGTATCCTCACTGGCTACAGGGGAGATCCCAGAGGATTGGAGAATAGCCAATGTTGTTCCTTTGTTTAAGAAGGGTAGCAAGAATAATCCACGTAATTACAGGCCGGTGAGCCTTACATCAGTGGTAGGGAAATTATTGGAGAGGATTCTTCGAGACAGGATTTATTCCCACTTGGAAATAAGTGGACGTATTAGTGAGAGGCAACATGGTTTTGTGAAGGGGAGGTCGTGTCTCACGAACTTGATCAAGTTTTTCGAGGAAGTGATGAAGATGATTGATGAGGGTAGGGCAGTGGATGTTGTCTACATGGACTTCAGTAAGGCCTTTGACAAGGTCCCTCATGGCAGTCTGGTGCAGAAGGTGAAGTCGCATGGGATCAAAGGTGAGCTGGCAAGGTGGATACAAAACTGGCTCGGTCAAAGAAGACAGAGGGTAGCAGTGGAAGGGTGCGTTTCTGAATGGAGGGCTGTGACAAGTGGTGTTCCTCAGAGATCAGTGCTGGGACCTTTGCTGTTTGTAATATATATAAATGATTTGGAGGAAAATGTAACTGGATTGATCAGTAAGTTTGCGGACGACACAAAGGTTGATGGATTTGCGGATAGCAATGAGGACCATCAGAGGATACAGCAGGATTTAGATCAGTTGGAGACTTGGGCGGAGAGATGGCAGATGGAGTTTAATCCGGACAAATGTGAGGTAATGCATTTTGGAAGGTCTAATACAGATAGGAAATATACAGTAAATGGCAGAACCCTTAGGAGTATTGATAGGCAAAAGGGATCTGGGTGTACAGGTACACAGGTCACTGAAAGTGGCAATGCAGGTGGAGAAGGTAGTCAAGAAGGCATACAGCATGCTTGCCTTCATCGGCTGGGGTATTGAGTTTAAAAATTGGCAAGTCATGTTGACGCTTTCTCGAACCTTAGTGAGGCCGCACTTGGAATATAGTGTTCAATTCTGGTCGCCACACTACCAGAAGGATGTGGAGGCTTTGGAGAGGGTACAGAAAAGATTTACCAGGATGTTGCCTGGTATGTAGGATATTAGCTATGAGGAGAAGTTGGAGAAACTTGGTTTGTTCTCACTGGAGCGACAGAGGTTGAGGGGAGACCTGATAGAAGTCTACAAGATTATGAGAGGCATGGTCAGAGTGGATAGTCAGAAGCTTTTTCCCAGGGTGGAAGAGTCAATTACTAGGGGGCATAGATTTAAGGTTCGAGGGGCAAGTTTTAAAAGAGATGTACGACGCAGATTTTTTACACAGAGGGTGGTGGGTGCCTGGAACTCGTTGCCGGGGGAGGTAGTGGAAGCGGATACAGTAGTGACTTTTAAGGGGCATCTTGACAAGTACATGAATGAGATGGGAATAGAGGGATATGGTCCCCGGAAGGGTTGGGGGTTTTAGTTAAGTCAGGCAGCATGGTCGGTGCAGGCTTGGAGGGCCGAAGGGCCTGTTCCTGTGCTGTAATTTTCTTTGTTCTTTGTTGATTAAAAACAGCTAACGAACCAATTACATTACTAAACATTCACACCTTGAACTTGTACTCCTTGTTCTTGGCTTAGCAGCCAGGGACCAGTTCTTAACTGAAGCAAGATGCTATTGATACTGATATTCTGAAATAAAAAAACAACATTCTGGAAAGATTCAGCAGGCCAGGCAAGTAATAGCATTACCAATCATCTTTCAGCAGAACTGAAAGAGATTCAAGATGCTGCAGTTTTAAGCTGGTTCAGAGGCAGAGAGGAAAGAACAAGTGAGAAGGTCACTGATAGATTGGAGGGCAGGAGTGATTACATGACAGAAAGGATCATGGTGCAAGACAAAATGGATGGTAATGCTTTCAGTAAACAAACCAAAGAAGGGTCCAGATGAATTGTAAATGGAAATAACAGAACCATTATCTGCTCCTGAAACATTGGTCTGAATTTTACCACGGGCTTTGGAATCCCAGAGTCAAGATGAAAAATGGGTCTTGAACCTACATCTACCAGCACCAGAACTGCCAGGACTTTTACCACAGTTAACCTCCTGAATGACTACCTCCAGTTAAGGATGGCAGGCAGGTAGGCTCCTGATGCTGCTGGACCAATTGGAGCATTGACATCCGAACTCTCTGCAGCATCACTAGGAGAGGTGTCACTGCTGAGGTAGGCTGGAGACTTTGGGAGCCTCAAGATAGAGGTACATGTAAGTAGAGATTAAAATTCAGGATGATGAAGGTGGAAGACCACAGTGATTGCAATTGTTGAGGCAGCAGGGGCCACATTTCAAGTCTTAGCCACCACTTTGGACCAGAGTCCCAGGGGTGTTCACCCCTCTCCCAATCAGAAAACATAGATGGCTCCATGAAATGGCTCATAATTGGGTTTTTAATTAAGGCCCACTCCAAAAGAATCTTTTTCAATGAATAGCCACACTGGATACATTGGAATGAAAACTCAGTAAGATTGGAAAAGAGTTCTGAGCAAATCATTGTAAACGTTCTCCAAAAATAGAGTAATTAACCAGATGGAAATGCGACCAAGATATTTTCACAGAATAAGTGAGAAGTATAACTTCAAGGACACAGGGAGAGATAGATGAAAAGGAGGGAATAAACTTGCACAGCTTTAACTGATAAATGAACACTGGTCCTTTGTTAAGGCAGTGAATTGCTATCTGCCATGTGTTAGTCCTGGGGTTGTGAGTAACCGGGGTGCCCGGAAGGCACTTACATGGCTTTTTTAGATGATTAACACTGAAAGAGGTGAACTCTTCTGGGATCTGTAGCATTGGGACAGTCTACATTTGGGACTGATGTTCTAATGAGCCACATAATGAGGGAAGTGAAGTGAGTTTTAAACTGAATGATGGGGGCAAGGGATCAAATTTGGGAAGATGTGGTAAACCAGACTAGCGACCAGGCAAGAGAAAAAGGTATTAAAATGGGAAATGATAAACAGACCATGGCAGAAACGGATAGTGAGTGTAAATCTATGAGTAAATTAGCAGATAAGGCTAGGCACTACAAAAACAATAAAAAGACAAAACTAAAGGCTCCATATCAAAATACACATATCATTCAAAATAAAAAAGATGGAAATAGAAATTAATAAGCCATGTCAAAGACATGGCTACAGGATGACATCAATTAGAGTCTGAATATTGAGGAGTATGTGACATTTAGGAAGGACAGGAAGTTAGGAAAGTGTGAAGGGATCTGTGAATTAATGATATTAGCACATTGGAGAGAGATGACCTAAGTTCAGGAAATCAGGATGTTGAAGTGGTTGGAGATGAGATGAGAGATGATAAAGCAAAGAAGTCACTTGTCAGAGTGACATATGGGCCCCCTCATTGTATCTGTGGAAGGCAGGGTATAAAAGAAGAGACAATGGGAGGTGGTCAGAAAGATATGGTGATAATCGTGGGGGATTTTAATCTACATATAGATTGGAAAAATCAGATGGGCAAAAGTATTGCAGATGAGGAGTTCATAGAATGTTTTGGGACAGTTTTTTAGAACAGCATGTTCTGGAGCCAAATAGAGGGCAGGCTATACTAGACTTGGGATTTTGCAATGAGATAGGACTAATTGATAACCTCATAGCTAGCAGCAATCCTAATATGATTGCATTTTACATTCAGTTTGAGAGCATTCAAGATTAAGAACATAAGAACATAAGAAATAGGAGCAGGAGTAGGCCATCTAGCCCCTCGAGCCTGCCCCGCCATTCAATAAGATCATGGCTGATCTGACGTGGATCAGTACCACTTACCCGCCTGATCCCCATAACTCTTAATTCCCTTACCGATCAGGAATCCATCCATCCGCGCTTTAAACATATTCAGCGAGGTAGCCTCCACCACCTCAGTGGGCAGAGAATTCCAGAGATTCACCACCCTCTGGGAGAAGAAGTTCCTCCTCAACTCTGTCTTAAACCGACCCCCCTTTATTTTGAGGCTGTGTCCTCTAGTTTTAACTTCCTTACTAAGTGGAAAGAATCTCTCCGCCTCCACCCTATCCAGCCCCCGCATTATCTTATAAGTCTCCATAAGATCCCCCCTCATCCTTCTAAACTCCAACGAGTACAAACCCAATCTCCTCAGCCTCTCCTCATAATCCAAACCCCTCATCTCCGGTATCAACCTGGTGAACCTTCTCTGCACTCCCTCCATTGCCAATATATCCTTCCTCATATAAGGGGACCAATACTGCACACAGTATTCCAGCTGCGGCCTCACCAATGCCCTGTACAGGTGCATCAAGACATCCCTGCTTTTATATTCTATCCCCTTCGCAATATAGGCCAACATCCCATTTGCCTTTTTGATCACCTGTTGTACCTGCAGACTGGGCTTTTGCGTCTCATGCATAAGGACCCCCAGGTCCCTTTGCACGGTAGCATGTTTTAATTTGTTTCCATTGAGATAGTAATCCCATTTGTTATTATTTCCTCCAAAGTGTATAACCTCGCATTTCTCAACGTTATACTCCATTTGCCATATCCTCGCCCACTCACTCAGCCTGTCCAAATCTCTCTGCAGATCTTCTCCGTCCTCCACACGATTCACTTTTCCACTTATCTTTGTGTCGTCTGCAAACTTCGTTACCCTACACTCCGTCCCCTCCTCCAGATCATCTATATAAATGGTAAATAGTTGCGGCCCGAGTACCGATCCCTGTGGCACGCCACTAGTTACCTTCCTCCAACCGGAAAAACACCCATTTATTCCGACTCTTTGCTTCCTGTCGGATAGCCAGTCCCCAATCCACTTTAACACACTACCCCCAACTCCGTGTGCCCTAATCTTCTTCAGTAGCCTTTTATGGGGTACCTTATCAAACGCCTTTTGGAAATCCAAAAACACCGCATCCACCGGTTCTCCTCCATCAACCGCCCTAGTCACATCTTCATAAAAATCCAACATGTTCGTCAAGCACGACTTTCCCCTCATGAATCCATGCTGCGTCTGATTGATCGAACCATTTCTATCCAGATGCCCTGCTATCTCCTCTTTAATAATGGATTCCAGCATTTTCCCTACTACAGACGTTAAGCTGACCGGCCTATAGTTACCCGCCTTTTGTCTCCTTCCTTTTTTAAACAGCGGCGTAACATTAGCCGTTTTCCAATCAACCGGCACTACCCCAGAATGCAACGAGTTTTGATAAATAATCACTAACGCATCCACTATTACCTCTGACATTTCTTTCAATACCCTGGGATGCATTCCATCCGGACCCGGGGACTTATCCACCTTCAGTCCCATTAGTCTACCCAGCACTGCCTCTCTGGTAACATTAATGGTATTAAGTATTTCTCCTGCTGCCAACCCTCTATCGTTAATATTTGGCAAACTATTTGTGTCCTCCACCGTGAAGACCGACACAAAAAACTTATTTAAAGACTCAGCCATATCCTCATTTCCCACTATTAACTCCCCCCTCTCGTCCTCCAAGGGTCCAACATTCACTCTAGCCACTCTATTCCTTTTTATATATTTATAAAAACTTTTACTATCATTTTTTATATTAATTGCTAGCCGAGCTTCATAGTCTATCCTTCCTTTCTTTATCGCTTTCTTAGTCTCTCTTTGTTGTTTCTTAAATTTTTCCCAATCACTTGTTTCTCCACTATTTTTGGCCACTCTGTACGCAGCTGTTTTTATTTTAATACTCTCCTTTATTTCCTTCGTTATCCACGGCTGGTTCTCCCTTTTCTTACAATCCTTGTTTTTTGCTGGAATATATTTTTGCTGAGAACTGAAAAGGATCTCCTTAAAAATCCTCCACTGTTCCTCAGCTATCCTACCTGCCAGCCTGCTCTCCCAGTCTACCTTAGCCAATTCATCCCTCATCCTATCATATTTCCCTCTGTTCAAACAGAGGACACTGGTTTGGGACCAAACTTTCTCCTCTTCCATCTGAATCAGAAATTCGACCATATTGTGGTCACTAGACCCAAGAGGGTCCTTCACAATAAGATCCTTAATTCTACCTACCTCGTTACACAATACCAGATCCAAAATAGCTCGTTCCCTCGTCGGTTCCGTAACATGCTGTTCAAGGAAACTATCCCGACAGCATTCTAAGAACTCTTCCTCCATTCCACCCTTACCGACTTGAGTCTGCCAGTCAATGTGCATGTTGAAGTCCCCCATGATTATTGCCGTTCCGTTTTTACACGCATCCCTTATCTGCTTGTTTATAGCCCTCCCTACCTCAACATTATTATTTGGGGGCCTATATACCACACCTACTAGTGTCTTTCTCCCTCTACTATTCCTCATCTCTACCCATAATGATTCCACGTTTTGTTCCTCAGAGCCTATGTCATCCCTCAGTACTACCCTGATATTATCTCTTATTAATAGCGCGACCCCACCACCTTTTCCTTCCTGTCTATTCTTCCTAAACGCCTGATACCCCTGGATATTCATCTCCCAGTCCTGGTCACCTTTCAGCCACGTTTCTGTAATGGCCACTAGATCGTACCCACTCGTGCTGATTTGCACCATCAACTCATTTACCTTGTTCCGAATGCTTCGTGCATTCAGGCAAAGTGTCCTTATTCCAGCTTTTATCTGGACCCGCTTTGATGAGTCGCGAACACCCTCTCCCTCTACTCCCTTATCTAAATTACCGCCTTCATTCACTTGCACCCTCTCCTCTATCATTAATTTTGTAATTCCCCTTACCCCTGCATCCTCCACCCCATCAATTAGTTCCTTGATCCTAGTCAACTCTTCTAGCTCCCCTCCCCCCAACCTATCTAGTTTAAATTCTCCCCAGTAGCCTTAGCCAACCTACCGGCCAGGATATTGGTCCCCGTGTGATTCAAGTTCCACCCGTTTTTTGTATACAGATCACCCCTGCCCCTAAAGAGGTCCCAATGGTCCAGGAACCTGAATCCCTGCCCCCTGCACCAGTCCCTCAGCCACACATTCATCTTCCACCTCACTCCATTCCTGCCCTCACCTTCCCGTGGCACAGGCAGTAATCCTGAGATTACTACCTTTGCTTTCCTCTTTCTCAGCTGTCTCCCTAATTCCCTGTACTCCCTTTTCATGATTGGTGTTTTAAACTTAAATAAGGGCAATAATCAGGGCATGAAAGCAAAGCTTTGCGAACTGGCAAATATACTTAAGTGAAAGGAATAGACGTTCATTGGCAGACATTTAAAGGAATATTTCATAATACACAAAATAGACACATTCCAATGAGAAAGAAAAAAATCATGGGGAAGGTCCATCATTTGTGATTAACTAAAGGAGGTAAAGACAGAATTAAACTTAAAGAAAAAAAACATATATCTGTACAAAGACAGATGGCAGATCAAAAGATTGGAGAGAATGTAAAGAACAAAAAGATTGATAAGGACAGAAAAATTAGAAACAAACTGCATCCCTCCTCAAGTAAGAGGACCAAAATTGTACACAATATTCTAAGTATGGTCTCATTAATGCTATGTATAGTAACAGCAGCATTTCACTACTTTTATATGCTATTCCTTTCACAATAAATGCCAAGATTCCATTTGCCTTCCCTGTTACCTGCTATACTTGCATACTAGTTTTCCGCTTTATGCATGAGGACACCCAAATCCCTCTGCATCAAAGCACTCCAAAGTTTTTCTCCATTTAGACAATAATTTGCCTTTGTATTTTTCCTACCAAAATGGATAACCTCACATTTATCCATGTTAAACTCCATCTGTCAAATTTTCCCCCATATGGGCAGCACGTTGGCTCAGTGGTTGGCACTGCTGCCTCACAATGCCAAGAGACTTCAGTTCAATTCTTGGGTGACTGTGTGGAGTTTGCACATTCTCCCCGTGTCAGCATGGGTTTCCTCCGGGTTCTCCGGTTTCCTCCCACAGTGCAAAAGAGGGTTAGGTGGATTAGCCGTGCTAAATTGCCCCTTAAAGTATCCCAAGATGTGTCGGTTATATGGATTAGCTATGGTAAATGTATGGCGTTAAGGGGATAGGGCGGGGTGGAAGGCAGGGTCTGGGTAAGATACTCTGTTAGAGAGGGATGCAAACTCGATGGGGCCAAATGGCTCCTTCAGTACTGTAGGGATTCTATGATTCACTTAACCTATCAGTATCCATTTGTAAATTTCTTATTTCATTTGTGCAACTTACTATCCCATCTATTTTACTGTCAACTGCAAATTTGACTATGGTACCTCCTATCCCTGCATCCAAGTCATGAATGTAGATTGTAAATAGTGGGCCCAAGGACGAAACCCTGTGACACCCCATTAGTTACATCTTGCCAATCTGAGAATGACCCATTTATCCTGACTCTCTGTTTCCTGTTGGTTAACACAGTAAGAAGTTTAACAACACCAGGTTAAAGTCCAACAGGTTTATTTGGTAGCAAAAGCCACACAAGCTTTCGAGGCTCTGAGCCCCTTCTTCAGGTGAGTGGGAATTCTGTTCACAAACAGAACTTATAAAGACACAGACTCAATTTACATGAATAATGGTTGGAATGCGAATACTTACAACTAATCCAGTCTTTAAGAAACAAAACAATGGGAGTGGAGAGAGCATCAAGACAGGCTAAAAAGATGTGTATTGTCTCCAGACAAGACAGCCAGTGAAACTCTGCAGGTCCACGCAACTGTGGGAGTTACAAATAGTGTGACATAAACCCAATATCCAAAAGCTTGTGTGGCTTTTGCTACCAAATAAACCTGTTGGACTTTAACCTGGTGTTGTTAAACTTCTTACTGTGTTTACCCCAGTCCAACGCCGGCATCTCCACATCCTGTTGGTTAGCCAATCCTCTATCCAAGCACTAAATTCCCCCTATTCCCATGTGAACTAACCTTGTGTAACCTTTTGTGTGACATCTTATCAAATGCCTTCTGGAAGTTGTCCTGGAGGCAGAAAGCAGGAAACTACAGGCCAGTTAGCCTAACATTCATCACTGGGAAAATTTTAGAAGATATTATTAAAGATATTCTAGCAGGGCACTTGGAAACATTCAAGGCAATTAGGCAGAGTCAACATAGTTTTGTGAAAGGGAAATCATGCATAACCAATTTATTGAAGTTCTTTGAAGGAGTCACATACAGTGTGCATAAAGGGGAGCCCAGTGGATGTACTGTACCTAGATTTCCAAAAGGCATTTGATAAGGTGCCACATCAACGGTTAATGCAGCAGATAAAAGCTCATGGTTTAGGGGGTAACATTGGCATGGACTGAAGATTGGCTCGCTAACAGGAAACAGAGTTGGCATAAATCGGTCTTTATCTGGTTGGCTGGATGTGACAAGTGGTGTGCCACAAGGATCAGTGCTAGGGTCTCAACTTTTTATAATTTATATAAATGACTTGGATGGAGGGACAGAAGATACAGTTATTAAATTTGCTGATGACACAAAGATAAGTAGGAAAGTAAATTGCGAAGGGGACACAAGGAGGTTACAAAGGGACAAAAATAGGTTAAATGAGTGGGCAAGAATCAGGCAAATGGAATATAATATGGGCAAATGTAAAATTATCCATTTTGGCAGGAAGATTAAAAAATAAGTTTATTATTTAAATTGTGAGAGATTGCAGAGCTCCGCGGTGTGGAGGGATCTGGGTGTCCTAGTGCATCAATCACAATAGGCCAGTATACAGGTACAGCAGTTATCATTTATTATGAGGGGAATTGATTACAAAAAGTAGGGAGGTTATGCTTCGTTTGTACAGAGCATTGTTGAGACCATGTTTGGAGTATTGGGTACAGTACAGGTCACCTTAATCAAGGAAAGATGTAAATGTTTTGGAAACAGTTCAGAGAAAGTTTACTCGACTAATATCGGGAATGAGTGGGTTGTCTTATGAGGAAAGGGTAAACACATAAGGTTTGTATCCACTAGAGTTTAAAAGAGTAAGAAATAACCTGACTAAAATCTTTAAGACCCTGAGGGGTATTGACAGGATGGGTGCGGAGAGGATGTTTCCTCTTGTCAGAGAATCAAGAACTAGGGGTCACTGTTTAAAAATTCAGAGTGGCTCATTTAAGGTAGAAATTAGGAGATTTATTTTCTCTAAGGGTCATGAGTCTCTGGACTTCTCTGCCTCAAAAGGCAGTGGAAGCAAATCCTTTGAATACTTTTAAGGCAGAGCTCGATCGATTCTTGATTAACAAGGGGGTAAAAGGTTATTGTAGGTAGGACGGTGGGATTGAGTTTACAATCATATCAGTCATGATCTTATTGAATGGCGGAGCAGACTTGAGGGGCTGAGTGGCCTCCTCCTGCTCCTAATTCATACGTTCATATTTTTGTATGTACATGCAACCCAGATTGGTCAATAGGTCTATGGCTTTTCTCAAAATCAAGAAGATAGAAGATCGTGCTTTGACAAATTTTTAGGTTTTAGTACTTTTAGGCCTTTTGGCTCTTTAGTTTATGCTTGTTTAATAATCTATACTTAATGTATGTAAAATAATATTTTGAAATGGACATATTTGCATCTATGATAGAAAGGGAGAGCTCAAACTACATGGTTATGGCCAGTGGTAAGCAGATACTTAAAATGAATAAGTTTGCTCGAGATCAAGGAAGGTGAGATTTAAACCAACAAATATGGAGACTGATATCAGTGCGTAAGGTGGATTTACACAGTTGACACAGGATTGAGAAAAAATAGATAACATTTCCACATCATTCCAGCAGGAGGCATGCAAACAGCTCAACCAAGCAGCTCACAAATCATCCTATGGGATTGATTAGAGTCGAGTGGTGTTAACTTGTCAAATATATAAGGAGGCTAATCCTAAATAAATCTCACAAATATGTATCAATGTCAGACACTGAACTCAATAATAATTTGATAATCCACAATGTGAACTAATTATTTTCATATTCAACATTTACTCATGGCTAATAATTATTTTGAAATTAGTAAAGTGTTAAGTTAGGCCAATTAGCCTAACCTCAGTTGTTGGCAAAATTCTAGAATCCATCGTTAAGGATGAGATTTCTAAATTCTTGGAAGTGCAGGGTCGGATTAAGACAAGTCAGCATGGATTTAGTAAGGGGAGGTCGTGCCTGACAAACCTGTTAGAGTTCTTTGAAGAGATAACAAATAGGTTAGACCAAGGAGAGCCAATGGATGTTATCTATCTTGACTTCCAAAAGGCCTTTGACAAGGTGCCTCACGGGAGACTGCTGAGTAAAATAAGGGCCCATGGTATTCGAGGCAAGGTACTAACATGGATTGACGATTGGCTGTCAGACAGAAGGCAGAGAGTTGGGATAAAAGGTTCTTTCTCAGAATGGCAACCGGTGACAAGTGGTGTCCCGCAGGGTTCAGTGTTGGGGCCACAGCTGTTCTCTTTATATATTAACGATCTAGATGACGGGACTGGGAGCATTCTGGCCAAGTTTGCCGATGATACAAAGATAGGTGGAGGGGCAGGTAGTATTGAGGAGGTGGGGAGGCTGCAGAAAGATTTAGACAGTTTAGGAGAGTGGTCCAAGAAGTGGCTGATGAAATTCAACGTGGGCAAGTGCGAGGTCGTACACTTTGGAAAAAAGAATAGAGGCATGGACTATTTTCTAAACGGTGACAAAATTCATAATGCTAAAGTGCAAAGGGACTTGGGAGTCCTAGTCCAGGATTCTCTAAAGGTAAACTTGCAGGTTGAGTCCGTAATTAGGAAAGCAAATGTAATGTTGTCATTTATCTCAAGAGGCTTGGAATACAAAAGCAGGGATGTACTTCTGAGGCTTTATAAAGCACTGGTTAGGCCCCATTTGGAGTACTGTGAGCAATTTTGGGCCCCACACCTCAGGAAGGACATACTGGCACTGGAGCGGGTCCAGCGGAGATTCACACGGATGATCCCAGGAATGGTAGGCCTGACATACGATGAACGTCTGAGGATCGTGGGATTATATTCATTGGAGTTTAGGAGGTTGAGGGGAGATCTGATAGAAACTTACAAGATAATGAACGGCTTAGATAGGATGGACGTAGGGAAGTTGTTTCCATTAACAGGGGAGACTAGGACGCGGGGGCACAGCCTTAGAATAAAAGGGAGTCACTTTAGAACAGAGATGAGGAGAAATTTCTTCAGCCAGAGAGTGGTGGGTCTGTGGAATTCATTGCCACAGAGGGCTGTGGAGGCCGAGACGTTGAGCGTCTTCAAGACAGAAATTGATAAATTCTTGATTTCTCGAGGAATTAAGGGCTATGGGGAGAGAGCGGGTAAATGGAGTTGAAATCAACCATGATTGAATGGTGGAGTGGACTCGATGGGCCGAATGGCCTTACTTCCGCTCCTATGTCTTATGGTCTTATGGTCTTACACGACTTGCCTGACCTCTTTGATAATTTGACAAGAATTGGTTAATTTGTTCATGAATCTCTGGAACTCTCTTCCTCAAAAGGCAGTGGAAGCAGAATCTTTGAATATTTTAAAGGCAGAGCTAGATAGATTCTTGATAAGCAAGGGGTGGAAGATTTTCTTGGGCAGACAGGAATCTGGGATTGAAGTTACAATCAGAACAGCCATGATCTTACTGAACAGGCTGAGTTGCCTACTCCTGCTCCTAATTTGTATGTATGCATGTCGCTGGAATTGCTACAGTCAGGAGCAAGAAGGATATAGATTTGTTAATCTGTAGATGGCCAGGTGGTGAAGGATGGAACTGCAGTCTACTTAACCTTTGTGCACAAACTCTTGTTTACAAATACATACACATTGGCATGGACCCTGGATGGTACCAGTCTTTTAAATCCAACCAACAGTTTCACTCTGCTACTATATCTTATTTTAGGCTATTTGATTTATCCTACTTGGGCACTGTATATAAAGGTTAAGTCGTCATAGTCCCAGATGACCATAGGCTGCTTTCTCCTTTGAAGGGGAGAGCTGACTGGTGGTGCACAGTGGCACAATGGTTAGCACTGTTGCCTCACAGTGCCAGTGACCGGGTTTGATTCCTGGCTTGGGTCACTGAGTGGAGTCTGCACGTTCTCCCTGTGTCTGCGTGGGTTTCCTCCCACAGTCCGAAAAGCGTGCTGGTTAGGCGCATTGGTCATGTTAAATTCTCCCTCAGTGCCCGAATAGGTGCTGGAGTGTTATGATTAGGGGATTTTCACAATAGCTTCATTGCCTACTTGTGACACTAATAAATAAACTTTAAAATTTAATCTGAGGATCACCACACCTCAGGTGAAGGGCAAAGTTGAGAAGGCAGCGCCTTTATGAATAACCTCAGCCGGTACGGGGATTGAACCCATGTTGTTGGCATCGCTCAACATCAAGAACCAACTGTCCAGCCAACTGAGCTAGCTGACCCCCAGCACTATATGTAGGAACATATGTGAATCCTCAGTTAACACCCACCACCTGAATGGAAATAAAACCCAATTTAACCCAACATACAATTAACAACTTGCTGAAGCAATGGGATCAAGAAACTTGCAGCTGTCACCAAGAAGGCATGGTTGGAAGCAGCTGAGGAGGTAAGCAGCATATCCTGTATTGGACGATGACCTGACCCAAGCAAAGAAAGTTAATGGAGGCAACTCTCCCAGCCCGCTGTGGCGACTCAAGCGGAGGCCATTTTGTGGGCTTCCCCTTGGGCCAGCCCTGGTCTATGTGCCGTGATTGGTATCGGGCCCGCTAGAGTCCCCCCCCCGCACCCCTCCCGCGCACCCCCCCCCCGTGCACCCCCCTCGCACCACCCTCGCACCCCCCTCCCCCTCGCACCCCCCTCCCCCCTCGCACCCCCCTCCCCCTCGCACCCCCACCCCCCCTCGCACCCCCACCCCCCCTCGCACCCCCACCCCCCCTCGCACCCCCACCCCCCCTCGCACCCCCACCCCCTCACACCCCCACCCCCTCGCACCCCCACCCCCTCGCACCCCCACCCCCTCGCACCCCCACCCCCTCGCACCCCTCTCCTCCCTCGCACCCCCCCCTTGCACCACCCTCACCCCTCGCACCCCCTCACACCCCCCTCGCACCCCCCTCGCACCCCCCTGACACTCCCCTCGCACCCCCCTCGCACCCCCCTCGCACCCCCCTCGCACCCCCTCGCACCCCCTCACACCCCCCTCCCCCTCGCACCCCCACCCCCTCGCACCCCCACCCCCTCGCACCCCCACCCCCTCGCACCCCCACCCCCTCGCACCCCCACCCCCTCGCACCCCCACCCCCTCGCACCCCCACCCCCTCGCACCCCCACCCCCTCGCACCCCCACCCCCTCGCACCCCCACCCCCTCGCACCCCCACCCCCTCGCACCCCCACCCCCTCGCACCCCCACCCCCTCGCACCCCCACCCCCTCGCACCCCCACCCCCTCGCACCCCCACCCCCTCGCACCCCCACCCCCTCGCACCCCCACCCCCCTTGCACCCCCACCCCCTCGCACCCCCACCCCCTCGCACCCCCACCCCCCTTGCACCCCCCCTCGCTCCCCCCTCCTCCCTTGCAGCCCCCCTCGTACCTCCCTCCCCCCTCGCACCCCCCCTCGCACCCCCTCTCGCACCCCCCTCCCCCCCCTTGCATCCCCACCCTCGCAACCCCCTCCCTTGCATCCCCCTCCCCCCTCGCACCCCACCCCTCGGACCCCCCCCTCGCACCCCCCCTCGCACCCCCCCCTCGCATCCCCCCTCGCACCCCCCCTCGCATGACTGTACTAATTACATCCTTAATTAACAGAGCTCCCACATTTTAGCTTGCCCTCAAATGCATTTTTGTCAGTACCTCATTTACTGCTTGTTGTAGCAAATTCCACATTCTAATACTCTGAGTAAAACATAGCTCCTAAATTCTCTATTTTATTAATGTCTATTTAATATCCATGGTCCCTAGCTCTGATCTCCTTCACAAGTGGAAACATCTTCATTACATCTAACCTATTAAACCCTTTCATAATCTTAAAATCTCTAGCAGGTCCCTTCAGCCTTCTCTTTCCCAGAGAAACGAGTCCCAGTATTCTCAATCTTTCCTTATAGGTATAATCTCTCAGGATGCAAGAGAAGAGAATGAAAAATGCAAAGGAGAAAAACAGCACTTGAGGTGGACCACCATAGATTGGACAACACATATGATGCAGAGGAGGTTGCCTTGAAATTAAGTGGCAGATAGGTGTCCCTCTTAACTGGAGATGCGGAGACTGTGAGCACATAGCTGGCAGGCGATGGTATTAAAATAAGTGTGAGGCGATTTCATCAATGATTGAACAAGGGGAGGGCTGAATATGGTGATTGGAATTCTCTGCACCAGGAGGTATTGAGACCGAGACTGATTGACTTTGGACTTTTGGATATTAGTGTGATCGAGAGATATGAGGATAGGGTGAGAAAGTGGAGACAAAGTAAAGGATCAACTGTGATCTTATTGCAGAGCAGGCTTGAGGGGCTGTGTGATCCACTCCTGCACCTATTGCTTATGTTCTTATGATTGTCAAAATCATTACTTTGGCACAGCAAATTCATATCCTTTTTTTTGTCTTTGAGAGCCTTCATACATGCGGCAAGTATTGCTGGAGGTGCTTGATGGTTGGTTTCTCAGGGGACTTATTTCTTCTGAGTGTGCACCAATGCTAATATTTGAACTTCTGTAGGTCCAGTTTGAGAATTAATTGGGTTTTCAACTGGTGATTCTCAATTCACAAGTAAGAAGGGGCAGACCCTTCAATGACAGCTTCAAACACACGAGCTTTGCCACCAAGAAGTACAAGGGCAGCAGATATGTAGGACCACTACCACCTGCAAGTTCCCCTCCAAGCTACATACCATCCTATATTGAAACTATATTGCCATTCCTTCACTGTTGCTGGGTCAAACTTCTGGAACGCCCTCCTTAACAGTACTGTGGGTGTACCTACAGCACATGGGCCACCAATTAGCAATGGGCAATAAAAATACTGGCCGAGCCAGCAATGCTCATGTCCTGCAAGAAGATGTGAAAAAAGACCTGACTGCAAGGAGCAGCTGTGGAGAACCAATTTCAGAGGGATGCGATTCAATATAAACTCTGCTCAGCTGCCCACAATGCTGAACCCTGAAGCTATAATTGAGAAGGGGAACACTAGAGGTATATCAGCAACTTAACGAGGTATTGATTGACTTACCAAGCACACTTGCCACAATAGCAGAGAAGATAGAGGTGTTCAACTCAAACATTGGTGGATTCTTGGTAATTGCGAGAATGCCTACCCTGAAGATTGAGGCCACCTCCATGGCGTGGTTAGCACTGCTGCCTCACAACGCCAGGGACCTGGGTTCGATTCCCAGCTTGGGTCACTGTCTGTGTGAAGTTTGCACATTCTTCCCGTGTCTTCATGGGTTTCCTCCGGGTGCTCCAGTTTCCTCCCACAGTTCAAAGATGTGCGGGTTAGGTTGATTGGCCATGCTAAATTGCCACTTACTGTCAGGAGGAATAGCAGGATAAATACGTGGGGTTACAGGGATAGGGCGTGGGTGGGATTGTGGCTGATGCATACTCGATGGGCCAAATGGCCTCCTTCTGCACTATAGGGATTCTACGGAGTCAATTCTATAAGTCCCAGCCCTATTTATCAATCCATCAGATGCCTGATGCATTTACATGTGGTGGACTGTGTGGTCCTTGTTATGGGTCTGACAGTGCCCTGGGAGACAAAACCTAAAGAGGGCTATTGTGACCACTGGTATTGCATAGCTGCTAAGTCCAGCAGCGAATATGTCCTCTTCTCGGAGGCTGCAGACTTGATGATCTCAGCCTGCAGAAGCACTAAAGTACTGATGTTTCAAGAGGAAAGGGAAACTGAATGTTTTTCTGTGAACCCTGTTGTCATGTCTCCTGTGACCTCAAGCCCTCTGTTGGTTACCACTTTGCTGTTCATCTTTCTATGCATCTGCTGATCTCACCACAGCACACCATCGCTTCTGTCAATGCTTATTCTGTTTCTTTTCTGATATGGTGTCAAAACATCTCTGACACCTCACATTCTGCAGATGCTGTAGAAGCTTTCAGGACCTCCAAACCCCTGTGAGGATATGAAATCTCTGCTAAATATTTTCCAGAGGGATCTGGCAAAGCAGCTGTAAGAATTCAGTCGTTATTAATTTCAGGCAATCTGACATTTAAAGAAACCCATGAAATTCAGGCTGAAGCTAGCCTCTTGTTCATGCTGGAGGCATTAAATCCAAAGGAAAGTTAAATTCATTTACAAAACCCTCATTTGCATGTAGTTATGAGGTTCAGTGGTGTAACTGTCCATCTGCTTGATGATTGTGCCAACCCCAATGCCACAGGTTACTTGTATGCGGTCAAGCATCCCTCAATTAAAATTGAAGTTGGAATAATGGAGTCAAGTTGTGGATGTACTTCATTTTTCTCTGACTTTAAATATGTACCTGATCCCAAACCAATTGTTCATGTGAGATAAAAACCACCCACCGCCCCTCCCACACGCACACACAACTGCATCTAGGGACCAACGTTTCTTAAAGAAAAATATAGTTCTTTCATTAAAGGTTGATATCACCGGGTACTGGTTTGAGACCATCATCTAACAAAAGCAATGCAAGAGCTGAGAGAACCAAATTATGTTATTGACTGTGTGTCTTTCTCTGGTCAGAGGTTACAGAGTTCTGTGCTGTCTTATCTTCATTGTGTGTGTAGTCTGCTCACTGACACACAAGTCAAATTGTTTAAAATGTAGTGCTAACAGAGAGCCAATGAGATAGTCAGTATCCTGCTAACATTACAAAAATTCAGTGTTCAACATTAAGAGTTTCCCAGCCAAGAGTGTTTTAAAAATTGATTTGCATTGGAGCTGTTGCATTGCAGTTGCCGGAACGTCAAACAAGTGGCCCGCCTACATTCAATTCAGCAGACTTTGCACCTGGATATTGCTACACAGTTCTTTGTGATATGAAACCAAAAATACTTTACAACACAAATTGCACGGTATAAATGGCCTATAACTGATAAGAAAGAATCAACAAGATCATGTTAAAAGATAGCAACATCACCATGGATACAACAATGATTTCCTTGTGTGACGCTATCACATGTGACCACATAGGACAGATAGTCTGCTACAAGAATGTCAAAAGTGTAATTATTTATTCAATTCTAGATTAAGATCTGGAGAAAAAAGTGTTTCATTTTATCTACCAGCGATACCTTAAAACCCCAGCCATAAATGGTTCATGAACATCAAGAACTGAATTTATCTACCAGTGAAACAAATTGTCATTGTTCAACAAAGCACAATGATATCCTCCAAAACTATTCCCATTATAAGAAGTCCCACATCACCAGGTTAAATTCCAACAGGTTTATTTGATATCACGAACTTTTGAAGTGCTGCTCCTTCATCAGGTGAGTGGCCTGATGAAGGAGCAGCTTACTATGCCCATCCCAGTCCAACGCCAGCATCTCCACATCATGTCTATCACTTATGTTCACTTTTCCATTAGAATTAGAACATGGAGGAAAATCATTGTAAATTTTACATTTTTGTAGAAGCAATGGTTACTTTCCTGCAAATTATTTAGCACAACATAAACTTGGTTTCCTCATTCATATAAAAACCTTTTCTTCTTTATCAACTGTCTAAAAAGTCAAAATCCAGTTTTAATATAGTTTTCAGATTATCGCTAGGCAGGATGCTTTGTATTGTTATAATGACATTAAGGTACCAATCATTCATAAGGGAATGGGTAAACACGTTATGGATTCATTTATTTAGACTAGGCAGCTGAGAACATTTCTAGAAAGGTGGAAAGCTTAAAAGACATCAGCAGCAGAGCTGTGTATTCTGTGCTTTGCCCAAAGGCAAAAGTGAAACATGAACTGGGTTACATGACACACTTCCCTTCCAGTGATGTTGTGCTGCTACCCCTGAAAGGCAAAAAACAGCAGGATGCAAGGAAGCATTCTTGCTGTGCTGGAATCCAGAACTTATCAAGCTGTCTCCTATTTTATATAATTCCCAGATCTCAAAAAAAAGATTTTTTCTTCCCCCTTTAGGGCTTAAAACTGATGTTGCCTAATCAACACTTGATTTATCTTAGCTTCTCATCAAACACTTTGAACCTTGGTGGTACCCTGCCTTACAGCTCCTGACCAATTATTTAGGGTAACGTATAGCAATCACTAGTATAAACCTCAGATAGCCTGTAGAGGATGACTACATCATTGGTAAAAGAAAAAACATATTGAAAAGTTGATTACATAGGATTAAAATTCATTTGCATTTAAAAATAGGAATTATTTTTTGCCAGAATAATTAAGCACAAGATGCACCTAATATTGGATCTGAAGCCTCATTATCATCGAACTGCATGTTACGACGCTTGATGGGTATCTCAAGGCAGCGCACTGAGATGATGCCTTGAAAATCAGGCCACTGGATTATTGGCAGCAGCCCTCACTTGAGTCCCTAAAGGGACCGTGGGCGATTGGAACAGGAACTGGTTGGGATGGTGGCTGGATGATCAGGAGATGGGGTAATCGGGATAAAGGTGATTGGGAAGAGTGGCAGGATTTTCATAGCAACATGGGGTCTAGAACTGAAGCGTTTTGTCTGGGATTTCACATTGCCAGCGGACATGTTGGTTGTGTGGCATAGCCCAGACATCTGGCTACTTGTCAGCAAAGTTAAAGCCACAGAATAAAAGGGATAGCAGCAGCATGGAATAGGAAATTAACTGAGTGACAGGAAACAGAGAGTAATGGTGAACTGTGTTTTCTGGACTGGAGGAATGTACAGCATAGAGTTGGTGTTAGGAGCCCTGCTTTTCTTAGTATACATTAATGACCTAGCATTGGGTGTAGGGGGCACAACTTCAAAATTTGTGGGTGATATAAAACGTGGAAGTGCTGTGAGCTGTGAGGAGGATTTTGCAAACTTCAAGAGACCATTGAAAGGATAATGAAATGAGCAGGCAAGTGGCAGGGAAATGTGAAGTGGTTTATTTTGGTAGGAAGAATAAGGAGAGGCAATATAAAATCAAATCCTAAAGGAGAAGCAGAAAGACCTGGGGGTATGTATGAACGTAGCAGGGAAGGCTGAGAAAGTGGTTAATAAAACACACGGGATCCTGGACTTTATAAATGAGAACATTGAGTGAAAAAGCAAGGAAGTTATGATAAACATGTACAAACGTTGGTTCGGCCTCAATCGGAGTATTGTGTCTAATTCTGGGCACCGTACTTCAGGAAGAATATGTGAAGACATCAATGCAGAAAAGATTTACAAGAACGGTTCCAGGGAGGAGGAACTTAAGTTATATGAATGAATATGTGGCTGATTGCTGTTCTCCTTGGAGAAGATTAGGAGGAGAGCTGATAGAGGTATTCAAAATCATAAGGGAGCTGGACAGAATAGTCAAGAATTTCTCCCATTTGTGGAAGGATTGAAAACCAGAAGACACACATTTATGGTGATAATCGGCAAAAGAAGCAATAGCGACATGAGGAAGAACCAAGCAAGTGGGTAGGATCTGATATATCCTGCTCGAGTATGTGGCAAAGGCAGATCCAATGGAGGCCTTCCAAAAAGAATAGGATAATTCTCTGAAGAGGAAAAATAAATCAGGGCTAATGGGGAAAAAGCTAGGTGGGACTAGGTGAGTTGCTCTTGCAGGGAACTGGGTTAGACATGACAGGCAGAATGGCCTCCTTCTTTGCTGTAACAATTCTAAAGTTCTATGATTTTTCACGAGACTGCGTTGGGTCTGAATAACTATCCACCTGCAAAGCCAATGAAGATTTAGATGCTTCTCCCATGCCAGCAGGAAGTTGGAAAGGAGAACAGGGAGTCAGGATCCCCCCCTCCCCTACCCCACCCCGCCCCTGGTAGTCAACAAGGGTCTCCTGCTTTAGATTAATACTCTTCACTGCCACTGATGAAAAATGACCACAGGGGTTCCATCTGTCTGACTATGTTTACTTCCTTAAATTTAAAAATGCTGAGAGACCACCTCAATTTAGAGGCGCTCTTTCTCTCTCTTACCTGCAATGCAGGTTGCAACTCTTTCAATGCTAATGGGCCTACTATTGGCCTCCCATCTTCAGGAGCCTTCCCTCTGTCAAGGGAAATTGTTCTCAATGCTATAGGGGTTGGAATCCACATGTTCCTGATGCTGGGTTCTCAAGCCCTCAATGGGAAATCTAGCCTAGGATATCCTGGAGAGGAAGAAGCAATTCATTTAAAAGGGACCTGGATAAGTATTTGGAAAGGAAGACTATAAAAAGATACGGAGAAACAGCGTGGAATTAGTGGTAACATAGTTGCAGTTGAAAATTAGTACCATAATTGTCATGATGGGCTAAATGATATCTTTCTATATTATAATTTATATAATTTTCTATATTTTTACATTATTTGTGGTTATTGAGGCTCTGAACTGCAGTCCTACAATTGTTTGTAAACCAGTTTTGTAATAGTGACTAATTGCTACAGTGGGGGATTTCCCTCCCCCCACACCACATGGCGTGTTTTGAGAGGGTTGTAAGTGAGCTGACATTGGACAGTGGTGGGATCTTCTGGTCCCACTGCAGTCAAAGGGGTTTCCTGTTGATTGCATCCTCGGCTGCCGGAGAGTCCGCTATGGGGGCTCCCTTTCGGCAGGACTGGAAGATCCTGCTGGCAGGAACAGCCAGAAAATTTCAGCCATTATGTTTTATCCATAAAATGAAAAGCAATTGAAAATTTTCTTCTCCCTCCAATTCTATCCTCGCAAAACATGCCGCGGGCGGGATTTTATGGCCTCGCTCGGGCGAGACCGGAAATTCCCGCCCGAGGTCAATGGAGATTTCCGTTATCGGACCCTCGCCCACGCCGATTCCGTGTTGGGTGAGGTGGTAGAGTTCCGGCCGCTGTGTGGGGTGGGAGAGTGAAATCCCCCACTACTTTATTCACCAAGATCAGCAATTAGTCACTGTGGTCGAAAAGGGTCTACAAGTGATTGTAGGGCTGCAGTTCCTCTCCATAATTCTGAAATAGGAAGAAATTTAATCTTAATCAACGGCCTCCTCCATGCTTTGAAAATTCCATTTGATTTTCTAAAATCAAATTAAACTTCCTTCACCTCAAGCATGTGCAGTAACCTTCATGGAACAAAGCAATTAATTATAATAAAAGTTCTCGTGCTGAATTTTTAATTGGTTCTGGAGGTGGGGACTGGACCACAATTTCCTGCAACTGGCTGATGTGCTGGGCACTGTCCTCCAGGCCATTTCCCAAGAGGTCAGGTTGGGTGCAGAATGGATACCTTTTAATCACTTGAGCCAATTAAGGGACCTATTAAGGCCCCACTGCAATATCAACTGGAATTTTCCAGTCAGCAGCTGTTGGGCCCCTAAAGTGGCAGAAACAGAGCTGATGGCCTACAAATTGAAGACATGATGGGGGTGACATTGGGGAAGGGGGGTGACATTGGGGAAGGGAGGTGGGGGTGCAGAAAAAGTGCCATTTCTCTATTTAAGCAAGCCACTCCCCCAACCCCCACCCGAACAGCAGACCGACAAATGGTCACAGGCCTCTATGTTGAGGTGGGGTGGGGGCTCTCCTTCAAGGACTTCTGGCAACTCCGGCCATTTTTAATTTCCAAGATAATTTCTAAGTACTAAGAGAGCACCTCCATGTTGAGGGAAAACCCTTCTACTGGCTAGGTTCTGACCATGATGGTTGCATTTACTGCCAGATGCCCCTCTCTGGGCCATGGCACCTCCTGCTCTGATCTCCACCCAGGATACCGCTGGGAAATTGTAACCCTGCAGTGGGCAAATTTGCTGGCAAAAGGCAGGCAGTCTCGTAAAAGGGCCTTAATTGTGATGTTAATTGTCCAAGTTGGCTGCCTGTCTTCATTTGGCAGGCAGCCGTTCTAACACGCAGCACACCGCTCATGTGGTGTGACATGGGGAGCCAACATTTTACCAATCCACCACCACCATTGCCTCAGCACTGGTAAAATCCAAACCCCTGTGTACGTGCCCAAGAGGTTGTAAGCCACAGGTACCAATCTTTCTGCCACAACCCACCTGTTTTGGAATACTGCAAGCTGTATAACTGCTGTGTGCAATCAGATGGCATCGCAGGTCGATGCAGTGAGGAGTTAATCTCGGGAAGACAAGAACAGGCTGGCAACAAGGCTACAGTGATGAAAGCCTTATTTGCCAGTTAGGAACAAAAGAAGTGTAAATTAGTTTTATGCAAATTTTGTTGAAAGTGCATACAGGCTTTTTAAATTCCCTCCTGTCCACTCTTATGTTCTTATGCCCCGTTTTGAATACGATAATCAACCCTCTGCCTTTATCCATGAGGAGCTCCAGCCCCCAGAATAGACTTTAATAGAAAATCAAACGCCACCATAACTGAATGCAAACTTTCTCCCCCTTCCGGACAGTAACAAAATAAAAATGATTCCTGTGACATTCAAAATGCAAATACATTTTTTCCTCCCATTTTACTCTAAATGCTGCATTTCTAGCGTTATTGAGGTCCATAATGAATTTTGATTATCAGTGAAGCAAATGTCTACATAGACCTTGTGTCAGAGATACTCTGCACCTTTCAGGGGAGCACTCGGTTAAAAGCAAATTACTGCGGGTGCTGGAATCTGAAACGAAAACAGAAAATGCTGGAAAATCTCAGCAGGTCTGACAGGATCTGTGGAGAGAGAATAGAGCCAACGTTCAAAACAATTTTCCAGCATCTTCTGTTTTTGTGTGAGCATTTGGCAAACCTGGACTGCAGCATTAACTGCTGTTAGTGCTATGCTGTAAAGTAAATGAAGTGATGAGATTGTCCTCCACCCCCAATGTTGCTGAAGATAGTGAAGATGTGGAGATGCCGGCGTTGGACTGGGGTAAACGCAGTAAGAAACAACTCTATGATGACATCAACAAGTTCCATCCCACCATCAGACTCACCATAGACTACTCTCCGGAATCGGTTGCATTCTTGGACACACGCATCTCCATTAAGGACGGTCACCTCAGCACCTCACTGTACCGCAAGCCCACGGATAACCTCACGATGCTCCACTTCTCCAGCTTCCACCCTAAACACGTTAAAGAAGCCATCCCCTACGGACAAGCCCTCCGTATACACAGGATCTGCTCGGATGAAGAGGATCGCAACAGACACCTCCAGACGCTGAAAGATGCCCTCATAAGAACAGGATATGGCGCTAGACTCATTGATCAACAGTTCCAACGCGCCACAGCGAAAAACCGCACCGACCTCCTCAGAAGACAAACACGGGACACAGTGGACAGAGTACCCTTCGTTGTCCAGTACTTCCCCAGAGCGGAGAAGCTACGACATCTCCTCCGGAGCCTTCAACATGTCATTGATGAAGACGAACATCTCGCCAAGGCCATCCCCACACCCCCACTTCTTGCCTTCAAACAACCGCACAACCTCAAACAGACCATTGTCCGCAGCAAACTACCCAGCCTTCAGGAGAACAGTGACCATGACACCACACAACCCTGCCACAGCAACCTCTGCAAGACGTGCCGGATCATCGACACAGATGCCATCATCTCACGTGAGAACACCATCCACCAGGTACACGGTACATACTCTTGCAACTCGGCCAACGTTGTCTACCTGATACGCTGCAAGAAAGGATGTCCCGAGGCATGGTACATTGGGGAAACTATGCAGACGCTGCGACAACGGATGAATGAACACCGCTCGACAATCACCAGGCAAGACTGTTCTCTTCCTGTTGGGGAGCAGTTCAGCGGTCACGGGCATTCGGCCTCTGATATTCGGGTAAGCGTTCTCCAAGGCGGCCTTCGCGACACACGACGGCGCAGAGTCGCTGAGCAGAAACTGATAGCCAAGTTCCGCATACATGAGGACGGCCTCAACCGGGATATTGGGTTCATGTCACACTATTTGTAACCTCCACAGAGTTTCACTGGCTGTCTTGTCTGGAGACAATACACATCTTTTTAGCCTGTCTTGATGCTCTCTCCACTCACGTTGTTTTGTTTCTTAAAGACTTGATTCGTTGTAAGTATTCGCATTCCAACCATTATTCATGTAAATTGAGTTTGTGTCTTTATAAGCTCTGTTTGTGAACAGAATTCCCACTCACCTGAAGAAGGGGCTTGGAGCTCCGAAAGCTTGTGTGGCTTTTGCTACCAAATAAACCTGTTGGACTTTAACCTAGTGTTGTTAAACTTCTTACTGAAGATAGTGAAACCAGTGCAGCACTTTTATAGTGTAGACCCGGGCCTTAGCTGGCTTCAGATCTGGAGACTAGCATAGATTAAAGGTGCTGCAGGTCACATCCAGACCTTATCCACAATAATGAAAGGTATCAATTCTTTCATTAACATGAATGAATTAATAATTAGTAACCAGCATATGGGAAAGCACGTTTGGGGGTATTATCTTATACAGGTCAAAGAACACTTGGTACTCTTGACCACTGATTGGATTGTTCCACAGGACCAGGCTGAGGAGAAGGCAGTTGGTTTGTTCACTACATTTATTTATTTATTTTAAGTTAAATTTGTGTAAAAAATCGGAGGTTTTTTTTAAAACAGGAAGTGGGCCCAGCAGGAGTCTGGGAAGGTTTTTGGAGGGTTTAAAAGTAGGCCGCACTTTTGAGCGGGCAGCATCGTTAGCGGGCAGCAGAGTGAGCAGGAGGCAGAGTGAAAGCTGTAGGGCTTTGGCTCACAGGGCTTGGGCGAGTTAATTCATTTTTTGCTGTTTCTACCTGGTACTGGCAAGGTATCTAGAGGGGATGGGTGTGAAGGCAGTGCAATGTTCCTCTTGCACTATGTTCGAGGTGAGGGACGACATCAGTGTCCCTGCTGATTATACCTGTGAGAAGTGCATCCATCTGCAGCTCCTCCAAAACCGTGTAAGGGAACTGGAGCTGGAGTTGGAGGAACTTAGGATCATTAGGGATGCAGAGATGGCCATAGACAGAAGCTTCAGGGATACAGTTACTCCGCGGAATGAAAATAGATGGGTGACGGTGAGAGGGGCTGGGAAGAAGCAGTCGGTGCAGGGATCCCCTGTGGTCGTTCCCCTTAGCAATAAGTATTCCGCTTTGGATACGGTTGAGGGGGATGACATACCAGTGGTGAGCCGCAGTGAGAGGATCTCCGGCACTGAGTCCGTCCCTGTGGCTCAGGAGGGTAAGGAGGAGAGCGGGAGGGCAATAGTTATTGGGGACTCATTAGTTAGAGGGATAGATAGAAGGTTCTGTGGCAGCAAAAGAGACTCGAGGATGGTTTGTTGCCTAGCGGATGCCAGGGTCCGTGACGTCTCGGACCGTGTTTTCCGGATTCTTAAGGGGGAGGGGAAACAGTCACAAGTCGTGGTACACATTGGTACCAACGACATAGGTAAGAGAAGGGACGGGGATTTAAAACAGGAATTTCAGGAGCTGGGCTGGAAGCTGAGAGCCAAGACAAAACATGTGGTCATCTCTGGTACGCTACCGGTGCCACGTGATAGCGAGTTGAGGAACAGGGAGAGAGTGCACTTAAACATGTGGTTGCAGGGATGGTGCAGGAGGGAGGGTTTCAGATACGTGGATAATTGGAACACGTTCTGGGGAAGGTGGGACCTCTACAAACAGGACGGGGTGCACCTGAACCAGAGGGGCACCAATATCCTGGGAGGGAAATTTGCTACGGCTCTTCAGGGGGATTTAAACTAATTTGTCAGGGGAGTGGGAAAAGGAGTTGTAGTCCAGAAGTCAGTGTTGAGGGTGGTGAGGTATTGGGGAAGGTATCAAGGTCAAGGGTGGGTACCGGTAGACAGGAAGATGGGTTGAAGTGTGTCTACTTCAATGCAAGGAGCATCCGGAACAAGGTGGATGAACTTGGGGCGTGGATTGCTACTTGGGACTACGATGTTGTGGCCATTACGGAGACGTGGGTAGAACAAGGACAGGAATGGTTGTTGGACGTTCCGGGGTATAGATGTTTCAGTAAGTGTAGGGAAGCTGGTAAAAGAGGTGGAGGAGTAGCATTGTTAATCAAGGATAGTTTAACGGCTGCGGAAAAGCACTTTGAGGGGGATATGCACACTGAGGTAATATGGGCTGCAGTTAGAAACCGGAAAGGAGCGGTCATGTTGCTAGGAGTTTACTACAGGCCCCCAAATAGTAATAGAGATGTGGAGGAAGAAATTGCTAAGCAGATTATGGATACGTGTGGGGGTCACAGGGTAGTTGTCATGGGGGACTTTAACTTTCCAAATATTGATTGGAACCTTTGTAGGTCGAATAGTTTGGATGGGGCATTTTTTGTGCAGTGTGTGCAGGAGGGTTTCCTGACACAATATGTGGATAGGCCGACAAGGGGTGAGGCCACATTGGATTTGGTACTGGGAAATGAACCGGGCCAAGTGTTAGATTTGGTTGTGGGAGAGAACTTTGGAGATAGTGACCACAATTCGGTGTCTTTTGTTATTGCAATGGAGAGGGATAGGGCCGGACGGCAGGGCAAGGCTTACAATTGGGGGAGAGGTAATTATGATGCGATTAGGCAAGAATTAGGGGGCATAAGATGGGAACAGAAACTGTCAGGGAAAGGCACTGATGAAAAGTGGAACTTTTTCAAGGAACAAATACTGGGTGTCCTTGATAGGTATGTCCCTGTCAGGCAGGGAGGAAATGGCCGAGTGAGGGAACCGTGGTTCACAAAAGAGGTGGAATGTCTTGTGAAAAGGAAGAGGGAAGCTTATGTCGGGATGAGGAAACAAGGTTCAGATGGCTCGATTGAGGGTTACAAGTTAGCAAGGAACGAGCTGAAAAAGGGGCTGAGGAGAGCTAGGAGGGGACATGAGAAGTCCTTGGCGGGTCGGATCAAGGAAAACCCCAAGGCTTTTTACTCTTATGTGAGGAATAAAAGAATGACCAGGGTGAGGTTAGGGCCGGTCAAGGACAGTGGTGGGAACTTGTGTATGGAATCAGTAGAGATAGGCGAGGTGATGAATGAATACTTTTCTTCAGTGTTCACCAAGGAGAGGGGCCATGTTTTTCAGGAAGAGAAGGTGTTACAGGCTAATAGGCTGGAGGAAATAGATGTTCGGAGGGAGGATGTCTTGGCAGTTTTGAATAAACTGAAGGTCGATAAGTCCCCTGGGCCTGATGAAATGTATCCTAGGATTCTTTGGGAGGCGAGGGATGAGATTGCAGAGCCTTTGGCTTTGATCTTTGGGTCCTCGCTGTCCACGGGGATGGTGCCGGAGGACTGGAGAGTGGCAAATGTTGTTCCTCTGTTTAAGAAAGGGAATAGAAATGACCCTGGTAATTATAGACCGGTTAGTCTGACTTCGGTGGTTGGTAAATTGATGGAAAAGGTCCTTAGGGATGGGATTTACGACCATTTAGGAAGATGCGGATTAATCCGGGATAGTCAGCACGGATTTGTGAAGGGCAAATCGTGCCTCACAAATTTGATAGAATTTTTTGAGGAGGTAACTAGGTGTGTTGATGAAGGTAGGGCGGTTGATGTCATATACATGGATTTTGGTAAGGCATTTGATAAGGTCCCCCATGGTCGGCTTATGATGAAAGTAAGGAGGTGTGGGATAGAGGGAAAGTTGGCCGATTGGATAGGTAACTGGCTATCTGATCGAAGACAGAGGGTGGTGGTGGATGGAAAATTTTCGGACTGGAGGCAGGTTGCTAGCGGAGTGCCGCAGGGATCGGTGCTTGGTCCTCTGCTCTTTGTGATTTTTATTAATGACTTAGAGGAGGGGGCTGAAGGGTGGATCAGTAAATTTGCTGATGACACCAAGATTGGTGGAGTAGTGGATGAGGTGGAGGGCTGTTGTAGGCTGCAAAGAGACATAGATAGGATGCAAAGCTGGGCTGAAAAATGGCAAATGGAGTTTAACCCTGATAAATGTGAGGTGATTCATTTTGGTAGGACTAATTTAAATGTGGATTACAGGGTCAAAGGTAGGGTTCTGAAGACTGTGGAGGAACAGAGAGATCTTGGGGTCCATATCCACAGATCTCTAAAGGTTGCCACTCAAGTGGATAGAGCTGTGAAGAAGGCCTATAGTGTGTTAGCTTTTATTAACAGGGGGTTGGAGTTTAAGAGCCGTGGGGTTATGCTGCAACTGTACAGGACCTTGGTGAGACCGCATTTGGAATATTGCGTGCAGTTCTGGTCACCTCACTATAAGAAGGATGTGGAAGCGCTGGAAAGAGTGCAGAGGAGATTTACCAGGATGCTGCCTGGTTTGGAGTGTCGGTCTTATGAGGAAAGGTTGAGGGAGCTAGGGCTGTTCCCTCTGGAGCGGAGGAGATTGAGGGGAGACTTAATAGAGGTTTATAAAATGATGAAGGGGATAGATCGAGTGAACGTTCAAAGACTATTTCCTCGGGTGGATGGAGCTATTACAAGGGGGCATAACTATAGGGTTCATGGTGGGAGATATAGGAAGGATATCAGAGGTAGGTTCTTCACGCAGAGAGTGGTTGGGGTGTGGAATGGACTGCCTGCAGTGATAGTGGAGTCAGACACTTTAGGAACATTTAAGCGGTTATTGGATAGGCACATGGAGCACACCAGGATGGTAGGGAGTGGGATAGCTTGATCTTGGTTTCAGATGAAGGTCGGCACAACATCGTGGGCCGAAGGGCCTGTTCTGTGCTGTACTGTTCTATGTTCTATGTTCTATGTTCTATTTCATGTTTGAGCATTTTGTAACCATGAATGAATGCCTTTGGAACATTTTGTGCTTTTGTTGAGTTTGAAGATCACACCCATATGATTACTTACAAGGTGTTCAGCTAATGCACTGACCTTAGCCAGTTAAGTGTTCTGTGACACTCTGGTTACTGTGGGATACATAGCAGCAGTTGCAACAACAAATCACGCATGCTTAACTATTGCATAGTTGCAATTGTGATTGTCATTCTTTGGCTTCCAAATATTTGATGAAAGTTCAGAAACGTCCGAAGTATGAAAGCTGCATTGCTGGTCTGTGTGGGAATGTTAACTGCTTAGTCCTGCAATAGCCAGATGAAATGGCCATTGGCAGCAGGATTATGGACAGACACAAGTGACTGTTTGTGTTGCTGTAATTAGCAGCACAGACTCAAAGCAGCTCTTCAGTGCCTTCCAGTGTTGCTCCGAACAACAGCAGTGAAGTAATTGTAGCATCAAGTACTCGCTAACGTTATAAATGCTCTTTTATTTGAATAAAGGAAACCCAATTAACTGTCACTGATATGACTTCCTTATTTATTATCGTCACATAGGAAATAGATGGTTAGAAAAGAGTTTTTGCTTATAACTTGTATATAAATGTTCACAATTTCTACTATTTAGGTCACTCCTATTAGACTAACAACAACAACTTGCATTTATATAGTGCCTTTAGTATAGGAAAATATTGCAAAGTCCATCATAGAAACATACATAGAAAACAGAAGCAGGAGTAAGCTATCAGCCCTTCGAGTCTGCTCTGCCATTTATTATGATCATGGCTGATCATCAAATCCAATATCCTGATCCCGCCTTTCCTCCATCACAAAGTACATCACAGGACAGTAATTAGCAAGAACTGTCACTGAGCCCAAAATGGAGATACTAGTATGGGTGACTAAAAGCAGGACTTTAAAAGCTAAAGATAGATAGATGCAGCAAAAGCAAATAATTAATGTAGGTTAATCTGATCAGGACACTGGGTGGAATTTTCTCTTTTTGCTACTAAGTGCTAGTTTAGGCGAGGAAAGTGGCGTGCAGCTCACCGGCTGAAAAACTGGCTTTTCTCACCTTACTAGGCAGCACTTGGAAGAAAACGTTATCTGGAGGCGTGTCCTGTGCCGTCACGCTGACGGGGTAGGGCTGGCAATGGTGGGTTTCCAGAGATTGGGCTGCCATTTAAAAATGGAACCCTGATCTCCAGTTTAAAAAGAGGAACCCCCTCTCATGCGCATGGAGGATCCCCTCCCCCCCGCTCTCCCACCGCCTGACATTGCTAGGGAGAAATGCCAGGATGCACCGCCCTCTCCCCCTGGGGTCTGTACCTACCTGTGCACCCCTGGTGGGCTCCCTTCACCTGGTTCCTGTATTTAAAAACTTGTAAACCTCACCGATGCCACCACGTTGATGAGAGGGCAGATCCCAATGTTGGGGGGAATGATACACGGGGGAAGCTCTATAATTAGGTGTTAATCTATTTAAATGAGGTTCACGACCTCCTTGGGCGGGAACTTTGTTATATCAATGGTGGAAATGGGGACAAGCGGATGATGAGATTCCACTGGCAAGGTCCTCGTTTATTGACTCTCGCTGGATTTTGCACCCACATCGCAAAAGCGGGCACAAAATCCCAGCCTATTTGTTTATATAGAGGGTAACTAGCAACACGGATTGGTTTGGGCAAATGGCCTGTACTGTATTGAAACTTGTATATATTTCCACATTCAAGTGTTGATTCCTTTCATTTAGTCAAGAGAGGGCACTAAAGCACTATCAGCAGCTTTTCTTTTAACACTCTCTTGTAACAGTTCGTGCCATGGCTAATAGGGAGCAATCTAACTTTCATCACTATCCCAAACTTTATATTGTTGGGCAAATGTGTAGGGTGGCATGGTGGCGCAGTGGTTAGCACTGCTGCCTCACAGCGCCAGGGACCTGGGTTCGATTCCCAGTTTGCGTCACTGTCTGTGTGGAGTTTGCACAATCTTGCCGTGTCTGCGTAGGTTTCCTCTGAGTGCTCTGGTTTCCTCCCACAATCTAAAGATGTACGAGTTAGTTGCATTGGCCATGCTAAATTGCCCCTGAGGGGGCGATTTTACCATTTTGATTCTAAGTGCTGAATCTGGGCACAATTCAGATTCGACTTGGAAATCTTTTCTCAGGCGCTCCCATACGTATTTAGCCTGAAAAAATAATTGCGAGTCCGAATTGCGATGTGGGTGGGGCTTATCGTGCCTGAAACGCTGCTGCTCCAATCGAAGCCTTCAACTGAGCATGTGCAGTAAAAAAAAAAGAAAAGCGCTCCCCAGCCATATTGTGCCTGGGCCAGTTAATGCCTCCCCTTGGCCCCCACAGACATTGCCCCACCCCCACAGCATAACAGACCCACTTATCCCCCCACCCCGCCCCCCGCCACCCAGACCGATCGCAGCTCCCTCCCACCCTTCCCCTCCACTGATCTCAGGCGGAGTGGCAGCGGACCCCCCTTCCCCCTCATTCATCTCAGGCAAAGTGGCAGTGGACCTCCCTTCTCCCTTCCCCTCCACCGATCTCAGGCAGAGTGATCCACCCTGCCCCCTCCACCCTACAGATATCAGGCAGAGTGATCCCCCTCACTCCCACCCCGGACCCTCCCGCACAAGGCCCCCATCTACTCTGGAATCCGATAGTTCTGTCACACCTTCCTCTCTCTCCCCTGTCCCCAATCATTGAGGCAGTCATCCACCACCCCCCCACCCCCCACCTCACCAGCAGCACATCTGCACGTGCTCACTTGCCTTCCCCTCAATGCTAATAAGGAAACTGTATGGAACTTGCTGGAATGTTCCACCAAACTGCCTGCAACTGATCTGCCCTAACGAGGGGCAACTCCATTAAAAACTCAAGAATGGCCAGGCAGGCAGGCAGTGCAGGAAAAAAATGAGCTCACGACCAGCTCCCCGATTTTCTGAGGCTGACCTGGGAAGCGCTGGATGCAGCAGAGGTGAGCCGGGACACCCTCTTCCTCCCAGGAGGACGCAGACCCAGAGGGGCTATGAAAATGCGGCCTGGGAGAAAGTCACCGCCTCGGTCAGTGCCAGGGCAATGACTCCCCCGAACCGCGAAGCAATGCCGGAGAAAACTCAATGACGTCATCCATGCAGCAAGAGTTGTGTGCTGAACCCCATTTTGCATCTTCCCCCAAATCTCCCGCAGATCCTCCCATCCCCAGCACCCTGCATGCTTCCAGCTCCTGACCTCCAAGAACTTCTTTCCTTTCCCCCCAGTGAGCCCTACTGTGCTTGCCCTCTAAGGGCCACCACCTGATACTCTGCCGGAGTCACGCCACCATTTCTTTCATAGCTCCTTTTGTCTCCACAGAAGACGACCGAGTACAACACCTGTGAGAGGGCGAAGACAGGGGGCGGTGAGCCAGACCTCCGGGTCTTCACCCTCTTTGAGGAGCGGGCACTGGAGCTCTCCAGAGAAGGGGAGATGCGGGCTGTCAGTGACAGCATGGTCGGACTGCCGTCAAGAAGTGAGTACCTGTCATTCCTCCACTCACTTTGAGGCAACTTCTCGGGGGCATGAGTTTCGGATGCGAGGGACAAGATGTAAAGGAGATGTACGAGGCATGTTTATTTGCATAGAGAGGGTAGTGAGTCCCTGAAACTCACTGCCGGGAGAGGTCGTGGATGCAGATATGAAAGTGACCTTTAAGGGGCATCTCTACAGCTATGTGAATGGGATGGGAATAGAGGCATATGGCCCCCGGAGTGGCAGGGGCTAACAAATCAGATGGGCAGCCTGGTCACTACAGGCTTGGAGGGCCGAAGGGCCTGTTCATGTGATATAATTTTGTTGGTGCTTTGTTCTATATTCAATGGAGACATGTGAGTCTTGTGTTTGGCATCCTGGATTCCTCTCCCTCCCTTGCACTTAACCTTGTGTTGCAGAGACAGATCCGGACACCCTTGGGTCTTCCGGACCACAGGCCCTGGCTACGGCTCTCACCCATCCCGATCACAACAGCTCGGATGAGTCCTCGGAGGATATGGATGAAGGGACCTCTGAGGGTGGCACCGTTTATCCGTCAGCTTCCACCTCACAACTCACCATCCCAGAAACTGACACGTTGGTGGGTCCAGTTAGTGTTGAAGCTTTGGGGTCACTCTCTGGTGAGCACGACGCATCTGCTGATGTACATCAGGTAAAGGAGGGAACGTCAGAGGCCTCTGGCAAGCGGGGGCCTGCCGGAGGCGAGGACACAGCTGACCCCAGGCTACCTGCTGGGCCTCTGAGATCACTTCTCCCTCAGCTGCTGGAGGTGCAGCAACAGAGCCAGGGAATGCAGGAGGGGCTGACGGCCACAGTGGACCAACTGCAAGGCTGCTGGGAGGAGTCCCAAAGCTTTCAGGTGGACCAGATATTGCCAATCTTGCATGCTTCCCAGGCCAACACTGCAAGGGTGGCGTCTGCAGTGGAAAGCCTGGGGCAGGGGATCCTCACCATGAGTGGCAGGCTCCAAGTGATGGCTGAGTCACAGCAGGCTACAGCTGAGGGACTGAACAGGCTTCTCGAGATTCTGCAGCCCATGGCTGAGAGGCTCGAGAACTTGCAGGAGACCCAGCGGGACAGCACTGAGACACAGCGGGCTATGGCAGCAACCCTTGAGAACATGGCCCAATCTCAGAGGGCCACGGCTGAGGGCTTGCAGAGTGTGGCCCAGTCTCAGAGGGCACTTGCTGCGGCCACTGAGAGATGGCCCCTGACTCAAGTTGCCATCGCAGAGGGATCGACCACCATGGGTAGGACGCAAGTGGTCCTCCAGGACTGGCAGTGCCAGGTGGATGCTGGAGCTACTGGAGCTCACTGCAGAAGCACCACTGTCCCATTGAGTGACCCAAGGGCCAACAGGGACACCAAGGGAGGAGGAAAGGCTCGAGCCCACATCGGGGCCTTCCAGCCAGGAGACTGCGGCTGTGGCTACACATTCGGACTCCCTCCTTCCTGACACTGAGGCATCTCAAGGGCAGCAGGACAAAGAGGGTGTCATGGAAACATCCAAGACACCTCCAAGCAGGCCAACCCATGGGGTGAGGTAGGCAGCTGGCCCCCTCCACCTCTGATGTACATTCTGGGGAGTCACTGAGACGTAGTTGTAGCCATGTAAGGTTAGGAAGTTGTAGTTGCACTGAGATGGCACGGGTGAAGGGCTGCACTAGTTAGAAAGAAATGTAAGCACCGTAACGTTTTCTGTTCACAAGTTTTTATGTTACAACAGCTTATATAAACACCTTTATTGTAAATAAATGTTTTTTCAACACCTACCTACGACTAATTTGTCTCGATTATGATTCCTGTCCCATTGATAATCACCCGACGGATGCCTCATGCTGATGTCAGTTGGGGAGCCCCTCAATGCTGTGTCACTGAGAAAAGGAAGCCATTGGTTTCACATACCCCATGAGCAATTCCCTCCCATCCCCCATCCCACCCGCCCCAGGGCCCTGTATGAGGGTTTCCGATCCCTTACCCACTACACAGACATGGGCCCAGGTGCCAGCGTGCATGCGGAGCTCAGATAGGAGTCAGACTATTTTGCTCCAGGGCATCATCATAATGGTGCTTAGCAAGTTGTCATCATCCTCCTGCCTGCCACGAAACTCATTAACACAGCGTACCCAGGCCCACCACTCTGGGGTGACAGTGTGCAGGATATATAGAAGGGATTGGAGGGCGGTGGGGGGGAATGGAACCCACACTCACCATTCCCTAGCGACTGAACCACCTGGTTATCAGGGCCTCCCTTGCTGCCCTCGCATGCCTCAGTTGAGCTGTCAGCCCTCCACCGCCTGGCTGGTGTTCCAAGACATGCTCTTCCTCCTCTTCCTCCTCCTTCTGCTGATCATCCTCCCCAGTGACAGCTGGCTGGTCATCCTCCCCGTCCTCTTTCTCCTCCAAGAGGTCACCTCGCTGCAGAGCCAGATTGTGCAAGGCACAGCACACCACCACAATGCAGGAGGAGATCAGGGGCTGTACTGGAGGGCCCCTCCAGATCGGTCCAGGCACCAGAATCGCATCTTGAGGAGCCCAGTGCACCTCTCCACTATTGCGCGGGTGGCTATGTGGGCCTCATTATAGCGGGTCCCCGTCTCAGACACAGGCCTCTGCACAGGCATCATCAGCCATTTCTGAAGCGAGTAGCCCATATCACCCAGGAGCCACCCCTGCGGCCTGGGCTCCTCCTCAAATGTCTCTGGGATGTCCGAGCTCCTGACAATGAAGCTGTCATGCATGCTGTCTGGGTCTCTGGCGCAGACATGCATGGTTATGGTTGCATAACATTCAGGGAGTGTAACCCCCTCCTATTAACAAATCTTCGTGGATTCTGTAGGGGCCTTGAGGGCGACTTGTGTGCAGTTGATCGCCTCCTGCACATTTGGCATCCTACAGCCCGGGCTTCCTGATGGGCCTGGTCCAGGTTAAATTTGATGTACTGCCCAGCCCGGGCATACAGGGCTTCAGTGACCTGCTTGACACAGGTGTGCACGGCTGATTGGGAGATGCCACAGACATCTCCGCTAGGGGTCTGGAAAGAACCAATCGTATAGAAGTTTAGACAGGCCGTCAATTGGGCAGCCACCGAGAGTGGGTGCCTCCCCCTCCCCCAGATTCCAGGTTCTGCAACAGGTTGCACAGGTGTCGCAAGGTCTCTTTCGGAGGCAGAGACATCGGCGGAACACGGTATCCGACATCTGCTCGAAGGACACTCGTGCACGGAAATGCCGGGGTCTCTGCTCCCTCCTTCTCCTGCGCACCCCCCTTTGGGCGAATGGTGGCCACCTCCTGCCTCTGGTGGTCGTCTCCCTCTGGTCCTGTAAGTGATAAGGCCTGGGCCTCCTGGGCCCACAATTCTTCCTCCAGCTCCTCCTCCTCCTCAGCTCCAGCAGCAACCAATAGAACAACAAGATTGGTTGCATCGCAAAAGCCATCTCATCACTCTGAAGGTGGGAGGGGCGGAGGTGGAGAGGTACAAATGTGGAGGTTATGCAACGCTGCTTGCCCCTAGCACATCCATGATCACAGCCCCTCCACCCTCCAATTCCCCCTGCCACATGCTCCCCACAATCACAACCCCCCCCCATGCCCCCCAATCCCCCCAGCCACATGCTCCCCACAATCACAACTCCTTGCAAAGTTGAGAGGCTGCAGCAGTGCTATCTGCAAGGGCTTTGTGTGCATCCTTCAGCTGGAAGTGAGCTGAGTGCATTAGGACCCAGCAGCACTGCAAGACCCAGATCAGTGCTGAGACCCGGGTCTGTGCTGCAAGACAAACATTGGAGACCCTGCAGAGTAACAGTCCCCCACCCCCCACACACACTCGCTGAGCTGCCACGAATCCGAGACAGAAAATGGCTGCAACAACAAGACACCTGTGAGTAGCAGAGAGCCCTCGGACGCCATGCATGTACCTCCTCACCAACCCTCACTGATGAAGCACCTGAATCGGACTTACATTGAGCAAGTCTGTTTTGCACTGATTCAGGATTGGCGAACGCGGTGGTAAAGGGGGAAGTGCTGGTAAATTTGGGCGGGCAGCTCATGAATTCAATTTAAATGCCCAACTTTACCACGTTTTCACCCGAAAATGGGCGCAACGCAATGGTAAAATCTTTCCCTTCATGTCAGGGGGTCTAGCCTAGAATAAATGCATGGGGTTATGAGGATAGGGCCTGGATGGGATTGTTGTCTGTGCAGACTCGATGGGCCGAGTGGTCTCCTTCTGCACTGTAGGATTCTATGATTCTAATGGCAGATCATGGAAGAACCTCCCATTGCTTGGTCCTCAAATCCAATTAAACTATACACACCACAGTTACCTGTTATAAATATGCTCCCCTTCATTAATTCTATTTTCACCCACAGTTTTCTATTCAAGGTCAGCAGTGATTAAAAAAGCACAACTTGGAAAACACAACTTGATTGCACATCATTTCTAGCAAGATATCTTATTGTTTTTTGATGAGTCTGTATTAGCACCATATGATTTGTATCTTTGGCAATACTTCTGTGCGATTTTCAACTGCACCCTCCCCACATTGCTATGAAGGAAGGATGGCTGGCATCTTTTGAAAATTGAAAATAACCTTCATCCACCTTTGATTCCCGAGGCCTGTCTGGTGTAATTTTCAGGCGAAGATGCAAATGGGAGACTAGACCGAAAATAAACAAGGATCTATTTATGTATTCAAATCAGGTCCTATGCTGGTTGTACGAACCCATTTATGATTTTCAATACCAATTGCTGGAGTGTGTTCTGCACAAACAGCACATCCATTAGCCCCAAGGTGTGAATGGCATAAACAACTGTCCTTAGAGGGTTTTTAAAAATTCATTTAGGGGATGTGGGCGTCACTGGCTAGGCCAGCAATTTATTGCCCATCCCTTGAGAAGAGTGTAGTGAGCTGCTGTCCATGTGGTCAGAGAGGGTGTTCCAGGGTTTTGACCCAGCGATACTGAAGGAGCAGCAATATATTTCCAAATCATGATGGTGAGTGGCTTGGAAGAGGACTTCCAGGTGATACTGTTCCCATGTGTCTGCTTCCCTGGTTCTTTTAGATGGCAGTGGTCATGGCTTTGGAAGATGTTGCCTTGGTGTGTTCTTGCAGTGCATCTTGTAGATGGTACACACTGTTATCACTGTTCCTCAGCAGTGGAGAGAATGAATGTTTGTGGAAGGGGTACCAATTATGCACGGTGCTTTATCTTGGATGGTGTTGAGCTTCGGAGTGTTGTTGGAGCTGCACTCATCCAGGCGAGTGGAGAGCATTCCATCACACTCCTGATTTGCTCTCTGTAGATGGTGGCAGGCTTTGGGGAATCAGGAGCTGAGTTACGGGCCAGAATATTCCTCGCCTCTGAGCAACTCTTGTAGCTACAGTATTTATATGGCTAGTCAGTTCAGTTTCTGGTCAATTATAAACGCCGCACCCCCCCCCCCACCCCCCCGATGTTGATAGTGGGGAATTCAGCGATGGTAATGCTATTGAAAGTCAAGGTGCAATGGTTGGATTCCCCCTTGTTGGAGATGGTCATTTCCTGGCATTTGTGTGGTGCAAATGTTATTTGCCACTTGTCAGACCCAGCCTAGATATTGACCAGGTTGTGCTGCATTTGGACACGGACTATTTCAGTATATGAGGTGTCACAAATGATACTGAACATTGTGCAATCATCAGCAAACATTCCCACTTCTGACCTTATGAAGGAAAGAAGGTCATTGATGAAGCAGCTGAAGATGGTTGAGCTTAGGACACTATCCTGAAGAACTGCAGGAACTGAGACGTTTGAAATCCAATTACCACAACCATCCTGCTTTGTGTCAGGTATGACTCTAACCAGCAGTGAGTTATTCCCCCGATACCCATTGATTCCTGATTTGCTTGGACTACTTGAAGTTATACTCAGTCTAATGTTGCCTTGAAATCTAGGGCAATCACTCTCATCTCATTTCCAGACTTCAGCTCTTTTGTCCATGTTTGAACCAAAACTATAATGAGGTCAGGAGCTGAATGGCTCTGTTGGAACCCAAGCTGAGTATCCATGAGCAGGTTATTGCTGAGTAAGTGCTGCTTGAGAGCACTGTTGATGACCCCTTCCATCACTTTACTGATGATCGAGAGTAGACTGATGGGGCGGTAATTGCCCAGGTTGGATTTGTCCTGTTTCTTCCATACAGGACGTACCTGGGCAATTTTCCACATTGCTGGGTCGATGCCAGAGTTGTAGCTGTACTGGAACAGCTTGCCTAGGGGCGCAGCCAGTTCTGGAGCACAGATCTCCAGTACTATTGCTGGAATGTTGTCAAGGGTCAGAGCCTTTGCAGCATCCAGTGTTTTCAGCTGTTTGTTGAGTGAATTGAATTAGCTGAAGACTGGCATCTGTGATACTGAGGAAGTCTGAAAGAGGCCGAGATTGATCATCCACTCGGCATTTCTGGCTGAAGATTGTTGCGAATGCTTCAGCTTTATCTTTGCACTCATGTGCTGGGCTCCCCCATCATTGAGGATGGGGTATTTGTGGAACCTCCTCCTCCAGTGAGTTGTTAATTGTCCACCACCATTCATGACTGGATGTGGCAAGAATACAGGACTTAGATCTGATTTGTTTGTTGCGCTTCTACCTGTCACTCGCTGTTTGGCACACAAGTAATCCTGTGCTGTTGCTGCACTGGGTTGACTCTTCATTTGACAAAGGGTCATCTGGACTCAAAACGTCAACTCTTTTCTCTCCTTACAGATGCTGCCAGACCTACTGAGATTTTCTCGCATTTTCTCTTTTGACTTCATTTTTAGGTATGCCTGGTGTTACTCCTGGCATGTCCTCCTGCACTCTTCATTCACTCCAGGGCATTCCTGAAAAGGTAAACATTATTTTAAGGTGTTTCTGGGGCCATGTGGAGCATAAATGTTCATCCTTGTTCACAGAAAAGTAATTTAGGCTGATCAGCTACTCAGTTGCTTGTCCTTGGCTGAAGTTTCACCATGAAAATTTATGTTCTTAAAAGGCTGGGCCCTCTCGCACCCACTTTAGGTGAAAGCAGAAAATTACACCCCATGTGTTCTTAGAACACAAAACAAGTCAGTGATTATAACATAATTAAAAAGACTCAGGCCTTTCAGCAATACTCCTTATTGTGGAGAAATGTAGGAGCAATTCTGAACTTGCAACAAGCCTGGTCAGTGATGTGTTGGAACAGATCAATGGGATGAAAGCCAACAAGTTATCCACTTCGATAGCAAAGGTAGGAGGACAGATTATTACTTGAATGGGTGTAAATTGAGAGAGGTGGATACTCAACGAGACTTTGGAGTCTTTGTGCATCAGTCGCTGAAAGTAAGCGCACAGGTACAGCAGACAATAAAGAAGGCAAATGGCATGTTGGCCTTCATAGCAGTTTTGGTGTCCTTATCTGAGGAAGGATGTCCTTGCTATAGAGGGAGTACAGCAAAAGTTTACCAGGCAGATTCCTGGAATGGCAGATCTGTCATATGAGGAGAGACTAAGTCGGTTAGGATTATATTCACTGGAGTTTAGAAGAGTGAGAGGGGATCTCATAGAAACATATAAAATTCGAACAGGGTTAGACAAGATAGATTCAGAAAGAATGTTCCCAATGGTGGGGGAGCCCAGAACTAGGGTCATATTTTGAGGATAACGGGTAAACCTTTCAGAACTGAGGTGAGGAGAAATTTCTTCACCCAGAGGGTGGTGAATGTATGGAATTCACTACCACCGAATGTAGTTGAGGCCAAAACGTTGTCTGATTTCAAGAAGAAATTAGATATAGTTGTTGGGGCTTAAGGGATATGGGAAGAAGAGGGGATCAGGATATTGAATTTGATGATCAGCCATGATCAAGATGAATGGTGGAGCAGGCTCGAAGGGTCTAATGGCCTACTCTGGCTTCTAGTTTCTATGTTTCTATGTTTCTAAGTTGTAGGGCAAGTGAGCAATCCTTTCTGCTACATTACAGACCAGGCAATGACATTGGAAATTTGGTTTTTTTTGTTAATCATAAAGTCTCTGGTGCAAGGAAAGGATTGCCTTGCTGTTATAGAATGCTCTCAGTTTTTATTTTTATTATAATTAATACACTTTGCCAGTTCATCACACAAATGGTAAAAGGTGAAAATGAACCAGATGCTTTAGTTCCTTCCTGCTAACAGTTTGCTCAACCTCCTCCATTACGCTCTCACTAGCTCCGAAATCTGGAGCGATATTAAGATCACACGGCAAACAAATAGCAGATTGCAGCAAACCCTCAATGTAAGTTGCAGACAAGTTGCAATGTCAAGGCTTTACAAGATACTTTAATGTAAATGTGATTGAGCGTATTAATGAGGTAAACATTATTCATTTTTTCTCACTGGAAAACACACATTCTTGTATCAACGGATACTGTTGTTTAGAAATTGATTGCAGAACAACAATTTTAAATATTCTAACCAAAGCATTAATTTTAATAATATGTGTAAAATTGAATACAGTATTGCAAGAACCTGTATTTGATCTAAGATAGTTTTATAATGAAGCTAGAATAGCGAGTTGGCCCACCGTTCACATTCTAATTTACATTGCTATTAATCATTTATTAAGTAGGTTGTTTGGTTTACCCTTTTCTTTTGACATTCTTCCACAATACTTTCTGTTTGGAATTTGCAGCACTTAATATTTTTCGTCCAAGTAACAAGTTGTTTGATATAAACATTTTCTTATTTTATAAAAGCTATATTTTTGTGGCACGAAGAATGAATTTGTTTATGAATTGCTTCTCATCTTTTGCATGCCTGTTGTGTTTTACTCATTTTGCCAGTTCAAACCAGATCAGCACCAGGTTAGTGTTTATCACTTCAGAAAACTGGGATGGCTTCTGTATTGGTTGTGTTATTTGTGGTGGACTGTGTGTGGCTGGGATCTTATCGGCACACTGTGGCTCCTGACTTTCGGACCAAATGCAGGTCCCAAGCCTGCGTGGGTGAACAACGGGACAACGGTGGCAATTTCACAAGCAAAGGCCAATTAATGGGCAATCACCGGCTCTGCAATCCAATTAAGGATGAGGTACTGTTCCAATCAGAGAGCTAGCAGCTCTGCAGTGTCAGTGATAGAGGTGACCATTGCTGAGGCTGCAAAGCGCCTCCATTTTGAGGTGCCCTTGAGGATGGTAGGAGATTTGGTGATGTGCCAGTGCTAACTAGCCCCTGCGATCGGAGAGGTGAACCCTCCACTGGCAGCACCGATGCTGTGGAGGCAGCCATTGCCACTGGGGCTTCTTCCTGGGCCATGAAACCTCAGGAAGGTAAGGTCCCTCCCTTGGAAGCTGCTGGGAGACTGCTTTGATGTACCAGGTGGACTCTCCACATGTTGGTAGAATGACGTTGTGGGTGTAAAATGACCATTGTTAGGCCAATTAAGCATTTTATTGGTCATACACCTCCAGTGGCGGTGGGCAGTTGAACTATTGCCGTTTCTGTATTTGGAAATATCCCATGGCTTCCTTCCCAATTCCTTTCCCCACTATTTTACTAATCCTCACATCTCAGAGCTCATCTCCAATGGGTAAAATCCCAGCCTATGCCTCTTAAATCTTGAAAAATAAGTATGGGGTTTCTACATAAAATATTACATTTTTCTGAGGTTTGGTAATGTTTAATGAAATTGTTGTTTTGAGTGAGCAGATGGGTCTGAATGGTAAAAGGTGTCAATGATTTTACTTCCATTGATTTTGTATCTCGGTTTCTCAGAGTTACATAGCTCTTGAGACAAGAGCATATGAGCTGTGATCCTACACCACCTCAGGAGCTAGATTCATAGAGGTTTACAGGTTGGAAACAGGCCCTTCGGCCCAACTTGTCCATGCCGCTCAGTTTTTACCATTAAGCTAATTCCAATTGCCCACATTTGGCCCATATCCCTCTATACCAATCTTATCCATGTAACTGTCTAAATGCTTTTTAAAAGACAGAATTGTACCCGCCTCTACTACTGCATCTAGCAGCTCGTTCCAGACACTCCCTGCCCTCTGAGTGAAAAAATTGCCCCTCTAGACCCTTTTGCACCTCTCCCCTCTCACCTTAAACCTATGCCCTCTAGTTTTAGACTCCCCTACCTTTGGAAAAAGATGTTGACTATCTCGCTGATCTATGCCCCTCATTATTTTATAGACTTCTATAAGATCACTCCGAAGCCCTCCTACACTCCAGGGAAAAAAGTCCCAGTCTATCCAGCCTCTCCTTATAACTCAAACCATCAAGTTCCAGTAGCATCCTAGTAAATCTTTTCTGCACTCTTTCGAGTTTAATAATATCTTTTCTATAATAGGGTGACCAGAACTGTACACATTCTTCCTCCCATCTTCTCAATAGCCCAAAAACCGTAGAGCCACCTCCTTTTTCTCTGACATCTGTCTGAATACCAGCAAGCACTATCAGGCCCTGCTTTCCTCTACCCAAACTGCTTACTACTCCTTGACCATCCTGGAGTACCAAATAACCTCCAATCTTATCAAAAAATGGCAGAGTGTTGTTTCCAGTGAGAAAACCGGCGTGTTTCTCTCCAGATCTTACGACATTCTGCCAAAAAAAATCAAGGGGACATGTTTCATGTTGTCATACAGGAGGGGCGGGGCCTCTGGCAGAAGCCCACTGCTTAGAGGTCAGGGCGTCATCTTTAAAGGGTGCCCCGGTCAGAGTCTGAGTAAACCTCCCACTACCTCCACCCCCGCAGCCCACCATGAAGGTCTCAGGACTTCCCTCCCCATCACCCATCAGAGTCAGCCCTCTTTACCCCGCCCTCCCCCCATACAGTCTGAGCCTGCACCCAACTCCAACACTTCCCTCCCACCCAACGATTATCCCCTGCTCCTCCCAGCCACCACCACATCCAAGTGAATCTCCACCCCCAACCCCCCACCTCATGAGGCTCTCATTAGGATCTGCCCCTTGGCACAGGTTGCCACTGCCAGGTTGACATGGCGCCAGACTGTGCCAAGGAGCAGTGCCAGGCTAGTCCTGGACAATGGCCCTCTCGCCTGGGGGCTATGCTTACCTCTACGACCCTGGGTGACCCCCCCCCCACCACAAGTTCACGTCTATGGCGCAAGTGTGACGTCACGCCAGCGCCTGCTGACTATCCGATGAGGGGGGATGTCCCAGAGAGAGTGCTCTCTAATGACATGTTAATGTATTAAAATGAGTTCTCTGCGGTTCTGCTGTGTTTTTCACTTACTCCACCGGCGCGGGGCAGTAAGATCGGAACTTGGAAACTCGCCCGCGTGAATTGCGCTCTCTGGATTTTGAGCACGTGCCGCCAGTCCCACAGACAGAGTACGGACTCAAAATCACCTCCAAGTTTCTTTTCTCCGCTACCAATCTCTTCCTAAACCCTTGTCCCTTCTCATTTTCACCTCTATTCATTGCAAAGTGTTCATGGACTCTATAATTAAACTGAAGACTATCTGTTCAGCTGCATCACTCCCCTTGCCAACCAAGACACACTTCTGCCAAGGCTAACAATGGGAAATTAGAGATGGGCAACAAATGCTGGCTTAGCCAATGGCACCCACATCCATGAAAGGATAAAGAAAAAGGTTTGAATCTGCCTTTACACTAAACTCTTATCCTTTGTAGTTGATCTCCTGGCTCTGTGAGTTCATTTGTCCTTGAGGCCACCTCCTGCTCTCTCGTCTTTCTTCCTATTAGCTGCTGACCACATAACCTTTACGACATTAAAGGTGCTATATAAATGCAAGCTGTAGTTGTCTTTGTTAAACCTTACAGGAAAATGGCATTAGCCTTGAGGGAGTCAGGAAAATCAGCTCCGTTTATCCCTCAGTAACTTCCAAAATAGGCCAACACATTTAAAAAAAAACTTGCTCCCAAAGGCCAGAGATTTAGTTCAAAATGCAATTGCTTTTTATTTGTGTGAAATGATGTGCTTTCTGGGACAAACCAAGCAAAAGAACAGGAAGCCCCATAAGTTTGTAATCTCTAATAAGTTTGTGCTGGCATCAAGAACGTCTATAGGCAACTGTACATCCCAGTACAGTAAAACCCTGAACTTTGAGAGCTTGTCACTCTGTAGATGGAAGATCTCCTGCTAAAATTTGCTGACCTCCTTGCACTCCCGCTAGTTGCAAATGCGAGTGACCAGAGAGCCACAAGTTTCTTGTTAGTCCATCAACATGCCACCAGAATCCAATCAGTCATAAATTTATCTATGCCAATCTACAATTCCTTGAGATTGTGTGTAACCCTTTCATATTCAGCAGCATTTTCCTTCACAATTGCTGCACTTTCAGTCTGCTTTGTGGGAGGTGGGAGATTACTGCTCTCTGTCAATGGTGAGCTGTAGCAGCGGAGCATAGCCAGCTGTCTGTCAGCAGTATTTCCAAAGTGTGAGCTCAATGAATATGATCGATTGCAAACATTTGTACTCCTTTGAAGGAAGGAATAACATTTTAAACCTCTTCATCTGTTCGAGTAACTCTGGACACTAAGTGCATAAAGTCATGCTTAGCATCTTGGGCCCTATCTTCAACAATAGATAAACAATTTGTTTTATGCAGAAAAAGAATCTTGTAACACTGAACAAATTTCTTTTTTTTAACATAGTTCAGAACATTGTTGCACGAATCATTCTGCCCGGAAAATCCGAAGTGTGGCCGCACTTGACTGTCAACTTGGCCAGTGGGCACCATGGACAGGGTGTTCCCCTTGTGAAACCAAAAAGGTACGATTTCATAGACTAAGGCAAGTTAACTTTTCATTTAGGGAAATAATTTGATAGAAAAATGTAAGGAACAAGAACAAATAAAATGGAAAAATGCTGGAAATAAACAGCAGGTCAAACTACATCTGAAAGAGATTTATGAAAAATTGTTTTTTGTGAACTTCTTGCACATAAAGCTGAGACATTAGTATCTTTCAAGACTCCATTGTCACTGTCAAGGTCTCCAGATCAGTTATGTTGGAATTAAAATTCCGTTAAGGCTACCTCTGTTCTACCCTATTCACATTCCATAAGCCAAACTTTCGAAGTGCTAATGCTGTTTCAGAAAACCGAATAAGAAAAAAAAACTGGTGGAACATCCAACATTGACCAAGGCTCCAGATTCGATAAAATCGACTCTCCTAAGTAACATCTGGGAACTAAAACCCACACAAGGAGAGCTGTCCCACCATCTACTCAAGCAAATGCATGACAGTGTTTTACTCACTGTATCATAACTTTGTGGCTACCAGAGCAGATCAGAGGCTGGGGACCTGCAGAGAGTGACTCACCTCCAGATCCCCAAAACCTGCCCACCATCTACAAGTTAGGAGTGAGATGGAATACTCTCCAGATGGATGCAGCTCCAACAACACTCAAGATGCTGGACACCATGTGGGAGAAAGCAGCCCATTTGATTGGCACACCATCTACAACCAGTCACTCCATCCACCACTGATGCACAGTGGCAGGAGTGTCTGCCATCTACAAGGTGCCCTGCTGGAACTCACCAAAGCTCCTTTAGGAGCACCTTCCAAACCCATGACCACTACCATCTAAAAGGACGAGATCAGCAGACACATGGGAACACCACCACCTGAAGGTTCCCCTCTAACCCATTCATCATCCTCACTTGGAAATATATCGCCATTCCTTCACTGTTGCTTGGTCAAAATCTTGGAATTCCCTTCCTAATAGCACTGTGGGTGTACCTACACCTCAGAGACTGCAGCAATTCAAGAAGGTAGCTCAGCACCACCAAGGGCAATTGGAGGTGGGCAATGAATACTGGCCTAGTTAGTGACACCCGCATCCCATGAATGAATTTAAAAAAACCTTGTCTCCTCCATCATCATCGAAGGGTATGTCCTATCCCACTGGTAGAGTTGGTGGTATAGTGGTATAAAGTCAGGAGATAATGGCATTGGAGCCCTCAACATTGATTTGGGACCCTGTGATATTTTAGGTCAGGCATGATCAACTTCCTACTGAAGCAGCATGCAACAGACAGAACTAAGCAACCTTAAAACCAATGTCTCAGATCAAAGCTCTGCAGTCCTGTCACACCCAGTTGTGAATGATGGTGAACAATTAAACAATTAACCAGAGGAGGAGAAGATTTCACAAGCATTGCATTAGTGCAAAATAAGGCAGATGCATTTGTAACCACCTTCAACTAGAAGTGCCAAATGGATGAGCCGTCTTGGCCTTCTCCTAAGCTGCCCAGCATCACAGAAGTCAGTCTTCAGCCAATTCAATTCACTCCACATGATATCAAGAAATGGCTGAATACAGTAGATACAGCAAAGGCCATGCTGCCCTGATGATATCCTTGCTATCGTACTGAAGACTTGTTCTCCGCAACTACCTACGCCCCTAGCCCAGTTATTCCAGTACAGCTACAACATTGGCATCTACCTTATAATGTGAAAAATTGTAAAGGTGTACCCTGTCAACTAAAAGCAATACAAATCTAATACTACCAATTAATGCACACCAGTCCATTCTCAATATCAGAAAAGTGATGGGGGAAGCTGTGGGGGGTGTGGCGGGGGACTGTGATGAGGGGGTGGGGGTGGTAACTATTAACCAGAAACTTCACTGGAACAAGTTGGGAATTCTGTGAAAAGTAACTCACCTTCTAAGCCCCCTGTTCAGTATTTACAAGACGCAAGAGTGTGATGGAATACTCTCCTCTTGCCTGAATGAGTGCAGTTCCAATGTCACTCAAGAAGCTTGACACCATCCAGGTTAAAGCAGCCTGCTTTATCTGTACCCCATGCAGCGTCTTAAACAGTCATTCCCTTTCACCACTGCCACGCAATGGCAGCAGTGTCTACCATCTTCAAGACGCACTGCTCCTTCGACATCACCTTCTAAACCCTTTGCTACCTAGAAGATTAATGGATGCATGGAAACTTTGCCATCTCCAAACCACACTGCAACCCAATTTGGAACTATGTTGCTGTTCCTTCACTGCCACTCTGCCAAAACTCCAGAACTTCCTCTCAAACAATATTTCATCACTTGTGTCTTGAGTTTCTCCACTTCCTTCTCAAGATCAGTTTGGTTTGGAAAATAAATGCTGGTCTTGCCAGTGATGCTCATATCCGCTGAGTGAATAAAAAGTAAGAGCAATTGATTTGGCAGATGCAACCCATCATACCTCTAACCCGATGTTGAGTTCAAAACAAGTGAGTTTGTTTGAAAGAATTCCAAGTTAACTTTATATTGATGTAGTGTACACTGAAGTACCCTTGTTACTTAGAAACTAAAAGCTTTCTGATTGCTTTGGAAAGTTGTTGTGTAAATAACAATAGCATATAAATATTAAGAATGGAAACAAACTAAAATTGTGTCCAGGCATGACCAGAATAGAGTCATTTCAGGTCAGCTTTGTGAATATTGACAATGGGGAGGATTCTCCGCACTCATAGAATCCCGACAGTGCAGAAGGAGGCCATTCGGCCCATCGAGTCTGCATCGACAAGAATCCCACCCAGGCCTTATCCCCATAATCCAACACATTTACCCCACTAATCCCTCTAACCTATGCTTTCCGGGACACTAAGGGACAATTTAGCATAGCCAATCAGCCTAACCCGCACATCTTTGGACTGTGGGAGGAAACCAGAGCACCCGGAGGAAATCCACGCAGACACGGGGAGAACATGCAAACTCCACACAGACAGTCACCCAAGCCAGGAATTGAACCCTGGTCCCTGGAGCTGTGAGACAGCAGTGTTAACCACTGTGCCACCGTGCCGCCCACACTCCGTGTGGCATTTTTTGCATGGCAGCGAAAGGCGATCTGTTGTTGGCCAGTGCGGGATCTTCTGGTCATTTCCCATTGAATCCATCCCTCGGTGCTGGGAAATCCGTGGTGGGGGTTTGCTGTTGATGGGACCAGAAAATCCCGCCGGCGGGATGAGCCAGAAAATTCCACCTAATTTTTCCCATCCTAGATTTGGTCACTTCATTTCTCTCTGAACAAACAGGGAAGATGAATGGGAGAATAAAATATCCAATTTACAAGTATCGTTAGATTCTTACAATCACAATGCATGTTAGGAAAGGGTGGCTGTTATCTATGGCTGGAGTTACAGCGGTACAGTTATGTTTCATGTTAAGAAACAATGATCCTATTCTATTCAAATAGAATAGGAGAGGCAAGTTAAGTCAAGTCATAGTGGTTGGTGATAGCAAATGGATTTTAAATATCTACTGAATGTAAGAAAAAAGATTGAAGAAGTTATAAGTGTCCAGTTTTGGCTAAGGTGGTAAAGAATCAGTTTAGGTGAGATACTATGTAATGATTCTTGACTGTAATGGAGGGCTCCAGAATTTCCTGGCCAGCATCATTATTTCTGAGCTAGTTGCATAAACCCAGTTAATCTTAAAACAAACATGATTTCAAAATAGCTTGCATTTGATCAGACATGCGTTTTTTCGGTTAATCTATTACACATGTTATCTTTTGCAAGGAAAATATTTGTATGAATGTTTTCACTAAGACAGATCAAATATTAAGTGAGACGAAATATTTACTTCTGGGATTTGATGACTTGCTGAAAATGTTGCATCTGTTAAATTATTGCAGAAAGACAGGCTTGAGAATTGTATAACTGAATCTGTAGTCTATCACTCTAACAGCACCAAATTCCCATAATAATTGATAACATTCTGAAAGCAGCAACTGAGATTTTTGAAAAGTAACAACACAATAATCTCTGTGTGTAGGTATGCACCTGATGTGTGGAATGTCAGTGGTTCCGTGAAGGCAGTGTTGAAGTAAGACTGACACTTTCCTGCCTTTCAGGAATTGTAAGAGATTTAACAACACCAGGCATTTTCAGGAATTGTGCCATAGAAACATGGAAGAACGGAGCAGGAGAATCCCCTTTGAGCCTCCTCCTGCTCCGCCATTCATTATGATCATGGCTGATCATCCAATTCAATAGCGTGATCCAGCTTTCCCCCATAACCTTTGATCCTCTTCTACCCCCGAGCTATATCTAACCCTTTCTTAAAACATACAGCCAAAAGAAATTCTCAGCGCCAAGTTTGCATAAAAACTGGAGTAAATCCTGCTGGTTTTATCAGCAGGACTTTCAAAATGAATCTCATACACTCTGTATATCACAAAGTGCCCTAGCGTGAATCGCGCTAGAAATCTGTGGGCGGGGCCTATTCCCACTGGAGAGGCCGGCATCATAGCGCTGAGCAGGCCACTGTGTATTCTCCGATCTGTTATAGCTGAGATCAGTGCATGTCCAGTAGCCCCGCACTGCTGGCCTACAGATCACTGGCCAGCTCGATCGCCGGCCAGCCCTGTGACCCCGCAATGCTGGTCGTGTGACCCCGCCACCCAATCTCTGGCCTCCCAGACATGTCCGGCCAAGCCCCGATCCCCGGCCCCTGTCCCCCCACAGCCAGCCTTCGATCTTCCCCCACCTCCTCCAAGCAGTCCCAATCTTCTGATACCACCCACAGCCCCGACCCGCCGCGCCAGCAGGCCAGCGCGCCCCCCCCCCCGCCCCCCCCGACCCCGATGGCCAGCCCCGATCGATGGACTCCCTCCCTCTGTCACTGTGAGTGCAGAGTGCCAGCGGGACCCCCCACTCCCACCGATTTCCCCCCCTCTAGAGGCCGTGCCCCTTATAGGCCCTGCTCTGCTCTGGCCCTACCCCCTTGGCTCTGCCCAATGCCCAGTGAGTAGTGACAAGGTGCCTCTTGGGCATTACCACTTTTACTTACCCCTTGGGCAGTGCCAGCGGGCCAGGCTGGCACTGCCAAGCTGGAAATGCCCAGGGGACACCCCCCTTTACCCCCGATCTCCTGGGGGCCTCCATTCACTCCAGTGGGGTCGGCCTGCCAGCTCCCTGCTGGTGGGGAGCTATTGTAAACCTCACTGGAGTGAAACACTCCTGGTGAGGGGGGGTGGAAAGAGGCTAGCGGGCCCAGAGACTTCAGTTCTGGGCCCACTAATGAGATTTTAATCCCCACTAACACAATTAATTTAGCTCAGCGCCGATTTCCGGAACAGAGCTGATGGCACTGGAAATGCGGCGGCTGGAGACGGGCGGAGGCCATGGTGCCCAGCGGGAAGCCCTCTTCACGGCCTCCGCTTAAGCCTCCCGGCCCACTGCTCTGCTACAGCTGGGCCGGGAGGCTTAAGCGGGAGAATCACCCCCACAATGTTTTAGCCTCACCTGCTTTCTGTGATAGCAAATTCCAGAAGCTGGCCACTCTCTGAGTGAAGAAAAATCTCCTCAACTCTGTCCTAAAGTTATAGAATCATAGAATCCCTACAGTGCAGAAAGAGGCCATCTGGCCCATCGAGCCTGCACCAACTCTCTGACAGAGCATCCCACCCAAGCCCTCCCCCCCATCTTATCCCCGTAACCCCACACATTTACCATGGCTAATCCGCCTAACCTATGGATTCTACAAACAGATTAGTTGCCAGTTTGTTTATTCTGGCAATTTTTGGTGCATGTTTTTATAGTTGCTTGAATTTGCTGAAGAATGCAGGTAATAATGTGGCAGCTGCTGAAGGAGCATGAGGAGATGGAAAAGGAGGAGGAGGAGGCAGAAGGGGAAAGGAGACTGCAAGTTGGACAATCCCTTTCTGCTTGGGCTGTATGTGACCAACTAAGTCAGGTACAACAGCAGTTATGGTAACCACATTCACCAGCAGTACCACACTCCTTAACTCCCCTCTGTCTTACCTGGATAGTCACATGAGCAGCCTGGGAATGGAGGGATACAAACGATTGGTCTAGTTGGACCAAGGAGCGGCACAGGCTTGGAGGGCCGAAGGGCCTGTTTCTTGTGCTGTACTGTTCTTTGTTCTTTGTCACTGACCATCACTTCATTCTCTTGGCCACGAAGCAAATGAAAGCTCGACTGACATTCCAAACCATACTTATAAGTTGAATCATGCTATACTACATACAAATGTCAATGAATCACCCTCATGCATTCCCTTTGTGTCTGTCCTCTGTGTGCCTTTGCCTGTCCCAGTGTTCTGACAATGTGCTGCAGCATGGCCGTTGGAAGGCTGCTGAATTTCAATGAATGGGACTGCAGATGTCCTTAGTGAATTACCTTGAACAGCTCTGAGCACCATCTCAGCATGGGGAGCAGCAGTGTGGGCTGGCTGGCTGGCTGGCTGACAGGTAGCAGCAAAAGCACTGATGGAGTGAAAGGGATGGGATCACAAAAGCTGCAATCCAGAAAGGGGACAGCAAGTTTGTTCTCCATGAAGCCAGCGCCACTCCCATAAGGGAGGGAGTGTCAACAACCCTAGTAAATTTGAGGGAGGACAGATTGTTGGATTTCTGCGATACTCGGCTTGCCCCTCTCAATACTGGTATCCATAGCCATGATGGGAACTGTCTGAGCTTGCACAGTAGGATTCGGCCATCAAACCTTACATCATGGCTGGGTCCAAAATTGTATTGAGTTGACCATGAATAGACTCCGGAAAGACTCCAAGTTCTGTACAAAATCCTGTGTTAATTTGGTGTTGGTCTCCTCCATGCTCTTAAACGTTGAATGCAGATTATGTTGGGCGGCACGGCGGCACTACCGCCTCACAGTGCCAGGGACCCAGCCTCGGGTCACTGTCAGTGTGGAGTTTGCACATTCTCCCCGTGTCTGCATGGGTTTCCTCTGGGTGTTCTGGTTTCCTCCCACAGTCCAAAGGTGTGCGGGTTAGGTTGATTGGCCATGCTAAATTGACCCTAGTGTCAGGGGGATTAGCAGGGTAAATACGTAGGGTTATGGGGATAGGGCCCATGTGGGATTGTGGTCGGTGCAGACTAGATGGGCCGAATGGCTTCCTTATGTACTGTAGGGATTCTATGATGGTTATCTGACGGATTTCCTAATGCGCCACATATTTTGTTATGGATGCTGATGCACATGAATTCTGCTGCAGAGGACTCAGAGGACTTCCATGTTCCAGCTGTGACCTGGAACATGGAAGTCCTCTGAGTCCTCTGCAGCAGAACTCATGTGTATCCTTGACCAGAGCTTCAGGTTGCTTGTGCTCCATAACTCCCCATGTGCAGATCCTTCTTGAATCTATTGTCTAAAGTTGTTTGTTTTTGTTTCTCTTCCTGCATCTAGTGGTGCACAAGGCAAACTTTTATCTGTTCCCATAGCGAGGTTTTTCCTGAAACAGGTTGCCAGCCTGTTACCAGAGGCTTATAGTTTGAGGGATGTCACTCTGCATTAAGCATGGCTGATCAGGGGTCTCTCCCACTGTTACTGTCTGCCACTGATGTATAAAAGAAGGATTTTGCAGATTGAAACTCAACCTATTAGGTTACATTATGAACGCACCTTCCTTGGCCATCAAGTCCTGGGGTGGACTTGAACCCAGAGCTTCTGGCTCAGAGGCAGGAATGCTACAAGACTTCCATTATCCAAAGTACATTCTGCATTTTTCCTTCCACTAAACTCTAATAACCAATTATTTAAAGTTGACCTTTATGGTAGTAATGATTAAACTTTATTCAGCAAAAGTAAGATTAATATATTACATTATCTGTGCAATAGTTTACGTGGTATAATTGACAGTTATATTATCTTATTATGGCTTGGGTAAATGTTGCAGTAATAAATGGTTACCTGAACCACTGGCTTGTCCTCAGTGTCTCCTTAAAACTTCTACATCTTCTGCTTATTTGGAACCCCTTCTTTTACTCCTTTCAATAATTCAAAAGCACCCAATTTTGATAGCCCATCACTGACTTATACCCATCATGTTATCGTCCAATTTTAGGGGTATAAATATACACAAGGCCCCTATTTGCTTATGTCTCATTTTATGACCCCTCCCCCAATCATTGATCTTAATTATTGGGGATATTATCCCCACATGCAGCTGTGGCCACATAAAGAAACATATCCCCATTCTGACTTTTACTGTTCTCATTGAGAGGCATCCTTATCCAAACGAGGATAAAAAACATCAATCCCTCCTATTGTGCCTTACCAGATTCTATACATTACAACCAGTCAGTTAACCTTGGTTCTCATACTGATGGCTGTTCCTGCTTGTTTTTCACATTCTGTTGTTCTCTGCTGATGGCCAGCTTCTAAGTTTAGCCAGGGTAGTTTCATACTTCTCTTTTAAATATCTTGCTTCCCTATTTCCCTTTCCCTAATGTAATTTGCACCTGCAAGACATAACTCTCTCATAGGTTCTGCAAAGATAAAACAAAACATGTATGTAAATAGTCTTTGGATTACAGGGCAGTAATATTCTTACACATATCCTAATTAAGCATTCATCCTCATAAACAACTAATGAAAATGCTGGAGAACCTCTCCCAGACACTCTCATTGTCCACACCTTGAGGAGGGAGGATTTCTATTTGTACCCTCTCACTCAATCCTAGTCCTTAATGTGCAGGGGGGCTGCTAATTTTATGTTTTCTGTACTTTGATGAATTTCAAGCAATAGATCATGCCTGGACTTAAGATTCTCAAATTCTCTCTTTACCCATATCCATCATGCTGATAGTTCTTGCTAAGTTTTATTTCTCCCTAATCCTCATGTTCCATGATGTGGAGGTGCCGGCATTGGACTGGGGTGGGCACAGTAAGAAGTCTCACAATACCAGGTTAGAGTCCAACAGGTTTATTTGTGAACACTCAGATCTGGCGCGGACTAGCTGGCGGAGGTATTCACAGACATTTTCAACCTCTCGTTACAACAATCTGAGGTCCCTATCTGCTTCAAGAAGACGACCATCATCCCGGTACTGAAGGAAAACCAAGCAGCGTGCCTTAATGACTGTCGTCCAGTGGCTCTGACATCCATCATTATGAAGTGCTTCGAAAGGTTAGTCATGGCACAAATCAATTCCAGCCTCCCAGACTGCTTGGATCCACTACAGTTTGTCTACCGCTGCAACAGGTCCACAGCAGATGCCATTTCCCTGGCCCTGCACTCAACCCTGGAACATCTAGATAACAAGGACACCTATGTCAGACTCCTAATTATTGACTACAGCTCAGCCTTCAACACTATTATTCGCATGAAACTGGGCCTCGGCACCTCCCTCTGTGACTGGATCCTGAACTTCCTAACTCACAGACCACAATCAATAAGGATAGGCAACAACATCTCCCCCACGATCATCCTCAACACCGGTGCCCCACAAGGCTGTGTTCTCAGCCCCCTGCTATACTCCTTATACACCTATGACTGTGTGGCCAAATTCCCCTCCAACTCGATTTTCAAGTTTGCTGACGACATCATCGTAGTGGTTCGGATCTCAAACAATGACGAGACAGAGTACAGGAATGAGATAGAGAATCTGGTGAACTGGTGCGGCAACAATAATCTCTCCCTCAATGCCAACAAAACGAAGGAGATTGTCATCGACTTCAGGAAGCGTAAAGGAGAACATACCCCTGTCTACATCTATGGGGACAAAGTAGAAAGGGTCGAGAGCTTCAAGATTTTAGGTGTCTAGATCACCAACAACCTGTCCTGGTCCCCCCATGTTGACACTATAGTTAAGAAAGCCCCACGCCTCTACTTTCTCAGAAGACTAAGGAAATTCGGCATGTCAGCTACGACTCTCACCAACGTCTACAGGTGCACCATAGAAAGCATTTTTTCTGGTTGTATCACAGCTTGGTATGGCTCCTGCTCTGCCCAAGACCACAAGGAACTACAAAAGGTCGTGAATGTAGCCCAATCCATCACGCAAACCAGCCTCCCATCCATTGACTCTGTCTACACTTCCCGCTGCCTCGGCAAAGCAGCCAGCATAATTAAGGACCCCATGTACCCCGGACATTCTCTCTTCCACCTTCTTCCTTCGGGAAAAAGATACAAAAGTCTGAGGTTGCGTACCAACTGACTCAAGAACAGCTTCTTCCCTGCTGCTGTCAGACTTTTGAATGGACTTACCTTGCATTAAGTTGATCTTTCTCTACACCCTAGCTATCTCTGTAACACTACATTCTGCATTCTCTCATTTTCTTCTCTATGAATGGTATGTTTTGTCTGTGTAGCATGCAAGAAACAATATTTTTCACTGTATGTTAATACATGTGACAATAATAAATCAAATCAAATCAAATCAGGTATCACAATCTTTTGGAGCGCTGCTCCTTCATCAGGTGAGTTCCACATTCATGTTCCACATTCAGCAATGTACAGCTTCAGTTCCAGATTCTATATACGTCACTGCTTCAACCTCAATTTCAATCCTTCTGACGGGTACTAGTGTGTTTAACTATTCTTATTCTTTCAAAGTTAGTTAATTTTTCAATGGCGTATCTGGCAGTGCCTGGATCATTTAAAAAGTTGTCTCACGCTACTGGCTACACTAACCTCTTCACGAATGCTATTGTCAAATAACTGAGCATGTTTAAGACCTATTCTTCAGTGCAAATGTACTATGCATTGCCGCATATAACAAATCACACAAACCGGTGTCCTTCTATACTGCTGCACATAACATCATTCCATGACCTCCACATGATCTTAGCAAAAGATTGTGGGTGATTTTGGTCACTGGCAATGCCATTCTCAGTTGCAGAGCAGCCTGCAGGAGATTGAATGGTCCAGAGGCCACCTCCTCACTGAAAGAAAGATCCACATGTGTTTTTCTTGGCTGAGATGGAGTATGAAAAGGATTGTCTAAAGACTCTAGGTGATAGAGTCTTTTGTTGAGAGCTCTCCTCCTCTCTCAGTGCATTGCTTTCCCTCAATATTGACCGATATGTATTTTCATTTCATGCTGCAGCCCAGGGGGGACCGCAATTACAGCCTCCGTTATTGAACCAAGCTTGATCTTGACAGGGCAATGGACTCCTCTGATTTCTGTGTCAAGATCCAGCTCCACTCCTTTGAAAATCCAAAAGGTTAGCAAAACTCTTAAAGGACACAATGCAGTACAAACTCTGCACCTCACCTCTCACCTGGAAGTTGGATGGTTATCCCTTTAAATAGTACTAGTTAACTGGACCTGCATGGTACAAATTGACAGATGGCACATCAAACCTATGTTAGAGGCTAATTGACAGTGCAGTCCACCCCCTCTGCATGCTTCTGCTGCACACACAGCATGTCTGCACTAGCATCCTATCAGCAGATGCTGGAAACATTCTGTGTGCCATTACTTCACGCCGGGGCTTCCATGGCACCAGTACTAATGATGCTACGGAGCTCAAGTTCATGGTCATAAAATTTATGCGCAATATATAAATTTACCTTTTTATTAACTGATCAGAATAGAAGAAAATTTCCCATTAAAAGTACAGATATATGAATAAACAAATATAACAACGCAAATGTTGTTGTGCAATGAACTAAATAAAAACAAAATGGCTTTCTGTGCGATGGACAGCAGAATAGGTAAGCTTATTTATCAGGTGTTGTTAGACGCATTTGTTAAAATTTAGAAAAGATTTTCTGGATTTTTTATTCAAAGGAATTGCAAAATCATTTCTGATTTGATTTATTATTGTCATGTATTGGGATACAGTGAGGGATACAAAGAATCATAGAATCCCTAAAGTGCAGAAGGAGGCCATTCGGCCCATGGAGTCTGCACCAATAGCAATCCCACCCAGGCCCATTCCTGCAACCCCACATATTAACCCTGCTAATCCCCCTGACAGTAGGGTCAATTTCACGTGACCAATCAACCTAACGCGCACATCTTTGGACTGTGGGAAGAAACTGAAACACCCGAAGGAAACCCACGCAGACAGGGGGAGGTTACCACTCATTGTGTACATGGGGAGAAGAAAAGGAGTGAGTGCAGAATGCATTGTTACAGCTACATAAATATTTTTTTAAAATTAAAACATCCTCATCAGAGAAGACAGGGGGCAGGAGTTTCAATTTTTTTCTAAATGCTGGCTCAGGGAGCGAAATGATGAACAGTACACCAGCTGCCCAGCTGTATTTCTCACCATATTTGTCAACATTTAGGCAAAAAGATTGCTGGAGGCCTGTCCCAAGCCATCACAGAACCCACTCCATCGGCAACGTCACCTTTCCAGAGATCGGGGAGCCCTCACTAAAGAGCGCCTTGAATTCCAGCACTAAAGATGAAGACATAGAACCTCTCACGGGCACGGAGATCCCCTCTCCCCCCCTCTCTCCTGCACCTGCCAGGGCACTGCCGATCATGTCCCTCTCCCACCTGGGGGATATACTCACCTGTACGCTCCCCGCATGGTCTCTTCACCAGCTTCACGTTGCTCCAGACGTTGTCGATGTGATGTCACATCAGTGAGGGGGAGAAATCCAAATGTGGGAGAAAGATAGAGCATGGAAGTCCATTAATGGAATTTAAATGAGGTTCCTAATCTTCCCGGGTGGGAACCTCATTACATCAATGACCAGGGGGTGGGGATCTGCAGATAAGGTTCTCTTTTTTGGCCTCTCTCAAAGTTTTCTGTCCACATTGCCATTTGCGACCATGGCAAACGTAGGCACATAATCCTAGCCGATATTTTAGATTAAATTTCAATCATAAAATAGTACAGTACAGAAGGAAACGTTCTCTTTCCAGTTTATTTTGAAGGCTACTATTGAATCTATATCCACCCACCCTATCAGGCAATGCTCCAAATCCTAGCCACTTGTTGCACATAAAGATTTTTCCATATATTGATTAAACTGAGGTTAGGCCTGCCTTCTCGGGTATTAAACTTGAGAATTCACTGTAAGTAGACAGACTGAAACTGGGTGCATTCAGGGTGCTTGTTTATAATCTGCATTTCTGTAAAAAAAAATGATGTCCGTTTGCCAATCAGCTTGAGTGTGTGCTGCCTGCTTATCGACTCTTCTGCCAGTTGTTTTTCTTTTATCTCGAGTAATTTTGATTTTAACTTCCTTTTAAGCCTCTCAACTCCAGGGTGAACAACCCAGCTTCTTTCATCTATTCACATAACCATAATCCCATATTCCTGGACTTATTCTAGTAAATCTATTCTCTATCTTCTCCAAAGCCTTTATCCTTCCTAAAGTGCGGTGCCCAGAATAGGGCAAAATAGAAGATAATTTCCCATTAAAAATATATCTATCTAAATAAAAAAATTAAAACTTATGTATGTAAATAAAGTGTTTTAACTCTATTAGAAATTAATCATCTTCGTTAGAACAGAGATTTAAAATGAATAATTTTCAAACTTTTTTGCATATTTCATAGAAGTCTCCGATGCAATATTTTCCTGAACAAGGAAGATGCTTCATCAAACAGCACCACCTCATATGCACTCAAACTCCATTTTAAATCATTAAACATTTAAGAAATTCAAAATTGTCAATTTTAGATATGGACGTTTCATGCCCGGAGCTGGAAGTTTTCACACAATTTACAGCAGTTGCCAGGATTTCACTGTAGTGGCAATGAAAATCAGAATTTCACAACTGAAACACTATTTAAAACTCGATAGTTCCAAATTAATTCAAACCAATATTTTATTAATCAACACAGAATGAATAAAAAAGACTGTCATGTGTTATGACCATAGCAGATGTAATTTGCTAAGCAAGTCAACTCCCCAGAGGGAAACTTGCCTTATTGATCATAAACCTTGTTTTGAGGTATTTTGAAAATGAGGAGGAAAAGCTGCTGACTCCAAAAGCGTAGAACTCCAATAACACCATTAGAGTTTTTAAAAATTAAAAGATTTATTTTATAAACTCTTTAGCAAATAAGGTTAAAGTGTTACAGAACAACCTTCCAAAAAACCCACTTGGTCAAAACACACAAACTACTTCTTGGCAAACTACTTCTTGCAAAATCCAGTAAAATTATTTAAGGCAAATAATTTTTGTCACGTTAATAAGTGCACATTACACAGCTCCTCAAACACTTCCGCTCAGATATAGAAATCCAAAATGAAGGTTCAGAAACAAACTGCTTTCTGAAAAACAAAGGGCTGAATGTTTTGGCCATTTTTCCAGCGAGATCTTCTAGTCCCACTGATGGCGAACACCCGCCATGGGGTTCCCAGTGGAGAAAATGGGAAACCCCTTTGACAGCAGCAGAACCAGAAGATCCTGCCATCAGCCAATGGTGGGCTGCGTCCACTGCCACCAAACAAGCAGCGGGAGGCTGGAAAATCCCATCCAAGGACTTTCTGGTTTGAAATTGGATGGCTGCTTGAAATTCACAACTCTCACACTTTCTCCTCGCACAGATCTGGACCAAGGATATTTTCCCACACAGTCATCACAAAACAACTAAACATCTTTCCTGAAGTATCTTTTTTCCCTTTCATCTCAGATTTCATCAGTTTTAAGCCCAGGTTTAAGGTGCGAGGGGCAAGGTTTAAAGGAGATGTACGAGGCAGATTTTTTACACAAAGAGTAGTGGGTGCCTGGAACTCGTTGCCGGGGGAGGTAGTGGAAGCGGATACGGTAGTGACTTTTAAGGGGCGTCTTGACAAATACATGAATAGGATGGGAATAGAGGGATATGGTCCCCGGAAGGGTTGGGGGTTTCAGTTCAGTCGGGCAGCATGGTCGTGCAGGCTTGGAGGGTTGATGGGCCTGTTCCTGTGCTGTAATTTTCTTTGTTCTTTGTTCATTGTCCTCAAACATTGCTTTGAGCTCCAAATATAAAAATCTTTCAGATTCTCCTATTTTGCCTCTAATTTTGGGTCAGTAAAATTTAATCTACATTCCCTTGTTTAGTTACAAATCCTTTGTAAGTTGTAAACAATGTTGTCACTTTGAAACTCCCATTAAAAGTTGAATAGCTGAAAAGCCAAGTCTTTACCAATAATGTGAATTTTAGATGCAACTGTTTACTTGCAAGTCCAACCTCACCATAACCTCACATTACAAATGAACCTATAAGACCATAAGACACAGGAGCAGAATTAAGCCACTCGGCCCATCGAGTCTGCTCCGCCATTCAATCATGGCTGATATTTTTCTCATCCCCATTCTAATGCCTTTTCCCCATAACCCCTGATCCCCTTATTAATCAAGAACCTATCTATCTCTGTCTTAAAAACACTCACTGACCTGACCTCCACAGCCTTCTGCAGCAAAGAGTTCCACAGATTCGCCACTCTCTGGCTGAAGAAATTCCTCCTCATCTCTATAAGACCATAAGACATAGGAGCAGAATTACCTCTCACGCAGTTCTCACAGACAAGCTGTTATCATTAAACATCCCTCCTCCTCCCAGTTTAATTAAACACACACACAGATTTCTTTGAAAAATAACACCATAATCCCAAAATATTTTTAAAAATCCAACATCACAACATGCTTATAAAATTTGACATCTTTTTCTTTTCTATCTGCTGGTAGCTTCAAATTGCTGTAAAAATACTGAATATAGCTGAAAAAAGGTTGTTTTTACAGTGAAATATTCTTATATAAAAGGTTAAAGAATTCAGAGCTTGCCCTAGCTTATGGGTTTCTGACATTCATAAAAGCTTTTACAGAGACATTTAAGGGGACAACGTGTTTCCCTTTCTTCTTTATTCCATCATCACAGTCCGAAAGACGTGCTGGTTAGATGCATTGGCCATGCTAAATTCTCCCTCCGTGTACCCGAACAGGCGCTGGAGTGTGGTGATTAGGGGATTTTCAAAGTAACTTCATTGCAGTGTTAATGTAAGCCTACTTGTTTCACACTAATAAATAAACTTTAACACGACTCGGCAGGGAATAGAGGGATATGGGCCACATAGAGGCAAGAAAATATTAGATTAGAGAGGCAGCACAGACTTGGTGGGCTGAAGGGTCTGTTCCTGTGCTGTACTGTTCTTTCTTCTTGTTCATTTATTGATTAAATCAATTTTCAACCTTGGTGTGTTCTAATTAACCGCAGCCTGTACTCATTCAAAATGACCCAGTCATCCTCATCAACGGCTTTAGATCCTGCAATATTTCCCATTAGACCCAAAGCTTAGGCAAACAGATAGATTTTAAGGACAATTTTAAAGGAGGAAAGTGAAGTAGAGAGGCAGAGAGATAAAGGGTCCATGCAGCTGAAGACATAGCAACCAATGGTGGAATGATTAAAATCAGGAATACGCATGAGGCTGGAGCTGATGGAGCACAGAGATGTTGTGGGGAGTAGTTGCAGAGCTGAAAGAGGGAGGGGAGAGGCTTTAGAAGGATTTAAAAACAAGGACACTTTAAATTCGAGCCTTTGCTTGGAGCCAGTGCAGGTCTGCAAGGGAGAAGGGTGAATGGAACTTCATGTGAGTTTGGACATAGGCAGAAGAATTTTAAATTATCTTTTAATTTGCGGAGGGAACAATGTGGCATATTGGCCAGGAGTGTATTTTAATAATAAAGTCTGGAGGTAACAAAGATATGAGTGAAGGTTTCTACAGGAGAAAAGCTGAGGCAGGGGTAGAGCTGGGCAATGTTTCAGGAATAGAAATAGATGGATAGAGCGATGGTGTGGATGTGTGGTCTGAAGCTCTTCTAAGGACCAAATGTATCACCAAGGTCTGGTTCAACTTCAAACAGCTGGAAGAGGTAGGTTTTGCAGCAGAGTAGACAGAATTTGTAGTGGGGTCCAAAGGCAATGGTTTTGTTCCTCTCACTATTGCATGTTGGACAGGCAGTCAGACAACTGAAAGGTATGGGAAGGGGTAAAGAGAGATGCAGGAGAGGTGGAGCTGGGTATCACCAGCTTAAACATGGCAAACTGATGGCATGATTTCAGATGACGTTGCAGCATGAAGATCAGTTAAAGGTGGGAACCAAGACTTGTAAACATTACAGTGCCGGAACAGTAAGGTTTAATGGAGAGCTATATTACCCCTTTAGCCTCAAATAAAAGTCATAGTAACCAGTGCCTTCACCTTCTGACCTCTGAGTGTCTCCTGAAATCTTCTACACCCTCTCTCTGTTCGCATCCCTTCTTATATCCTTTCTATAATTCCAAAGAACCGAATTTCACGAGACCAATCATTGACTAACATTCATCATGTTGTTGTCCAATTATAAGAATGACACATACAAGGTCTCTTTTTGCTCAGGTTTTGTCCTTGCAACTCCCTAAAATTACTTACTTTGGCTGTTGGGATTTTCCCAGATGCAGCTGCGATCACATAAAGAAACATATCCCCGTACTGAAGAGGTTCCAAGTTCCTTGACTGTCACAATTTCCAATGAGAGTTACATCTTACCCTACTGAGGGAAAAGCGTCGACCCTTCCTCTGGTTCTTTATTACATTTCATTCCACACAACCGGTCTGTTAACCTTGAGAACTGGTCCTGCTTGTTTTTCACTTTCCTTTTGTTTTGATGGCCAGCTTCTAAGTTTAGCCAGAGTAGTTAAGTACTTCTCTCTTCAATGTCTCACTTCCCTAACTATCTCTTTCCTAATGTCATCCACACCTGCAAGGCATAACAGTCTTTTAGGTTATACATAGGTAGAGCAATACATGAATATATATACACACACACACACACATATATAGGGCTGTGAGTATGAAATCAAGTGATCATGCATTTTAATTGGAACTGCTGTTTTTGGTCTTCCTCTATTACCTTGTCAAGTTGCACTTCTTGTGTTTCTTAAAGAAAAATACAGAAAATGCAGTGGCGAGGGGCTAGTGGTGCAGTCGGGCTGAGGGGAAATCAGAGACACGTGACGCATGCTTACACCATTTACACCTGTAAATAAAAGGAAATTATGGTACTAAGAGGCAAGTGAGATTTGAGAAGGAGGATTAGGCACAAGGTCATCAGCGATGACTAGCTCTGTTGTTTTCTGTGGCCTCAGCAGTGGCCCTGATGCTAAAGGCTATCATCTTCTCTCCGTGAAGTCCAGAACATGAAGGTGCACCTTTCTCCTACTGGTCTGTCCCTGTTGCTGCTGGTTGTATGGCATCTCCTCCTGTAAGACAGAGGGATAACTTACCAGTGAGTACAGTGCAATGATGCAGCTGTCATGGTTGAATAGTGTCTGCAATATATGGGTTTATGGTTTGCAATAATGCTAGATGGGTGAGATGAGGCAGATGAATTTTCAGATTGGTGTCCTGAATAACATGCAGACAAAAGAAATAGGAGACCGCGATGCCCAGTAAAATGAGCTGCTGCAATCAAAATGCACTTCCCCTCTGAGAGCTGCATTTAAGAAGTGCGAGCTATCTTTAACTGCTGCTAACCTCACACATCTGGACACTGACTGTGCAGCCACTCAGCAATGCATTTAACACTGACTGCGTGTCAATACCATGGAAATAAGCAGGTAGCACAAAGTTTGTGTGCCGCCTCCATTACCTTCAATATGCATGGGCTAACCACGTGCCATGAATGTCCCCCCCGCACTCCTCCCCACCCTCTGAATGGACCTTATTGCACTTCTAGCCCAGTAACGTGAGATTTGTGGAGCATAATTACATAGAACAAAGAAGAGTAACAAATATTCAGAGCAAAGACAAGAATTAAGGAAAAAAACTTGAATTTGTATTGTGCCTTCCATGTCCTCAGGAGCATTTAATGCACCTTGTATCTAGTTTGTTACTTCTGAAATGTCGTGCCCATTGTTAGACAGGTTAAATTTGTGTTGAACAAGGTTCAGCAAACCACTAATGAATGACTGACTAGATAATTTGTTGTTTCGGGTGGCATTGGTTAAAGGAATAAGATTGATGAGGAAACAACGAGAGCTACCCTCTCTTTTAATATCACCACAAGGTCTTTCACATCCACTTGGGCAGACTTTCAGCTTCATGGTTTTATGTTTGTTCTGAAGCTGCACTCCATCAATGCTGCACTAACAAATCAACTTAGAGATCACATCCTTAAAGCCCATTATGGAATTTGAAACCATGACCTACTGATTTGTAAGCAAGACTGCTACCAACTGAGCCAAGCTGACATTTCAATTTATTTAAACAGAAACCCAATGGGAACTGCTGAAAGTTTAGTTATTAGATTAAAAATGCTGACCTGCAGGGGTTCCTGCTCCTTCTCATTGAATCCCACAGTGCAGAAGGAGGTCATTCGACCCATCGAGTCTGCACCGGCCACAATCCCACCTAGGCCCCATCCCCACAACCCCCTGCATCCACCCTAGCTAGTCCCCCTGATACTAAGGGACAATTTGGCATGGCCAATGCACCTAACCAACATCTTTCAGACAGTGGGAGGAAACTGGAGCACCCGGAGGAAAACCAGGCAGACACGGGTAGAACGTGCAGACTCCGCACAGACGGTGACCCAAGCCGGGAATCGAACCCGGGTCATTGGCGCTGTGAGGCAGCAATGCTAACCGCTGTGCCACCGTGCTGCTCCTGCAGCCAAACAGGCTCATCCTAATCAGAGACTGGATGTTGATATGCAGTCTTCACAAACTTGGTTTTGTTATGAAATATTGCTATAAATGTTGATTGATGAGATGGGTATAAACTGTCTGGATGAATCTGCATGCAAACAAACAGCAAATGGTTGTTATACCCCTCATGTTCTCATATTTATATGGTGACTGAAGCATTGTGTGATTTATGACATGCAAAATAATACTCAATTTTAAAGTTTATTTATGTGATGATCTGCATTTAGTGGTTATGCTCTATATATAAACAGGACTGATCACTAATATATTTGAATTATGATAAAGTCCAGATATAGGAATCTGAAGAGACCAGCCACATTTGGTGGTAGCAATTGTATTGGATCTCTCTGGGAAGAAGTTGTCTGTCAAACATCTGAACAATGTGTACCGAGCAATAACTGTGGTGATCAGTTTCAATGCAGTTTAGGTAAGTAACTCTTTGAATAATAATTGAAGATCAAGATTGAAATATACTTAAAACTTGTCCATGTTTTGTTTGCATTCCATTGGCCAATGATTCCAAATCCTCCTTTTAGTGGAAGTCAATGCCAGAGAGACCATGTGATGGACTGAATTGTGGTGGAAATACAAACAGAAAGATGCTTTTGCAAGCGCTACCTGTTTTTTTTCTTTCATATCACTCCTCTCCAGTAGTTGTGTGATATTTTGACAAAGTGGCAATTTTCATTTTCTATATAATTCAGTCCCAACATTGGATTTTGCATTTACCATGAGCTAGGGGCAACCTGCCAACCTACCTTTCAAGTGCTTTCTTATTCTGCTATTTCACTCACTAGCATTAACACAGGAAAAATAAAATCAGTAGATTTGAAGTGTGATTTAATTGCTTTCCCACACTGCTGCCAAGTGAGACTGCTCCCAGGCTGGACTGCCCATAATCTCCTATACGTGTGACAAATAATACATCAACCAACAAGCTTTTTGCATTTTCAGTGACAAAACAGTTAGTTGTCTATTGACACTATTTTCTTCACATTGAGTTATTTTCTTGCAGTAGGAGCTTAACTCATTAATAATTAAGTTCTTTCTGAACTAAAAGTTCAAGAAAATAAATATTCTTTTATTGTAGAGAAACTTAGATAAGAGATGATCGAGCAGAATAGCACTGAGCTTGAACAGATTCATTAGAAAGACGATGTACCTCAGAATGTGGTGATTAAAGTTTAAAAGTTTATTTATTAGTGTCACAAGTAGGCTGACATTAACACTGCACTGTGAGTGATTAGGTGATATTAGGCATTGAAAAAACTCAAAATGCCTTTGTAAACTGAAATGACTAATGCAAAATTCATGTTTAAGATCATAATGAATATTCTTTTAGGTCGATGTATTAAAAGACGTTTGCTGTGCAATGGTGAGAATGACTGTGCAGATGCTTCAGATGAGGACACCTGTGAATCTGATCATCTAGATGAGACCAGAACTTTCTGTAGTGACTTGTTTTTAATCCCAGGTTTGGAAGCAATTATGACTGGGTAAGTTGTGTTAATCACTTTAGCCCAGATTCAGCTGGAGTTCATTCTTTAATTCATTTCGATGTCGTTTATGTTTGCATGTTAGTTTAATGGTCGTGTGTTATTACACGTGTGCACTATAACCTGCACGTTGTATGATGCTCTCTGACAAGTAGATTAATATCCAGTCAGTAGACCTCTGCTGAGAAAGCAGCAATGGAATCAGTTATTACATAATTCAAGCATAGTGTTCATTATGAAATTTGTACAGGCCTGGACTTAAATGGGATCATTTTAACTTTGGGTCACAGTGTGAAACATGTGATATCAGATCAGATGACTATTATACAATCTCTCAATATTGATAAATAGTCTGCTGATATCTCCATCGACAGGATCACAAATGAGTCCATTTGAGCACAACAGCAATCCATGTAGTGTGTGTTACATTTGCTGTGGCAACACAAACTTTTACATCATTTTGTAATCTGGAGCTATGGTGGTAGGGACTCCAGCATTCTTTCCTTCACATGGCTGATCAGGAATCTCTCCTGCTTTCGCCACCTGCCATTGGATTGTGTTGGAGGGGTTGCTACTCAACCTGAATGACTACATTATGAACACATCTTCCTCAACCATCAAGTCCTGGGGAGGGACCCAAACCTGGAGCTAGTGGCTTAGAGGCAGGAACACTACCCACTGTGTCACAAAACCATCAGTAATCCTTGTAGCTTTCTGAAATAGACCTAAGGAAACGCCCATGCTGTAAATTGTAGTATAAGGATCTGGCAGCTATAGGATTAATGTGGGACTGCGACAGCGCAGTGATGCAAGAGAGCACATGACCCATACCCAGGATCAGTCTCACATTGGACAGAGCCAGGTGTGCCAGCAAGCATGGAAAGAACCTATAGTTTGTACCTTTTAGTGAATATTTGTAAATAGTTCTAAAAGTCAATAAAGACTCATAGTTAACTGCATATGACTACGAATACTTCTTTAGACTTACTGAAGTGTAGCCAACACCTGATAACGCAGTGGCAGCTTATGGAAAAAACCAGGACCTTGTAGAAAATGCAAAGAAAAGCTAAAATACTGGAAAACCGTGAAAAGAAACTCAGCAAAGTATTCTGGAAAGGAGCTCCAGAAGCAGATTCGAGGAGGAAAAATCACCAGGAACAAGTTTCTAGAAAGGCTTGGAAGCTGAAGACAGAGATTTAAATTTGCTTACTGCAGAGAAAGATTACACTGTGTCTCCTTTAGGAGTCCAGCTTCAAATCTCAGAGCACAGAGTCAGCAGGTCTAACAAGGGTGACCTAAATCTTCTAAAATTACAAGTCCTAAGAAATCTTTTTAAACAATTCAGAGTCAGGAGTGTAATTTGAAAGAACCTGCCGCTAAACTCCGATCCTCAATTTGACACCTGAACATCTGGGGCGAGATTTTACAGCCTCGCTCAGGCAAGATCATAAAATCCCGCCCGAGGCTAATGGAGATTTCCATTCTGGGAACCTCGTCCACCCAGAAATCAGTGCAGGCGAGATGGTAGAGTTTCGGCCATGGCCTCCGAACGCGATGTGAAACAACAAAAATTGTTAAATAATCCTGGAGAATTGTGACTTGTAAACTCAGCCTGAGAGAAAGCAAAAGCCAAGATTCGACAAATTTACAACTTTAAAGTCAAATACTAAGCAAGAGAACTCTGCAGACAGTGGCAGACAATGGCTGTACAATTATTGTACAACCATCAATGAACATCCCCACTGTTGACTGTATGATGGAAGGAAGATCATTGAAGAAGTAGCTGAAGATGGTTGGGCATGGGACACTACCCTGAGGAACTCCTGCAGTAATGTCCTAGGGTTCAGACTGACCTCCAACAAGCACAACCATCTTCCTAGGTATGGCTCCAATCAATGGAAAGTTTCCCCGATTCCCATTAACTCCAGTTTTGCTAGGGCTCCTTGATGTCACTCTCGGCCAAATGCTATCTTAATGTCAATGGAATTCAGCTCTTTTGTTAATATGAAACATATGAACAAGGAGCAGGAGTGGGCCATTTGCTCCCATGAGCCTGCTCTACCATTGAATAAGATCATGGCTAATCTGATAGCAACCTCAGATCTGCATCGTGTCTACCCCCAATAACCTATCACTTTCTTGCTTACCAAGAATCTATCCATCTCCACCTTAAAAATATCCAAAGACTCTGCTTCCATCATCTTTTTTAGGAAGAGAGTTCTAAAGGCTCATGACCCTCTGGGTTAAAAGATTTTGCCTCATTTCCTTTAAATAGGTGACCCCTTATTTTTAAACAGTGACCCCAAGTTCTCGATTCCCCAACAAGAGAAAACCCAGGTGGCACAGTGGTTAGCATTGCTGCCTCACAGCGCCAGGGACCCAGGTTCAATTCCGGCCTTGGATCACTGTCTGTGTGGAGTTTGCACATTCTCCCCGTGTCTGCGTGGGTTCCCTCCGGGTGCTCCGGTTTCCTCCCACAGTCCAAAGATGCGGGTTAAGTTGATTGGCCATGTGAAATTGACCCTAGTGTCAGGGGATTAGCAGGATAAATATGTGAGGTTACACGAAGAGGATCTTGGTGAGATTGTGGTTGGTGCAGACTCGATGGGCCGAATGGCCTCCTTCTACACTGTAGGGGTTGTATGATTCTATGAAACATGCTCTTCACATCCACCTGATGAAGAGACCTCAGCATCTAATATTTTTCAATGAAGTCTAAACTCCAGCATTTTCCAACATTTTGTGTGGGCTCAGGATGTAATGAGGCCTGGTGCTGAGTGACTCTGGTGAAAATCACACTGAGTGTCAGTGTACAGGTTAATGCTGAGTACATAATGCTTGATGACACCTTACATCACTGCTCTGAAGATTGAAAGTAAAGGGGGCATTTGGATTTGTCCTGCCTTTTGTTGAAAGGACCTGCCTGGGTAGTTTTCCACATTATTGGGTAAATGCCAGTGCTGTAGCTGGAACAGCTTGGCTCGGGTGAAGCTAGCTCTGGAACTCAAATCTTTAATACTGCAGCCAGGATGTTGTTAAGGCCCAGAAAATTTGCTGTATTGAGTGCATCAGCCGTTTCTTCATATCAAGTGGAATTAATCAAATTGAAGACAGGCATCTGGAGGTGGAGGCCAATGTACTTAACTTTCCTCTATCTTAATTTTTCATTTCACATTGGGAATCTACAATTCCCAAGTTTCCAGTATTGATTCTTTGTTAGAACATCAGTTCTATGTTCCAGTGTTGTTTGCACACTCAGAGGTAATAACTCCATGCACCTTATTTCAACATGTTGTCCATCCATTCTTTATATTCCTGTCAGTAAATCAATTCTGTATATTCACTCTGTGACAAATGCCCACTAGTATTGGGTTACAAGTGGAGTAATACAGGCTTGTGCAGGTTATTATAAAACTATATTTGTGAATTGCAGTCTTTAGCAGTTCCGATCAGGTTATTGCATTTCTTCCTGCATTGCTGCCAGGTCTGTGACATCAGACTTTGGGTGTTCATGTGCTCTGCTACCTCCGTCCACTGTTGCCAAGGTATCTACTGAGGCATGTAATACCTCCATTTGGGGAAGATCCACCCCTGGTCATTTCTACCATAAAACATCCATGGCACTGTCCAGAAACAAGGAGGGAGAGGGATGGTTGTGCGGGGAGGGGGAGAATAGTCATGGGTGTGGAAATGGTGGGAATGGGAGTGGGAATTCTGTCATTAATCCATTCACTAGAGGCACCACCCAATATCATGGGTGGGATTTTACAGCCGTTTCCGCTGCTTGGGATCATCCAGTCCTGCTGATGGTGAGCCACGGGCCCCCCGGGGCGGAGGCGGCAAACAATGGAAACCCCATTGAGAATGGCGGGACTGGAAGATCCTGCCACAAAAAGGAAGATTTATAAGTACTTATTTGTCTTTTTAAAAAGCATTTAGACAGTTTCATGGATTAGCTGGGTATAGATGGGTATCATGTGGAAGATGGATATATGGGCCAACTGCAGGCAATTGGGATTAGCTTAGTGGTAAAAACTGGGTGGCATGGACAAGTTGGGCTGAAGGGCCTGTTTCCATGCTGTAATCCTCTCTGACTCTATGATTCTATGACCAGCCAACGACAGACCACCTCTGCCACCGCAAAACACACTGGGGTGGGGGGGCGGTGGGGCGCGGTGGTGTGGGGGTGTACAATTCCGCCCCACGAGTCTCACTTGATTTTCCGCACTCCCCCCCCACCCCCTGCACGACCCCACCACCAACACGTCCTCATTCTATTAATTAGTCAGCTGCCTCACTTTATGGATTTGGGTGCGCATTCCATGCCTGTTTTAGATGTTATTTCAAAATCACTGCCTGTAGCAAGTCTTAGAATTGCTGGCAGAGTATTGCAATATTAAAATGTACATTTATTGATTAAGTGCTGGATTTGTTCTCCTATTTTTTTAAAGCTATAACATTTTAACGAATGAAGGTGAAAGAACTGTTTTAGATTCTGGATTTGGTGGATATTGTGAGTATGTATACAACGGAGACTGGAGGGAACTGCGATATGACAGTGAGTGTGAACACCTCTACTATAACGATGATGAGAAGTATTTCCGAAAACCATACAATTTATTTAAATACCGTTTTGAGGTAAGCAGTGAATTCAGTTTGCAGTTCCACCTTCCATGCACGGATATGAAACACAGATTTTGTGCACCTTCACCAGTTGCTAAAATAAGTTGATGGCAGCTCTATCACATACCTCCAATAAAAATGTTTCAATCCATCATTGCTCTCGTGGTTTAATTGTCCTAACTCTAATTTCCAAGGTTGTGGCTACATTCCACGTTGCTACTGCCCAATCAGGTATTTGACACTTACCAATGGTCACCCTTCACCCATTTCCTGTCCAATTTCCTGTTCTGGAAAGTCAGCAGATTTCTTTGTTGATGGTGTTTTATGTCATATGATTTGTGCTCCCGAGCTGATGTAAGATTCATATTGATGTAAGAGTTCTACGTACAAGTCTCAAAAATTCCAGGACTGCAACCCCAGCCCTTGGACCAGCTCCATAGCTGCTGGTGCCCTGTTAGTGCGAACTTCTCCAGAATTTACAGAGTCATTGGAAATGCACCTAATTTGCATGGGGCAAGTGACCATTCACAACACCTGGGACAAACCTCTGGCAGGTTCCACCCCTTGCAATATGAACTGGGAATTAATGACAGGGAATTCAGCCTGAGAACATCAGGTCTGCCCCAGGAAAAGCACCAATTTTTGCAAAAAACAGGGACATTTAACGTCAAAAATATCAAACAATGCAAACGTTGTTATTTGATATACGTCTATCTTACCTTATAAATCAACATTGCTGAAGTGATTGACAATACTTATGTAAAACAAGTTCCTTCTGTTTCTCTCTGACTTGTCCATAATAAAACTTGCTGCAGACATTCTTGGTTTCACAGGTAGGAGAAGGTCTGAAAGCTTTTTGCTCTTTTTCACAGCTCTCACTGGACAGAACCTTCCCTGTCCCCGATGTGGGAATGGCAGGGAAGTGTGAATAATTAGTGTTGGGTAAGGCAGCCAGCGCGTTCCCACCTTTAGGTGATCCTCATGGAGGCAGGAGCGGGTAACCAATTGCAATAAGTAAATTGGCCATTTGTGGGCTCATTCGTCTTGCTGCCGGTATCTTCCTGACAGAGGGCCCCCCTCTTCCCCCCCCTCCCCCCCTCCTACTAAAAGCCAAGTCCACCTACCGATTGTTGTACCTCCCTTTAATAACTAGGGATGTCATTGACTTTCAGACGTTCATTCAGCTCCCGTTTAAAGAATTATGTTACTATACATTTTAATCATGTAAATATAATCACTGCCAGTGAACCAGTTCAACTTTTCTGTTATGATCACTTCACCAAACTTTGTCTTTCGTGGCTATTTTTCCTTTCCGCTATTTCTTTGTGTTGAGCCTATTTAACACTTTTTTATCTGAAAGCTTTAAAACACAGAAGGAGGCTATTCAATCCAATGCAGTTTCTAGGCCACTGAGGCATTAAGGTAGCTGTGGGTTAGTGTGATAAGCCCCGCGAGGTCCCTGGGGAATCACTGATTGATCTCCCTGTGGGGCTTGTTGAGTAAGATTTCCTGTGGTAACAGGCAGTGGTCTGCCCAGCTGGAAGTCATTACCTGAGTCTTTTATAAGGCAGGCCCAGGACTGGGCCTGCTGAACAGTACTCCCAGGCTGCGACTAGTGTGTCGTGGGTGGCACTGCTGCCTCAATGCGCCAGGGACCCGTGTTCAATTCCAGCTTCGAGTCACTGTGTGGAGTTTACGCGTTTTCCCTGTGCCTGCGTGGGTTTCCTCTGGGTGCTCCGGTTTCCTCCCACAGTCGAAAGATGTACAGGTTAGGTGGATTGACCCTGTTAAATTGCCCCTAATGTCAGGGGGATTAGCAGGGAAAATTAAGGTTGTGGGAATAAGGCCTGGGTGGGATTGTAGTCGGTGCAGACTCGATGGGTCGAATGGCCTCCTTCTGCACAGTAGGGATTCCATGATTCTATGATGACACACCACGGTAGTGGTTTTACTTTGCATTCTGTAATAAACTATGTTCCTATCCAGTTGGGCTTCCTGAGTCATTACAGTTAGTATGGGTCAGTGGCATATGACGTGGAGGGAGAAAATTGGAGAGGAATTATTAAAAATCATGTGTCGGGATGCAATTTCAACCATAAATCTTGCAGTAATTAATTATAAGATAATAAATGTTACCTCTGAATACTGTTAAAATCTTTCACTTGTTTTGTACTTCATTCGTAGGCAATTGCTGATTCTGGATTCACAATGGAGGTTTACGATGATGTACACAATTTATTAACAACAGTGATGCGTACAGATTCTTTTGACTTTGGAGTCAGTTTAACAATTTCTGTTGTAAAAGCTACATTTGGGTTTTCAGATTTTTCCACATTTCTTAGAAATGTAACAAGGTTTGTGGGGAAGGTAAGTAAATGACAGATTATAATTGTAAAATTTTTAATTCTGAAATAATTGTTGCAAGATGTAAAAATAACCAAAGCGTTTCTGATTTCGGTGAACAAGAAAGGTTTATTTTAATAAAGAAACTTCTGCATGTGTTACTGTTACTTTTTTCTTCCATAGGTTTCTGAGTGAGATTCTATCAGATTGTTTTTTTTCCCACATATACAACATGACACATGTTACATATGTAAAATACAGAAATAACATAAATTAACAGTGTGCTTCAGTTTTCTTGTATTGGTTTTCATACGCAGGACAACATAAAGAGAGTAGTGTGCCATGCACAGGATAACATATAGATTGCGCTGTACATTGTAAACACAGGGTGGGATTTTCTGGCCTTTCCCACCAGCGGGATCTTCTGGTCCCGCCAAAGGCAACCCTCTTTGTGGCAGGTTTGCCGTCGGCAGGCAGGCAAGCCATGCAAAATGCTACATACACTGGTGAGACCAGATGCTTATGCTGGTGGTCAATGGTGAGACACCTCCGTTGCTAGCAAACACACCATGGGAGGGAGGGAGGAAGTGGGGGGGGGAGGTGAGGGTTGAGTGGGGCAAAGAATCCCGCCCACATTGTTTACACCAAGTGACACACAGACAGCACACATGACAACATAGAGCTTGCTGTATTCTCCAATTGTAGGAATAGCATAGATAGTGCACAAGACTGCAGTGTGTGATTGTTAGGGTCCTGGACCTGGACCTGGACCAGAATGCCAAGTTGCATTAGGATGCCAGGCTAGACCCCAACAATTTTTCTATTTTGGCATAAATGTGAGGAAAGGGTACTCCTTCAAGGAATGATTCCACTGACAAAGTAGAGATTTTTTATTGTAAAACCAACAAACTTGATTTAATAACACAGTTTAAATATAACTCTAACAAATGAATCAGCTTGACCATTAATAATTGAACAATATTTAAGAGTGAAAGGAAACAATTTTTCTTTCTAGCTTATGATTGTTCCAGTTCTAAAGAAGCCCCATTCATGCAAACTCAAATCCCTTCACCTCTAGTTCCACATATTACCATTTTTTCTGGCATTACTGTTTCTGAGCTACATATCTCCTCACCTCTCACCATTAAAGATTGACTTGCTCCAGGTGTCCCTCAAGGATTTAACCTCTTTACCTACTCCACCTTGTACACAAGAGTAAACCTTAGAGACATACAAATAAAATCTTCAGAAAGATCTGACACTTGCTTATCAACTAACCTCTGAACAGGTTATACATTCTTCTGCACCTCTTCCACTTCAACCATGGTTTCCTTTGCCAATTTAACAAACCCAACTGGCTTATCCTGCTTTAATACACCTATCTTCCCAGTATTTTTCTTAAGTCATCAACACTGTGACTCTGTGTACCCAACTTTATGACAATGAAAACATTTAATGTTTCTTATCTCTCTTCCACCCTCATATGTTTCCTTTTTAAACTTGAAGCAAACTGTCCTTACTATCTCCATCGAGATCTCCTTTGCCTTGACCACCTCAGGATTTCTCTTTTTCCCAGTTTCTATTCTTCACTGATTGAAATTGATATTGCAAACCAAACCTTGATTTATGGATTAATTGAAAATCATCTGCGATTTCTGCTGCTAATCTCACAGTTTTAACCCTTTGCTGTTCCATGTGAGTTCTCACTACAGTGGGAAGTGAATTTTTAAATTCTTCCAAAATAACTGTTTCTATTTTGGTATAAATGTGAGGAAAGGATACTTCTTTCCAGGAATGATTCCACTGATAAAGTAGGGATCCTTTATAGTAAAACAAACTTTATTTAAGAACACAGTTTAAATATAACTCTAACAAGTGAAGCAACTTGACTATTAACAGTTGAACAATATTTAAAAATGAAAAAGAAACTGCTTTAATTACTCATCACTTTTTCAGTTCCAAAGAAGCAACATTCCTCTTACAGACTTGAATGCCACTTTAAATATAGTTAGCAATTATAAATATACATGCTGTAATGAGTGTAGGCAGTCTTGAAGCTTTCATAGATTCATAGAATTCCTACAGTGCAGAAGGAAGCTATTCAGCCCATCATGTCTGCACCGACCACAATACCACCCTGGCCCCATTCCCGTAACCCCACATATTTACCCTGCAAATCCTCTGACACTATGGTCAATTTAGCATGGCCCGTCAACCTAACCCATAGGCCTTTGGACTGTGGGAGGAAACCAGAGCTGCCGGAGGAAACCCACGGAGATACAGGGAGAATGTGCAAATTCCACACAGGCGGTGACCCGTGGCCAGAATTGAACCCGGGCCCCTGGCTTCACAGTGCTAACCACTGTGCCAAAAAGAGAAAGAGTTCCAGAAGCCTTAGAAATCCTTCAAACTTCAACCACGCTTCAGCTGCAAACTGAATGGCCTTCTGCAAAAGCTTTTTCTCTCTGCACATAAACCACATCATCACATGACCCTGTCGATCATTCTTATCTGAAATCTCAGGAGACCTTATGTAAATAAAAGTCCATTAACTCCACTAAACATAATTACTTGCAAGGTTGAAATGAGTAATTATCCCGCTCTCCCTACATCTGAGCTGCATTCCCTCCAGACATATCGACTACCTATAGAATAAAGCTGAATTTTTAAATATTCTTCTTAAATACAAAAATATATATATATGTTCATCTCAATTGCACCACCATTATCACAGTGATATACATTGTATAAAGATAAGACAGAGGCTGCAGTGTCATTATATGTATGACGAGCCACAGACTACACTGTGGCATTATATGTAAAAATACCATTTACTATATGGAAGATATGCACACGAACAATCAGAGCCAACAAACTTCCTAGAATTCAATCTATCATGGTGACACAATGCCATTAAAATGGAGTTGATTCATGTCTACTTAATAGTGCAGATCTACACCTTAGAAGAAAGTATTTTTCAACAGTTTATCTAAGCCACGCATTCCAGATTTCTATGAAACTAATAGCACATGGGTGTAAATACACATTGTTAATGACATAGCTTATGCTGATCTGTGCCCTTTTCAGAGGAATCCAGGCGGGTTCTAAGGCAAAGCAAACTGATTAGATCAGGCAGATTGGAGCTTACCTGAGCCTACTTGCTGCCTAAGGGTCAATGCAAACACTGATAGATTCGTTTAATGAACGCAACTTGTGATGTTATTCAGAATTATTCAGATAACACACTGGCATTTTTTTTTAGAATGTTAATTTTGTTCGTGTTCGTACGAAAGTTCAAACTGCTCACTTCAAAATGAGGAGAGACAATTTGCTTTTGGATGAAGATATGGCTCAATCCCTTATGGAACTTCCAGATGAATACAATTATGGAATGTATGCGAAATTCCTTGCGGATTATGGTACACATTACTATGCCTCAGGAACACTGGGAGGTGTTTATGAGTTCACAATTGTCCTTAATAAGAAGGCATTGGCAGAGAAAGGTTTGTGTCAATTGATACTATATTGTTGCTTCAACAAAGTTATACTGAGTTAATATTATAAAATTACTTCAAGATAAAGTTAAGCAATGCCAGCTCAAACTTGTCTGCCATGTTGCCAGAACATAAATATGTGACTGTTATCGGTCAGTTGCAGTACCTGCTGCAATGGATGAGAAAACTGTGTGTATGCAATTAAATGCCTTTCATCGATTAGTACAATAGAAAGGAAAATCAGACAGGGAGTCAACAGACAGTTGATCCATTGCCATGCATTTCAGCTAAAATGGACAGCATTGTGTGCAATGCCATTAGAAATCAATCAGTATTTCAAATTTAACTTTTCTCTTTCATTTTGCTGTAGTTCTTTTTTATCATCCTGTGTTGTGCTTTGCTTTCTAGTTCCCTTCCTGTTGCCATTTATTTGCCTTCAACCTGCTGTATTCTTGCTAATTTCTTTTTTGGTCTCCCTTTCTATCATCACTATTTAGCTTCTTTTTGCTGTTTTTCGATTTCTACTTGCATTTTTATCTTCCTTTACTTTTTTCTCCCTTTGTGATTCATGAAGTCTCTCCTCGATCTCCTCAAAAAGAAAACTATATATTTTATATATATATATATATATGTGACATCAAAAACATTTGTAAAGATGCTCCAGTAAGTTGGTGGAAAGTACACAAAGGCACATTTTCAGATAATCTCAGAACTAATTTATAGGTTTGCAAATCTTATAAGTTCACAGCAGGGTCTTTTCTGAGCCATTGTTTTCATGTGGAACATTACTGTGGCCATTGGAAGCATTTATGGACGTCATTTCATACAGTTTTGCTAAGTAACTTGACTGCCATTTTGGTGTAAATTTCCTCTCAAATTCTATGAGGAATAAAATATTTTACTTCCTGTGTACCATTATTTTAGAGACAATGGGTGGGATTTTACTGCCTCGCTCGGGCGAGACCGGAAATTCCCGCCCGAGGTCGACGGAGATTTCTGTTGTCGGACCCTCGCCCACTCCGATTTCGTGTCAGGCAAGATGGTAGACTCCCGGCCAATGTTTGATTCCAGGAAGATTGTAGTTGTGAAGGTCAGGTAACTAAAATGCTGGACTTTAAAGAGTGCCACTGTTTGCAAAGAAGAACAGTCCAGAGAGATGTTTTCTTTTGTGAGTTAGTGTTAAGAATCGAGGACAATTAAAATCTAAAAATGAACTTTGGATAAAATAAATAAAGGGGATAAAATGGGTTGATAGGTTCAGCTGTCTGAAGCAGTGTTTTGTATGCGAATTAGCGTACCAGTGAGATAGACAAGCGTTTATCCATGTGACTAGGGAAAACAATGGATGTAGAACTTCAAAGTGGAGAGAATTGGCAGTTAGATGTTAAAAGCTGTGTCCACAGAGTGGGTAAGATCAAAGAGAAAGAATGATATATCCATAGCACAATAACTGGAGAAAGGGATACAATAGAAGCAGTTACCATGATAGTCATACTCAGCTGCAGAAAACAGTCTTCCCCAAAAACAAGTTATTGCACAAGGACAGCTGCTTAGAATCCAAAACTCAACAGAGAAGATCATTCCTTTGCTGAAACTGAAGATGGTTTTCCCAAACATAGGCAAGTAGCCTGTGTGTGGTAACTATCTGCTGGATTTAGTTCCTAGAGTTGTATAATATTGGATGTTGTTTGGGGAAAAGGGTGTCTCAGAGTTCAGGGAACATAATAGTTGGGAACAAAGAGGAAACTTAATGAGATACTTATGTGAATAGTCATCAGTGTAGTTACCTGTACTATTATACATTATAGTTCTACTGTCATGTGTTTCATTGTAAGTTAATAATTATTCTTTACTAACTTTTGATTATCTTTTCTCACAGTATACTAACTTAAAAATATATACCACAAAGAACCAGTGTTCCAAGTTACCCCTCTGGGATTGGGGTATCCTTGCATTTAACATTAGTGGAGTTCTTAACAGTTATATCTAAATTAGTTTTAAAATGTTCAGTAAACACTGGAAGGCTACATTGTTAAGGAGATGGGTGGAGGTTAAGAAGGTTCTTTTGGTTTCAATTTATCTATGATTTTGCTTGGAGGGGGGATTAGTTACAGTTTTTGACCTCTTGTGGTTTGCTCCTAATAGAGAAGCCCTGAAAACTGTTAGCATGCTCCAGAGAGTGAAGGCTTAGAAAGGTCCTGCAGGGCTGAGGTGGTGGCAACGGATGGTCACTGTTCTGTGCCAGGCAATTATGGCTCAGAAGAGGCCCATGGAGCTATTTATAGTTTGAGGCAGCTGGGAGGCTGGAGCTCAGAGAAACACAGGGACATTGCTAGCTTCATGAAGCTAGTGGTTTGCGAGAGAGTTGCAATAATAATTGAAAGCAGGAGGGCAGCTTTTTGAATCCTATGGAACACAATCTCAGGTGAAGAGATTTTCAGGTGAGTGTTCATTGTGGCAATCCAAGTCAGAACAGCTTGTGATGGAACTCAGAGGCTAGATCATCAAAAGTGAAGAGTGGAAACACCTTGTTAGGGAAAGAAAAATTTTAAACGAGATTTTGTGGTACATTGGGCACTGACATCTTGATGGGTTGCTGAAAAATCCATGGAAGCTACCTTGGTTTCGTCTGCCATTTGATGTGCAGTGTGCTGTGTGTAATCACAGTTTGCCTGTTAATGTGTATTTATCGAACTTTAATTCTGGATGTTAGAGTATAAGATAGATATTGTAAATTGTTTTACTTTTCTGACTTTGTGTAACTTTTTTTTGCTTGTTTAGAACTGTGGAATCTTGTGGCTTTATTCTCCTAATGGGTAACTGGAATTTCAAGCTTTGTCTAAGCAAAACTTTAATGGTCCCTAACCCAATCATATCACACCACATTGCCATCCAGCCCATTCAGTCTGCACTGACTCTCTGATGGAGCATCCCACCCAGGCACTGGCCCCCACCCTATCCCCGTAACCCCATACACTTACCATGGTTAAACCATTTAACCTACACATCTTTGTACACTAAGGGGTAATTTAGCATGGCCAATCCATCTAACCCGCACATCTTTGGCCTGTGGGAGGAAACTGGAGCACCTGAAGGAAACCCATGCAGACACTCAGAGAACGTGCAAATTCCACACAGATAGCCACCCCCAGGCTGGAATTCAACCTGGGTCCCTGGTGCTGTGAGGCAGCAGTGCTAACCACTGTACCACCGTGCTCATGATAGCAAAATACAGAAACACTGAAGCACATTCTGAGTGAAGTCACATCTAAGTGCCATATTTAAGTGTTCTTTCATTATTTTAAAGGTGTGACTGCATCCGAAGCTGGATATTGTATTACAGGATCATTAGGAGTTGTGATGTCGAAGAAATCTGCTGAAATAGGTGCAGTAGTAAAGGGCAAAGGCTGTAAAAACGTAATAAAGCATAATCCAAGTAAGTACCACCACAATTACAGACTCTGAATCATAACATTAAATTATAGTAGGCTTTTCTGTAATAATAGTAGTTTAACGTTATTTATTACTCCTATAGAATTTTTTAAAAACTCAAGGGTTGTCACTTGCAAGGCCAGTATTTGTTGCCCATGCTTTATTGTCCTTGAACGCAGTGGCTTGCCAACCATTTTAGAGGATGTGGTAAACCACCGTTAGCTTATTACCTGCATATGTGACATGCCTGGACACATCCCTGCCGGCCCTATCCGAGACTCCTCCCCCCCGCCCCCCGCCCCGCCCCCAGTTAAAGGTGAAGCATATGATACTAAAAGTTTGATTATTTAAAGAGAAATATTTACTCACGTCCCTCAGTCACCCTTGATAATTTAGGTTTATGTTTCAACTATTAACCCAAATTTTGTGGAGATAATGATGGGAAATTGTCAACATTTATCACCATTATTCAGCAACTTTGGGAGTCAACAAATGAGCAGATAATAGGGAAACCCAAAAGTTGCTGTCAGTGATTCTGTGCTCCTCCAAAGGTTCAGGTCCCACAGAGTGTAGTCCCTAATCAATGAGTGACTTAGTAAACACTTACACTCTTATACTGTTATGCTCACTGTAAAAATCCTTGGCAGTGTACAAAAACAAAATACTGTGGATGCTTAGCAGGCAACATTTGTGGGGAGAAACAGATGTTTCGGGTTGGTAATCTTTCATCACGACATTGTACCTAGTTCCTCCCACAGTCCGAAAAGACGTGCTATTTAGATGCATTGGCCATGCTAAATTCTCCCTCAGTGTACCCGAACAGATACCGGAGTGGGGCAACTAGGGGATTTTCACAGTAACTTCATTGCAGGGTTAATGTAAGCCTACTTGTGACACGAATAAATAAACTTTAAAGTAGCTGAATGATGCATAGCTTGGTAATGGCAACTAGCTTTTTAATTGTTGATAAGCAGCCTATCTTGCCATCAAACGATAATTTTATATTCATGGAATATCACATTTCTCCACTATGATAAAAAATCCACATACTTTGAAATTTTTAAAGTTTGTTTATGTTGATATCTAGATCTAATCTTCTTCATTTAATTCCCTATTTGAAAATTTTAATTATTACGAAAGATGTTTTTAACTCCCTTGAATACTGTCTGGGAGAATATGTCAATTTGATTGACTGCTTACCCTGTTGCTGACGTCGTTTTTTCCAGCACATGTTTTGTTACTGTCAGGATAAAAGATCACTAGATCTTTGTGGGCAGTCTTCTTTGAGGTCCAAAAGAGGGCTAGCTCAGTTGGCTGGACGGCTGGTTCGCAATGCAGGGCAAATGCCAACAGCATGTGCTCAACTCCCAGACCAGCTGAAGTTATTCATTGAAGACACCTTCTCAATCTTGCCTCTCGCCTAAGTTGTGGTGACCCTTAGGTTAAATCATCACCAGTTTGCCCTTTCTCAAAAGGGGAGTGCAACCCATGGTCTTCTGGGACTGTAGCGACATTGCATTTCTTTGGCAAGCACTGTTGCGTTGCCGCATTTTATGAAATGTAACCCATTAATTTTCAACAAACATTGTAGATGATTTATTAAGGTCCACTCCAGTTATCAAGGAGTGCTGTGAACATCACACTGATCCCAGTTACGATGGCACTGAAACAGAATCTCTTGTGGCCATCAAAAGTGGAGGTACTGCACACATTTTCTGCTTTCAGGCCTCTTTTTATGAAAATGAGTAGGAAACTGTGACCCAGACATTATCCTATCTGCAGGTGAAACATTCTGAATTATGTAATAGTTCAGTTGAGTACATTTACCCTTACAAATGCGCTCAATGTCACACGTTTACCAGCAGCGTGAAGTGATTTCAGTTTTGCGTGAATGCTAACCTTGTAGATTCAGCAAAGTCCAAAACAAAGTGATGAGAGTTTACCTTCTCCAGGGATTTTAACACCACCATGTTGGAACGTCAAGGCAACACAAAACTAAATTATGTCCTATGAACAAAATTGGTTTTTTTTGCTGTCAAATTTCTTATCTTTCTTTTGTCCCATTGCACCAGATGCACAATGTTTGATGGTGGCATTTCTCAAGAGAGTTAAAGTTACTTTCTTTATTTTGTTAGAGCATATATATCATGGCTATGGTAGGATTGGCAACTCTCTCTCGCTCTCGCAGTCCCTCAAAGCGAGGAGGTTGCTTGCCATGGAGTACAGCCCAGGGCAAGAGCTTATGCGTGGATCCAATTTACATGGAGACAGTTACCTTATAGCTACCACATGATTGTGACTGACTAGAAAACTCTCTCACTCTTTGCACCTGTCATAGGCATATCAGAAGGGCTTACAGGTTGATAATCTGGGGATGAGTATCTGTTTTTCCTGAGGGAACTACTTAAAGATACTTCCAAAGAGGAGAGGTAAAGTGGGCACTCTGTAAATGGTGATTTTAGGACATCTTACCGCAGCCTAGAGTCAAGTTTAAAAGTTGCAGAGTCAGGATATCTTACCTTGATGCCAGAATTCATTAATATTGGGCAAACTAACTGAATCCTAATTAGCATGGGCCCACAGCAAAGAACTTAGAACAGAATGACAGTAACATTTCAATCTCACTTGGGCAGAAGGATCACTGCTGTGGGAAACTATAAGGTTGTACTTATGTGATATGACCTGGGCTAAAAAGATTCTACGCTCCATGTTGACACTTAAGCGAGTGGGGTGGGATATTTTAACCCTCCCTCTAACATACTGGAAATCTGGTGGTTAAAGGAAGGCAAGGACTTCTGAATCAAGGACATAAGTACCTTTTCATTTCTGGTCTCCTTTGTCCCTTCCCCCCTCCCCCCGATCTTACCCTCTGATCTCAACTCCCTGTACACCGCCACATCCTCTGATCTCCCAGGTCTATCTCCATCATCACCTCCCCCCCCCCCCCCCCACCCCCCAACCCCTGCCAAACCCTCCACAAATCTCCAGTCCATGGTCCCACTCTCCCTCCTCTCTGTTATCCAGCTGTAATGTGGTGTCAAAGGTGTGCCCTCCTGACAGCCAGTCAGCATCTCGATCCGTCTGACAGTGGTCAGGAAACAGAGAAAGACAACGTTAATCATATTCTGCCTTAAAATTTAGCAGGACCTCTGATAACCCTCTAGTTCTAGGTTTCCTTTGCTCCCCTGCCTCTGAGTAAAAATCCAACCCTGTATGTTGAACACTGAAGGCATTTTATTCTCTTTCAATGCTATAATTTATCTGAAAATTCATTAAAATACGAATAGCATGATAGAAGAAAAAACCCAGCATGGGGGAGAAAGCTATCACAGGGAAGTACTTTCTATTGAATTTAAAAAGATACTCAAAAATAATTTTTGCATTTCTTGTATTAGTTTCATTCTATGTATGTTATGCTGTTCACCTGAAGGAAATTACGTTATTGTGTGAAAAAGTAATTGTTTTCTTTCATTATTATTTTAGCTTCAGACCGTTCCAGTAGCCTTGTCGAAGATGTTCTCCCACACGTAATAGGGGGAGACTTGAAAGCAAGTGCTGGACTGCTAGGTCGAGGAATACCAGATGTCAAAATGTATCGACGTTGGGGTAAATCTTTGAAATACATGCCAGCTGTCATTGATTTTGAGGTAAAAATATGCCGTCAGAGCAATGTACTTAAGTGTAAGCAGAGTTAGGATTTAGGTCCATTTCAACGTGGTGGCACAGTGGTTAGACCCTCACAGTGCTAGGGTCCTGGGTTCGATTCCTGGCTTGGGTCACTGCCTGTGTGGAGTTTGCATGTTCTCCCTGTGTCTGTGTGGGTTTCCTCCAGGTGCTCCGGTTCCCTCCCACAATCCAAAAGGCGTGCTGGTTAGATCCATTGGCTGTGCTAAATTCTCCCTCAGTGTACCCGAATGGATGCTGGAGTGTAGCAACTAGGGGATTTTCACAGTAACTTCATTGCAGTGCCCACTTGTGACACTAATAAATAAACTTTACAATTAAATAGTTATTTAAATAAAACTAACATCCCATATCTTAATCTCGTGCAATTAATACATTGACTGTCAAAATAGGCCATGTGAGAAGCTTAAGAACTCAAAAGAACAATTACCTTCATTTACATTGAAGCACTGAAGATCTGTGAACCAAAGGCATTTACTGAGGAATGTTTTAATGCATGTTAAACACGGCCTTTGATAATTGGTAAAGAAAAGGTTGAAACAATAAATTAGAGGAAAATAATTTTTCCATCAGAGCAATGGCAAAATCAGAACATGAACAGTTGAGAGTGAGTAGACAACATATGGACATGATCTGTAATAGGTTTGCAATTTTCCTTGGAGATGAATCTCTGGGAGTATGGGCATCGCTGGCTGGCCGGCATTACTTGCCTTTCCCTAGTTGCTCTTGGAGGGCAGTTGAGATGCAACCATATTGCTGTGGTTCTGGAGTCACATGTAGACCAGACCAGGTAAGGACGGCCAATTTCCTTCCCGAAAGGACATTAGTGAACCAGATGGGTTTCTCTGACAATTGACAATGGTTTCATGGTCATCAGTAGATTCTTAATTCCAGATGTTTTTTCTTTACTTTAGCACTTTTACATGTCAATCAGCAGCAAAGCCTGAGATATAGCAAAACCCAAACCATAGCAATGTTACAAACAGCTGTCATAATGATCTTGAATCAAATATTTAGAAAGACACTAAATATAAAGGAAAAGAGTTAGCAAACTCTTAAACCTGGTTCTAACAGGTATTAATTCAATATGTTCAACATTTTTGTATTAATAGGCAAATCAATAGAAAAATAGAACACTGACTTAAGAAACAGACTTTTACCATTGAATTAACTCAAAACTCCATTTCTTTAATACTCTAGATCATGCCAATTTATGACTTGGTGGCCAGAAGTAATCTTCATGGTGTTGAAAGCAAACGGCAAAATTTGAAAAGAGCAATGGAAGAGTACTTGGCAGAATTTCATCCTTGCAGGTGTCCCGTGTGCTATAATAATGGAAAAGCAGTTCTTTTCAACAATGCCTGTACCTGTGAATGTCTGCCTGGTTATGAAGGGAAAGCATGCCAGGAAACTAAACGAGAGGGTAAGAAATTGTGACAAGTTATTACAAGATTCCATGTGGCAAGGATCCATGTTACTGTTTAAAACTTACCAGCAATCCACAGACCTTATAATTCACTCCTTTGTGCCAAATACAGTGATTTTAATCCCTTCAGATGTTTGCTTCGCTACTTATTTAATTTCTGCTTTAAACAATTTTAGTTCTGTCTATCTGAAATACTCTGAATTGGGCTTATTCAAATTCCTTTCAAAACTAACCTTTCGCCAAATTCTGACTCTTTGTGTTCAACATTCCAAACTTGTCTTTGCAGTTTTCTCCTGGCGCTGATACGGACACATGTAATGATACAGCTTAATGCGCACCACAGAAATGTGTTATCGGCTGGCCAGTCTTGAGAATAACGGGAAATGTAATAAATAGAATGACATTTGGGGTTTCACCCTTATAATATTGTGGCTGAGTTTATTTGTCCGACTGTTGTTGAACTCCGTGGGCTGCAGCAGCATATGGACATTGTGATTGGCTATACAATCCTGTCACATGCATGGTTCAGCCAATTTTTTAAAATCTCAAATCTGAATTTCAATTTGAATGCCAAATATGTGAAGGAAGAGTGCATCTGGTTGAGATTTTGTCCTATACTTAACCATAGGGGCAAAATTGCCCCTTAGTGTTAGGGCAATGGACAGGGTAAGTAAATATGTGGGCTTACGGGGATAGAGCCTGGGTGGAATTGTTGTCAGTGCAGGCTCCAATGGGCCAAATGGACTCCTTCTGCACTGTAGGGATTCTAAGATTCATGGGATTATTTTGATGGTATAGTATAATCTATGTTTATTTATTCTAATCATTTCAGAGACTAATGATTTAAATGTAGTGAGTACATTCCAGGCAAAAAAAAGCTCATGCCTGGAGAGATACTTGCACAATTATTTATTTGCTAGGCAGTGTGAAATGATCTTGCTACCATTGGTTTTGTGGTTTTCTAAATATATATTGCCAGTCTGAAACGAATTGCACTTAATTGACTTTGGGAATATTTCACAGTTACATCTTTCATTTTCATAGGGCCCACTCATGGAAATTGGGGCTGTTGGTCAGGATGGACGCCATGCCAAAATGGTTTGAAACAACGGACACGGAACTGTGATCATCCACCTCCTAAAGATGGTGGTGCCACATGCCTTGGAAAGAACAGACAAACTCATTATTGTTAAACAAAATATTACAAAATGCATTTTGGCTTACTGTTGTCACTGACAGAATGTATTTGCTCACTTACTGCCCATGATCAGTATGTTATGTGTGGAAAGACATGTGCCTTTTCTTATCCTTGGAATTGCGTATGCCAATTAAATAATTCAGCAGCAAGCTTTGGTGAGTTTAAAAAAAGGAATGTTGTTTATTCTGATGCACTTACCCTGAATTAATGCAACAACTGACACTTGATCTCACACAAGCATTCATACCCAAACACACACATACAAAGATTGGAAACAGATAGAGATAGTGCACTTTTACAGATTATAGTTACTTCAGTCGCTGATTTTTGATTTTCGGCCTCCCATGTAGCAGGTCTATGGTTTCTTGAATGGATTTGATGATGTAAAGTTGAAGGGAGAATCTTGTAAAGTGAAAGAAAGTTGTGAATACTCAAATACTTAGGAGGTTGGCTCTCAAGTAAACTTTGAAACCGGAGCAGGTAAGTACTTTGGCTGTTTGATGACTTGCAGTTTGTTTCAGAGGCTGGTTTTCATGGGTTTGCTGGGTCTGGGGTAATAAAGATGCAGTTCCTGAAACAATCTTCAATCTCATGACCACAGAGTTAATATTTCTGCAGTCAACCTAGTCTGGTTTGGATGGGGAGGCCATTGTGAAACAATGGAAATTTCATAGCGGCCATTGAGTTTGTCTCTGCCCTTTTGTCAAGTATGAAGCACTGAGAGGGTAATCTGGAGACTCCTTAGTCTTTAACCATTGGCCCTTCCTTAAACAATAGGATGTGTGTACTCCACAAATGGCTATGAGGTACCTTTGCCAATGATCACATTTAATTAGATATTTGCTGAAGACTTGATACTGTCTGTAATCCAAATGGCAAAATTCATATGCTTTATGGCAGCTATCTTAACATCTTGTTTGTATCTATGTTTAAAAGCATTGATTTAAAGATCATCTGGCTTTATATGCCTTTATTAGACATGACACTACATTATTTACTTTCAAACGGCTACTATCTCCATATGCTATGCAATGATATGTAGTGAGATGTTACTCTGCTCTCTATGTTGGTATCTTAAATGCAATGAATATTGAGGTACATTCACTGATGTGAATCATTTAAATTGACACCTATGGGGCCATCATTTATTGAAAAAAAAACAGCAAAAGGCTTTGGAAGAATTAATGCTGATTCAACAGACCTGTCCAAAACAGTGATGACAACCACTTAGCTTACACCTCCAGGACCATCGTTACCAGTTGATTGGTCAACATGTTGAAATGGGTTTGGGAGTTAGCAATGAGTTTGACATTATTGTGACCAAAACACATTCATCTTCTTAATGTCTGATCAATTGTTTTCAGCAACATTACAGCAGAAAAAGAATGGATTTATGAAAATATGAAACATTAAAATAATAATATTAGCAATATTAACTTCTCTACAGGCTTTCAAAACTGATGTAAGTCTAATGAAAAATAAAGAAGAGGCAAAATATACCTGGTTTCCAATATTTTACAGAATTCCTTCCCCGGAAACCAGCCTTTGAGTTGCATGGTCGACCAAATACAGACGACTTCCATAGAATGAAGGAGTGAAGACTATTGCCATGATAATGGACATTTGGCTGCATGGCAAGTTGCCTTTGGTCAAACTAGCTGCACATTGAAGGAGTTCATGAAAATGACCAGATTCACATGAAGTGCATGCAAGAAAATATGAGTGCAGTCGTTGGTAACCTGAACCATGTGGAAGCTTGCAATCTGTGCAAACCCTCCCACTTCCAGCTTTCCCTGCCTGCTTCTTTCTGTGGTAGTCATGATGTGGAGATGCCGGCGTTGGACTGGCGTAAACACAGTAAGAGTTTTAACAACACCAGGTTAAAGTCCAACAGGTTTATTTGGTAGCAAATGCCATTAGCTTTCGGAGCGCTGCTCCTTCGTCAGATGGAGTGGAAATCTGCTCTCAAACAGGGTACAGAGACACAAAATCAAGTTACAGAATACTGATTAGAATGCGAATCTCTACAACCAACCAGGTCTTAAGACAATGTGAGTGGAGGGAGCATTAAGCACAGGTTAAAGAGATTTGTATTGTCTCCAGACAGGACAGCCACTGAGATTTTGCAAGTCCAGGAGGCAAGCTGTGGGGGTTACTGATAGTGTGACATAAACCCAACATCCCGGTTTAGGCCGTCCTCATGTGTGCGGAACTTGGCTATCAGTTTCTGCTCAGCGACTCTGCGCCGTCGTGTGTCGCGAAGGCCACCTTGGAGAACGCTTACCCAAAGATCAGAGGCTGAATGCCCGTGATCGCTGAAGTGCTCCCCCACAGGAAGAGAACAGTCTTGCCTGGTGATTGTCGAGTGGTGTTCATTCATCCGTTGTCGTAGCATCTGCATGGTTTCCCCAATGTACCATGCCTCGGGACATCCTTTCCTGCAGCGTATCAGGTAGACAACGTTGGCCGAGTTGCAAGAGTATGTACCGTGTACCTGGTAGATGGTGTTCTCACGTGAGATGATGGCATCCGTGTTGATGATCCGGCACGTCTTGCAGAGGCTGCTGTGGCAGGGTTGTGTGGTGTTGTGGTCACTGGTCTCCTGAAGGCTGGGTAGTTTGCTGCGGACAATGGTCTGTTTGAGGTTGTGCGGTTGTTTGAAGGCAAGAAGTAGGGGTGTTAGGATGGCCTTGGTGAGATGTTCGTCTTCATCAATGACATGTTGAAGGCTCCGGAGGAGATGCCGTAGTTTCTCCGCTCCGGGGAAGTACTGTACGACGAAGGGTACTCTGTCCACCGTGTCCCGTGTTTGTCTTCTGAGGAGGTCAGTGCGGTTTTTCGCTGTGGTGCTGTCGATCGATGAGTCGAGCGCCATATCCTGTTCTTATGAGGGCATCTTGGACACACGCATCTCCATTAAGGACGGTCACCTCAGCACCTCATTGTACCGCAAGCCCACGGATAACATCACGATGCTCCACTTCTCCAGCTTCCACCCTAAACACGTTAAAGAAGCCATCCCCTACGGACAAGCCCTCCGTATACACAGGATCTGCTCGGATGAGAAGGATCGCAACAGACACCTCCAGACGCTGAAAGATGCCCTCATAAGAACAGGATATGGCGCTCGACTCATCGATCGACAGTTCCGACGCGCCACAGCGAAAAACCGCACCGACCTCCTCAGAAGACAAACACGGGACACGGTGGACAGAGTACCCTTCGTCTTCCAGTACTTCCCCGGAGCGGAGAAGCTACGGCATCTCCTCCGGAGCCTTCAACATGTCATTGATGAAGACCATCCCTACACCCCCACTTCTTGCCTTCAAACAACCGCACAACCTCAAACAGACCATTGTCCGTAGCAAACTACCCAGCCTTCAGGAGAACAGTGACCACGACACCACACAACCCTGCCACAGCAACCTCTGCAAGACGTGCCGGATCATCGACACGGATGCCATCAGCTCACATGAGAACACCATCTACCAGGTACACGATACCTACTCTTGCAACTCGGCCAACGATGTCTACCTGATGTGCTGCAGGAAAGGATGTCCCGAGGCATGGTACATTGGGGAAACCATGCAGGCGCTACGACAACGAATGAATGAACACCACTCGACAATCACCTGGCAAGACTGTTCTCTTCCTGTGGGGGAGCACTTCAGCGGTCATGGGCATTCAACCTCTGATCTTTGGGTAACCGTTCTCCAAGGCGGCCTTCACGACACACGACAGTGCAGAGTCGCTGAGCAGAAACTGATAGCCAAGTTCCGCACACATGAGGACGGCCTAAACCGGGATGTTGGGTTTATGTCACACTATCAGTAACCCCCACAGCTTGCCTCCTGGACTTGCAGAATCTCAGTGGCTGTCCTGTCTGGAGACAATACACATCTCTTTAACCTGTGCTTAATGCTCCCTCCACTCACATTGTCTGTATCTTTAAGACCTGGTTGGCTGTAGAGATTCGCATTCTAATCAGTATTCTGTAACTTGATTTTGTGTCACTGTGCCCTGTTTGAGAGCAGATTTCCACTCCATCTGACGAAGGAGCAGCGCTCCAAAAGCTAATGGCATTTGCTACCAAATAAACCTGTTGGACTTTAACCTGGTGTTATTAAAACTCTTACTGTGTTTCTTTCTGGCCAGCGGAAACAAGATTAAACTGTTTCGTTGCACATAAAGATGTTTAGTGCTGTATGTTGTGCATTGTAAACTCTGTAATGTTGCTTACATCACCAACAGCAGCTCAGTAGAAGCCAAGTGCATGGATGTTAAGAGCCACAGTCACCTTGACAGCCTGAGACAGTGCTGTCTTTTCCCTATGAGTCTGCAGTTGACAAAGTTCAGTTGCCACCTTTTTTCTGAAGTGAAGACTTCTCATGCATTGGCCCTTGCTGAAGTTGATTGAGGTAAGATAAATGCTCCCGAAACACCTTCAGTAGACAAATCCTCCTGCTGTGAGCCCTTTGCCCTATCTTCCTGCTCTCCCTTCAAGCAACGTGTCTTTCTCCGATGGTCTCTCTTCATTCTCCCATGGGATCCTATCAGGCCACTGATGTCTGGAAGCAACTTGTTACGATGTAATATTTTAAATCAGCAAAGAGTGGGTTTCCTAGTGGAGAGGGGTGCATTCAATGGGAAACCCCGTTGACAACGGCGGGACCATACGATCCCGCCAACAACAAGTGGTGTGCTGTCTCTCGCCACTGAGAAACACACCGTGGAGGGGGAAGAAAATCCCACCCCCTGTCTCTAGGCTCCATAAAGCTGCCTTGGGCATTCTAAAGAAAGATTAGCATTTCCCTGTTCTGGCTGACACTTCAGCCATGATGTGGAGATGCCAGCGTTGGACTGGGGTACGTACAGTAAGGAGTCCCACAACACCAGGTTAAAGTTCAACAGGTTTATTTGGTAGCACAAGCTTTCGGAGTGTCGCTCCTTCTTCAGATGAACCTGAACTTTAACTTGGTGTTGTGAGACTTCTTACTGTGACATTTCAGCCTCAGGTGTTATCAGTAAATAAATGAGTGGAATGAGGATCTTAAGGTTCATGAAGGATGGTCTGCTGCACCAGATTACTACTCATGTGGTGAAGACCAAGATCCACCATAACTTTAATGGACCAATAGAAATTTGGCTGCAAACTGGACAGGAGCTGGAAGTAAATCACATCTGGCTTCCTATATTTTTAGGAGGAACAGAATAGGTTAGACAATGTGATAATATTGATAAGGGAGACTCTATTCGCTGAAGATATGTACAACTAAAAGCTTTAAACAGAGCTAAAATTTTAAAAGGTTTGTTACATTAGCGGCTTGTACCGCAAGCTCTAAACTGAGGGAGGGAATGAAAGAGAAAGGGTGCAATCTTACTGCCCATTCACGCCACACTCCGGCTGCAGCGAAGATGGAGAATCTGGCAAGAAGCCAAATCGCCGTTCACTGCAGCAGGATGGTAAAATCCCATTGGCATGAACGGTCAGAAAATTTAGGAAGGTCAGTAGAAACAATAAAATCATTGAATTATGATAGTTTAATTATCCACTTACTGATTGGGCAGGAAATAAATAAAAAGGGAATGGAATTCTGTAAAAGAAAATAGCAGAATCTGATTTTGAAACATATCTCCAAGGGAATTGGCATCACTAATTGGAATTAAAATAGAACAGATAGACGAGTTCAGTATGAGTCCAAGCTCTAAATATTAAGAGAGAAAGGACACAGACATGGATGGGACAGATTTTAAAAAGATGAAGAATGAGCTAGCTGAAGTGAGGTGGAAAAATAAATTAGAATATTGGACTGTAGATCAACAATATATTTTTTATTAAGAAAGAATGCCAAGTGACAGAATAAATATATACCATTAATAAAAGGGAAATGATAAATGATGAGGTTTTCTCAGAAATTGGCAAAGACAAATTGGGCAAAACAGTTTTGAACTCACTGACAGCAATGGTGGTTTTTCACACCATATAGTGCAGCACTTAGTTCCAAACCTTTGACTGGTTCCACGCTGTATCACTGGCAGGCCGCCACTGACTCGCCCACCCCGCCGTCACCTCAGCACTTTACTGGTCGAGGCATCCCATTTAAAGACTGTCCCTGCACATAACTGCACACTTGCTGCTGGGAAGTTATGGCTGTGAAAGTGAAGAAGCACACTGCCCCAAAATTCACCAACGCCTCCCTGGAATGCCTGCTGGCCACAGTGGAGGCCTGCTGCAATGTGATATACCTGCGCTTTGAGTGAAGACCTGCCTGCAAGATCCCCAATCTGGCGTGGGAGGTGGTGACAGTGATGGTCAGCGCTATCGCCTTGCTGAAGAGGACAGCCATCCAGTGCAGGAAGAGGATAAATGATCTCGTCCATTCTGCCAGTGGAAGTTATTTTTCTCATAACTCTCAACGCACACACTCACAAACCTCTCACACATCTCACTCACTGCCAGCTCAAGGGACAGCACCACTCACTCTCCCACACACACCTCCATCTCCCCTGTGGGTTGTGTCCTCACCACCTTGCTGGTCCCACTCACCATCCACACATGCCAAGTATCCGTTCATTCTGCCCTGGCATGTCCTACTTACACACTTTCCATCCGCCTTCATGCAGGACAAGCTGGCACATAACAAGAGGCAGGGATCCCAAATGGTTGGAGGGATGCCAGAGCTGGCAGTCCTCAGACTTTGAGGACAGAGCCGTAGAGCTGGCTGGGGAGGAGGTTGACCACTCCTGCGCTGATGGGGAGGTTGGCGACACTGAACCAAGTGAGGATCCAGCACTGCAACATCCATCAGACAACAATGCTGTGAACCATGTCTCCTATTTCTAAACTCCTGACATCATGTAGAAGTGCTGGGTTCCCAAACACTGACACAAGGACTTATAACAAACAATACTTAATTCACCAGCTGAGCAGCTACTTGTGTTCGGCCCACAATCCGGGGAGAACTCCTGCACTCCCGTCACTTGACCTTTTTACAATTACCTTCCTCACTGATTTCATGATATTTACTCTTTTAACTGTTGCCTTCTGGCCAGCCAGTGAGGTCTTCACACTAGTCTAGTGGAACCCTTGTTAAAATTCAAAACTCAGGATCTGATGATGTCAATCAGACCAAACTGGATTTTAATGCAGGACAACCTATGGGGTTACGGGGATAGGGCTTGGGGGGATTGTTGTCGGTGCAGACTCAATGGGCTGAATGGCCTCCTTCTGCACTGTAGGGATTCTATGAACCATATTCAGCACTAGGACAAGCTTCACCATGGGCACCATAGAACATAGAACAACATTACAGCGCAGTACAGGCCCTTCGGCCCTCGATGTTGCGCCGACCTGTGAAACCAATCTAAAGCCCATCTAACCTACACTATTCCAATATCATCCATATGTTTATCCAATGACCATTTAAGTGCCCTTAATGCTGGCGAGTCCACTACTGCTGCAGGCAGGGCATTCCACGCCCTTACTACTCTCTGTGTAAAGAACCTACCTCTGACATCTGTCCTATATCTATCACCCCTCAATTTAAAGCTATGTCCCCTCGTTCTAGCCATCACCATCTGAGGAAAAAGGCTCTCAGTGTCCACCCTATCTAATCCTCTGATCATCTTGTATGCCTCTATTAAGTTACCTCTTAATCTTCTTCTCTCTAACGAAAACAGCCTCAAGTCCCTTAGCCTTTCCTCATAAGACCTTCCCACCATACCAGGCAACATCCTGGTAAATCTCCTCTGCTCCTTTTCCAATGCTTCCACATCCTCCCTATAATGCGGCGACCAGAACTATACGCAATACTCCAAGTGCGGCCGCACCAGAGTTTTGTACAGCTGCAACATGACCTCATGGCTCCGAAATTAATCCCTCTACCAATAAAAGCTAACACACCGTACACCTTCATAACAACCCTATCAGGATGAACCTCACCAGGAACACCAGGATGGACCTCACCAGGAGCACCAGGATGGACCTCACCAGGAACACCAGGATGGACCTCACCAGGAGCACCAGGATGGGCCTCACAAGAAACACCAGGATGGACCTCGCCAGGAGCACTAGAATGGGCCTCACCAGGAACACCAGGATGGACCTCACCAGGAGCACTAGGATGGGCCTCACCAGGAACACCAGGATGGATCTCACCAGGAGCACTAGGATGGGCCTCACCAGGAACACCAGGATGGACCTCACCAGGAGCACCAGGATGGACCTCACCAGGAGCACCAGGATGGACCTCACCAGGAACACCAGGATGGACCTCACCAGGAGCACTAGGATGGGCCTCACCAGAACAGACCTCACCTGGAGCACCAGGACAGGCCTCACCAGGAGCACCAGGATGGGCCTCACCAGGAGCACCAGGACAGACCTCACCGGGAGCACCAGGACAGACCTCACCAGGAGCACCAGGATAGGCCTCACCAGGAACACCAGGATGGGCCTCACCAGGAGCACCAGGACAGGCCTCACCAGGAACACCAGGATGGGCCTCACCAGGAGCACCAGGATAGGCCTCACCAGGAACACCAGGATGGACCTCACCAGGAGCACCTGGATGGGCCTCACCAGGAACACCAGGACAGACCTCACCAGGAGCACCAGGACAGACCTCACCAGGAGCACCAGGATAGGCCTCACCAGGAACACCAGGATGGACCTCACCAGGTGCACCTGGATGGCCCTCACCAGGAGCACCTGGATGAACCTCACCATGGGCACCAGGATAGGCCTCACCAGGAGCATCTGGATGGGCCTCACCAGGGGCACCTGGATGGACCTCACCAGGTGCACCTGGATGGCCCTCACCAGGAGCACCTGGATGAACCTCACCAGGGGCACCAGGATAGGCCTCACCAGGAGCATCTGGATGGGCCTCACCAGGGGCACTAGGTACAAAGGAGCAACAGATTCAGAAGAGGAATAAAATTGTAAATAATTTCAAAAAGCTTCACAATTGGACCAGGAGGACCAAGAATGCTCCTCTGGGCACCCAGAAAGAAACCTCAGCACTTGGGATTTGGACGCACCCTTCCCCCTCACACCTTTTACCTGATCGCTGGGAACCATTCCAACAGGTGCCTGGCTTTTTGGTGCACAAGCATGCCAGGCTAGCATTATTGATAACTGATTCAGGATGGAGTCTAGCCCGGTTTATTTGAATGAGCTCCAGACATTAAACCAACCTCAGTGAGGGCAGTGAGCTGATGCCAACCTGCTGGTCTAATATTTGGTCTTCTTCTCCAGTTAAAATTGGGGCTGTTTCTCAGTGGGTAGCAGTTGCCCTCAGAATTATATTCTGGGACTGTTTCTGGTCATTGCATACAGGGCTAGAGGGGGATCTTAAAATACTTAAACAGGTGGCTGAGGAAATCATTTGAAGGATGAAAAGAGACTTCAGAAGGTAGGAAAAGAAAGAAAATGGTGGCAGATGTTCAAACCAAATCAGTAAATGTGAAGGGGATCAGGTTAGTTATACTTTGAATGGGGTGGTGTACGGATATGTAGGTGGTGACATAGCAGTACTGGCACTAGGCTAGTAATCACCTGGTGTGGCCTACATGTGACTCCATACTCTGTGAGTTATTTTTGCGCATCTCTAATTGCTGCTCAGTTGAAGGGCAATTTGGGAAAGGCAATGAATGCTGGCCTAGCCAGCAAGGCTCACAATCCATGAATTAAACATAGAAACATAGAAGATAGAAGCAGGAGGAGGCTATTTGACCCTTTGAACCTGCTCCACCATTCATCACGATCATGGCTGATCGTCCAACTCAACAGCCTAATCCTGCTTTCTCTCCATAACCTTTGAACCCATTCACCCCAAGTGCTATATCGAGCTGCCTCTTGAATACATAGAAATAATGTAGGGAGGAGCTATACGATAAATGGCAGAACCATAAAGGGTGTAGATATGCAGAGGGACCTGGGTGTGCAAGTCCACAGATCCTTGAAGGTGACGTCACAGGTGGAGAAGGTGGTGAAGAAGGCATATGGCATGCTTGCCTTTATAGGATGGGGCATAGAGTATAAAAGTTGGGGTCTGATGTTACAGATGTATAGAATGTTGGTTCGGCCGCATTTGGAATACTGCGTCCAGTTCTGGTCGCCACACTACCAGAAGGACGTGGAGGCTTTGGAGAGAGTACAGAGGAGGTTTACCAGGATGTTGCCTGGTATGGAGGGGCTTAGTTATGAGGAGAGATTGGGTAAACTGGAGTTGTTCTCCCTGGAAAGACGGAGGATGAGGGGAGACTTAATAGAGGTGTATAAAATTATGAAAGGCATAGATAGGGTGAACGGTGGGAAGCTTTTCCCCAGGTCGGTGGTGACATTCACGAGAGGTCATAGGTTCAAGGTGAAGCGGGGGGAGGTTTAACACAGATATCAGAAGGACATATTTTACACAGAGGGTGGTGGGGGCCTGGAATGTGCTGCCGGGCAAGGTGGTGGAGGCGGACACACTGGGAACGTTTAAGACTTATCTGGACAGCCATATGAACGGAGTGGGAATGGAGGGATACAAAAGAATGGTCTAGTTTGGACCAGGGAGCGGCGTGGGCTTGGAGGGCCGAAGGGCCTGTTCCTGTGCTGTATTGTTCTTTGTTCTACATTCAATGTTTTGGCATCAACTACTTCCTGTGGTAATGAATTCCACAGGCTCATCACTCTTTGGGTGAAGAAATGTCTCCTCATCTCCGTTCTAAATGGTCTACCCCGAATCCTCAGACTGTGACCCCTGGTTCTGGACTCACCAACCGTCGGGAACATTCTGCCTGCATCTAACCTGTCTAATCTTGTTAGAATTTTATAAGTCTCTATGAGATCCCCCTTCATTCATCTGAACTCCAGCAAAAACAATCCTAACCTAGTCAATCGCTCCTCATTTTTAAAATTAATTAATTTATGTGAAAGATCAGACTGATTCACAGTCATTCACAATCATTTAAGGGCAATCAGGCAAAGCCAATAGAAAGATCGCATGGGATGTTTGGTGGTTCTGTTATCAATCATTGGCTAAGTGATGGAAAGGATCATTATCCCAAGTGGCACTTATTTTGCAATAATCTGATTGCTACCTTGATGCCTATTTTCTTAAGTTTCTCTTCATACCTCAAACTATTTCCTCTGCCACCTGTTTAAGTATTTTCTGTAAATTTGACAAGACTCTCTGTAGCCGCACAAGAGGTTATTTCACAAAAATCGGAATAAATTAATATGGAATGAGAACAGATAGAAAACAGTGAAGCAGGAATAAAGTGGACATTTCCAAGTTGGCTGTCTGGGTGCAACTAATAGGATACTGTCTGGATTAGTGCTTTGGCCTCATCCAGATACACTTTCATCAATGACTTAGGTAAGGTAATATAATGAGCGGAAACAATCCCAGAATACAATTCTGAGGGAAACTGCTTCACTGCTTCCTGATGCTCAGTTTAGATTCCGTGAGAACCACTTGGCTCTAGACTTTATTACAGCCTAGCTCCAAACATGGACTAAAGGGCTGAATTCCAGAGGTGAGTTGAGAGTGACCATGATATCAAGGCAGCATTTGACTGAATGGGACATCAAGGAGTCCTGGTAATATTGAAGTCAATGGGGAAAGCTCTCCACTTGTTTGAGTCATACCTAGAACAAATGATAAAGGCTATGAGAGGTTAATCATCCCAGCCCCAGGATTTCACTGCGGAAATTTCTCAGGATTGTGTCCTGAGTTTAACCTCCTTCAGCAGCTTCATAAGCTTCCCTCCATCGTAAGGTCAGAAGTGGGGATGTTTGTTGATGATGACACAGCATTCATTTCCATTCACAACACTTGAGATGTTGGCCAGTTAGTCTGCCGGGAAAAAGCTAGAATCTATTACTAAGGCTAACAGGGAACTTAGAAAATCAGAATAACTGAGCTAACCAACCTGCACAACTTATAAGAGAGGGTGGAGTGCAGTACTGTAATGCATCAAAGTGTGCTGACGATACAAAATTGTGTTTGAAAATAAGCTGTGAGGAAAATACAAAGAACTAGCAAAATGGATTTAGACACGAGGGGGTGATTTCAGCTCCTGTTCACTGTCAGAGAGAACGGCGACACGGGTGGAAAACCTGGAGACAATCGAGAAACATGATTCTCTCTGGAGAGATGATGTTTCCTGATTTTCCCCACTCCTTGCTGGTGACGTCACAAGGTTTGTGCCCACAAAGATCGAGAACATCATTTTATTGCATTTGAATAAATTTCAATGTCATTACCCTGCCACATGATTTCACCCCCCCCCCCCCCCCCCCCCACCCCAGCCCACTGGATATTCAAACATGAGCAGCTTTTACAAAATGGGATTCAGTCAAAGGGATTCCTCCGGAGCTGCAGAGGTGGTGGTAGGGCGTGGTGTGGGGGATGGTAGGTATCTCCCACTGATTGTCAGCAGGGGTAGGAGGGATCTGTCCCTGATGATTGTACGTGACAAGGAGAGGGGGGGGGGGAGACGCCCCAATGATATATCTCTGTGGTGGGGGGGGAGTTTATACTTAGTTCCGATGGGGCGCCCTTCAAAGATGGCACCCCGATCTCTGTGAAGTCAGCCTTAATGGCCCCATCAGTTGCCACCTCACCAGAGTCAGGGCGTAAACTCTGCACTCTCATTTTTTTAGTCAGGGAGACTCAAGACCTGGAAAGAAAACTGGTCTGTGTAGCTGGAGAGCTTCACGTCACTTTTCAGTCTGAGCCTGACACTTTAGAAACTTGGTAAGATTCTGCCTGTTAAGTAAGTGGGCAAGAATGTGGCAAATAGCATATAAAGTGGAGAAATGTGAAGTTATTCCATTTGGTAGGAAAATTGTAAAGCAGAATATTTTTTAAATGGTGAGAGATTAGGAAATGTGGATATCAGAAGGATCTGGGTATATTTTACATCAGTGACTGTTGATTTTCATACAGGTACAGTAAGAAATTGGAAAAGCAACTGAGGAATAGAAGTAGATTTCACCCATCAAACTCTCCAATTGCGCAGTGTTAGTACTATTCACAGCACCTAGTCGGTGCCAGTGTGCAACAAGATCTGGACAACATTCAGGGTTGGGCTGACAAGTGGCAAGTAACATCCACACTTTACAAGTGCCAGACAATGACCATCTCCAGCAAAGAAAGAAGCTTACCATTTTCCCTAGACATTCAACAGCATTACTATTGCGGCATCATTAACATCCTGGGAGTTGATCAGAAACTGATCTGGACCAGTCATATAAATACTGTGGCTATGAGAGCAGGTCAGAGGTTAGGAATCAGTGCAGTGAGTAACTTGCCTTCTGATCCCCAAAGTCTGTCCACCATCTGCAAGGCACAAGTCAGGGGTATGATGAAGTACTAGAGTGCAGTTCCAACAACACTCAAGAAGCTTGGCACCATTCAGGGCAAAGCATCCAACATCATAAACATTCATCATCTCCACAACTAGTGTACAGTGGCTGCAGTGTGTACAAGATGCACTGCAGCAACTCTCCAAGGCTCCTTTGATAGCATCTTCCAAACCTGTGATCTCCACCAGCTCAAAGAGCAAGGGCAGCAAGTGAAATAAAAACAGAAAATTCTGGAAAACCTTGGCAGGTCTGGCAGCATCTGTGGAGAGAGAAACAGAGGGCAGGATTCCCCCCCTCCCATACCGTGTATAAATCCTTTTGATGCAACTGATCCTTGGGAATTCGTAAGATTTTTTTCACAATGGTTCACAATTCTTTAGTCTATGAGCAGCACGGTGGTACAGTGGTTAGCACTGCTGCCTCACAGCGCCAGGAACCTGGGTTCAATTCCTGGCTTGGGTCACTGTGCGGAGTCTGCACATTCTCCCCATGTCTGTATGAGTTTCCTCTGGGTGCTCCGGTTTCCTCCCACAGTTCAAAGACATGCTGATTCGGTGCATCGGCCATGCTAAATTCTCCCTCATTGTATCCGAACAGGCGCCGGAGTGTGGCGACCAGGGGATTTTCACAGTAACTTATTAATGTAAGCCTACGTGTGACACTAATAAATACACTTTAAACTTTTAATAATTAAATACTATACCCATACATTTGTTTTTGGAAGTGATGCCTAATCCTTTAACTCTTTCAGACAATTAAGTGGCACATCATCCCCATCCACAAAGTTACAAAAGAGTTTAATTATCTTTTTATTAATTTCTATGAATATTACCAGTTGACCCTCCTGTGTATGCCAGTTGTGAAATGTTTTTTGCTTATTCAGCTGAAACAGCTTCAGTTGGCGCAGTGTTTCTGACATGGTTCCTTTGTGTTAAATCCATAGCTCAATAACCTTAATGCACATAAATGTATCCATTCATAAAGGAAAGCAGGAAAAAGACGGTTTAGATTTAAGGATGAATTGAGTTTTATTTAACTGTCCTCTTTAAGCTATCTCCATTTACTTTCATTAACCATTGTTTAACTACATATTTTACTTTTAATGCACTAAAATGTTCTCTTCCACTGAAACAAGAACCCAAAATCTGAAGCTGTGAAGATGCTCAAAGAGCATTACTTCCTCATCAGCATGATATTATGTGCTGATTATCATCTTTGCATGTTTGGCCGCCCTTTTCTGGTGGTGGATTATTGCACTGTCGTGTTCTTGTTCTTTGCCTATTCCTGCATTCAGACCAAGATGACCAACAACTCCATTTCCCATCAACAGCAACATCTAAATCAAGAAAAAAACATGCTGTCTTATTATAGAACATAGAACAGTACAGCACAGAACAGGCCCTTCAGCCCACGATGTTGTGCCGAGCTTTATCTGAAACCAAGATCAAGCTATCCCACTCCCTATCATCCTGGTGTGCTCCATGTGCCTATCCAATAAGCGCTTAAATGTTCCTAAAGTGTATGACTCCACTATCACTGCAGGCAGTCCATTCCACACCCCAACCACTCTCTGCGTAAAGAACCTACCTCTGATATCCTTCCTATATCTCCCACCACGAACCCTATAGTTATGCCCCCTTGTAATAGCTCCATCCACCCGAGGAAATAGTCTTTGAACGTTCACTCTATCTATCCCCTTCATCATTTTATAAATCTCTATTAAGTCTCCCCTCAGCCTCCTCCGCTCCAGAGAGAACAGCCCTAGCTCCCTCAACCTTTCCTCATAAGACCTACCCTCCAAACCAGGCAGCATCCTGGTAAATCTCCTCTGCACTCTTTCCAGCGCTTCCACATCCTTCTTATAGTGAGGTGACCAGAACTGCACACAATATTCCAAATGTGGTCTCACCAAGGTCCTGTAAGTTGCAGCATAACCCCACGGCTCTTAAACTCCAACCCCCTGTTAATAAAAGCTAACACACTATAGGCCTTCTTCACAGATCTATCCACTTGAGTGGCAACCTTTAGAGATCTGTGGATATGGACCCCGAGATCTCTCTGTTCCTCCACAATCTTCAGAACCCTACCTTTGACCCTGTAATCCACATTTAAATTAGTCCTACCAAAATGAATCACCTCACATTTATCAGGGTTAAACTCCATTTGCCATTTTTCAGCCCAGCTTTGCATCCTATCTATGTCTCTTTGCAGCCTACAACAGCCCTCCACCTCATCCACTACTCCACCAATCTTGGTGTCATCAGCAAATTTACTGATCCACCCTTCAGCCCCCTCCTCTAAGTCATTAATAAAAATCACAAAGAGCAGAGGACCAAGCACTGATCCCTGTGGCACTCCGCTAGCAACCTGCCTCCAGTCCGAAAATTTTCCATCCACCACCACCCTCTGTCTTCGATCAGATAGCCAGTTACCTATCCAATTGGCCAACTTTCCCTCTATCCCACACCTCCTTACTTTCATCATAAGCCCACCATGGGGGACCTTATCAAACGCCTTACTAAAATCCATGTATATGACATCAACTGCCCTACCTTCATCAGCACACTTAGTTACCTTATATTATTGTATTACTTATTATATTACTTTTCTTACATGCCCTTCCTTCATCAACCACTTAGTTACCTTATATTATTATATTACTTATTATATTACTTTCTTACATTACATTACTTTTCGATATCAAAAAACGAAATATGTAGAATTTCATTAAATGGAGTGGTCAATTTGAATCCAAAAGTAATTAACAATCAATTATTTTTCACAAAAAGTCACCTTTAATTTTTAAATTATTTTACTCTCCCTATGAAGTTTTGCTCTCTCTATACCATAGTGACAAGTTGCTGCAAAAGTGGGCATGTTGGATCTTAACAGTAGTAAAGGGTGACCATGCATCCTATTTCTTTTACTCATAGGAAGCTTATGGCTTCCAATTTTCCCCTTGTCATGCAACTGAAGCTGGGATTCAGTAAACAAAGGATGATGAATACAAACCTGTCTCATGCCACTGCTCCAACATCATGCTGCATTGGCTATTGGTCGTGTTTTGCAATCTTCTGGGGCTAAAAATGTTATTATTATTCCTCTCATTAACGCAATTAGTAATGCTTACCCTCTCTGGTTGTTATCTCACAGGCAGTTCCACGAAAGCCAGCAGGACATATACAGACACATTTGGTTCCTGCAATTATAACATAATTTCATGACTGATGTTTGACAACAACTTTTCATTCTGCAGTCTTTAATTGTAATTAACTGGTAGCGACTTGTATTATTCAGCTGATTGCAAAGACTGAGGCAGCCAGATGTGGATTCTATTGTGTTTATTATCATCAAGGCTACTAATTTGTCATTTCTTTGAAAATATGGAAGGAATCATTGAATATAATCCTTAAAACATTTATAAAAATGAAGGAGAATTTTATTATCACATGTAAAAGCCAACAAATGTTGTCTTATTCAACTGTCGCAAAGCTGGTGTTATAATTTCTACTGTTGAGGAATGATGGTGAAATTCCTTTTTTAATTAAAAATTGTGAGCTTTCATCATTATTAATGATTACTAACGATCAAGGGAAGAGCAGTGATTTATGAGAATATGACCTTGTACATTAAAGTACATTATTCTTTTTCCAACAAAAAAAGGCATTCCACACTCCCAGTGACAATCTGAAAGCGTGCACTATATATTACTGTGGTTGTAAGCAAGGATTTTGTAATTATTTCAGTAAGTTGACTTGAAGGAAAGAACAAAAATTGTTATTGTTTAAGAATAATGTTCTTCATTGTCCACCAGTCACAAATTGCTTTGTACCTTTAAGAACAACAACACCATTGTTTCGACATGGGGTACATCGACAGGAACTAGATTCAATCAGGTACTCCTCTAGGGCTCGCCTCATGTTAGCTTTGATCCTAATGGCATTCTGAAATGTATTTGAAGCGACCAGTTCATAAAGAGGTGCTGGCTGCAACGAAAAAAGAAAGATGTGTAAAATTAGTAAAAACATATTAACGATATTATGTTAAAAGATCTTGTACATGACAGAGCTAGGGTAAGTCACAATGTGGTGGGAACCTAGCTTACAACCATTATTTCCATTTAATAAAAATTCTGGTCTCAGTGAGTGAATGGGATGAGCCTTACAAGTAGCAGTAAGAGATGATTGAAAGGGGATTCCACTCACATAGAGGCATCTGTTTTCCCGGTGGCTAATGAGAGTGGCATGGGCAATTACACTGAAATAGATTTGGTCACTGCCTGATGCAGCTCATTTGTAACATCAAAGGAGTTTGCAAACCATAAATAAGTAATAAATGAATGGGGAAATATTAAGTTGATCTTTACGATTCTGAAGCATGGATGTTAGGAAACTTGGGGAAATAAATAGTGATGTCTAGAGGAGTGTACATATTACAGAGAAGGAGGTGCTGGAAGTCTTAAAGCGCAGCAAGGTAGATAAATCCCCGGGACCTGATGAAGTGTATCCCAGGACATTGTGGGAGACTAGGGAGGAAATTGCAGGTCCCCTAGCCGAGATATTTGAATCATCATTAGTCACAGGTGAGGTGTCTGAAGATTGGAGAGTGGCAAATGTTGTGCCTTTGTTTAAAAAGGGCTGCAGGGAAAAGCCTGGAAACTACAGGTCAGTGAGCCTCACATCTGTGGTGGGTAAGTTGTTGGAAGGTATTTTGAGAGATAGGGTCTACAGGCATTTAGAGACGCAAGGACTGATTAGGGACAGTCAGCATGGTTTTGTGAGTGGAAAATCATGTCTCACAAATTTGATTGAGTTTTTTGAAGGGGTAACCAAGAAGGTAGATGAGGGAAGTGCAGTTGATGTTGTCTACATGGACTTTAGCAAGGCCTTTGACAAGGTACCGCATGGTAGGTTGTTGCATAAGGTTAAATCTAACGGGATCCAGGGTGAGGTATCTAAATGGATACAAAATTGGCTTCTTGCCAGAAGCCAGAGGGTGGTCGTAGAGAGTTGTTTTTCAACTGGAGGACTGTGACCAGTGGTGTGCCTCAGGGATCAGTGCTGGGTCCACTGTTATTTATCATTTATATTAATGATTTGGATGAGAATATAGGAGGCATGGTTAGCAAGTTTGCAGATGACATCAAGATTGGTGGCATAGTGGACAGTGAAGAAAGTTATCTCCGATTGCAACAGGATCTTGATCAATTGGGCCAGTGGGCTGACGAATGCCAGATGGAGTTTAATTTAGATAAATGCGAGGCGATGCATTTTGGTAGGTTGAACCAGGGCAGGACTTACTCAGTTAATGGTAGGGCATTGGGGAGATGATGCGCGTTATCACACACGAGGCTTGAGATGCTCAGGAAATAAAGGCTTTTATTTGCTGTAACAACGAAGCTACTAATTATATACACGATCCCAGATTGAGGGGTCCCAGACAGAGCAGAGACCTTTATACCTCTCCCAGGAGGCGGAGCCCGACTGGGATGTACCACAATAACTATAATACAAGGTGTAACAGCCCAACCCTAACCCCAACAGCAACAAGTAGAATAACCCATCCCTAACCCCAACAGCAACATATATACATACTCGTAGTACTGGCCAGACCCTGGCTCAGGACTATCTAGTGGGAACCAACGATGGTTCACCACATTCACCCCTCCTTTGAAGACAAAGGCCGGCGGGGTACAAAAAAACAGAATAATTTGTCATCAGTCTATAAGTTCAGATGGTCAGGGGGACCGCACCGTCGTTGTGACCTCCTCAATACCGGCGATGACACCGGAGTAGGCACTCGCGGTGGCGTTCTCCCCAAGGCGATGTCCAACTGTTCCTCCACAGTTTCACGGGCCGGTTGACCCTGAGGTGATGGTAATCCATGGAGTTCTGACACGCCCTGAAGTGGCGACCATCCTCTGGACTCAGGCAAGCTGTACACGGGAGTAAAAGGGTTAAGTAATGGTCCCGATGCTGCCCGCGCCGTGTCCGGAGGGGAAACAAGAGTTATGGGGTTTGTAACAGGGGCTATGGGAGCGACAGGGGTTTCTACGTCCCCTGCTGGCGCCAGGTCTCGGATCGAGACCGTGTCCTCTCGCCCGTCAGGGTATGCCACATATGCATACTGAGGGTTGGCGTGGAGGAGATGGACCTGTTCGACCAACGGGTCGGACTTGCGGGCCCTTACATGTCGCCGCAGGAGGACAGGTCCTGAGTACGTCAACCAAGACGGTAATGAGGTCCCAGAGGAAGACTTCCGAGGGAATGAAAACAGCCTCTCATGGGGAGTAGCGTTGGTTGCCGTACACAGGAGTGAGCGTATGGAATGGAGCGCATCAGGGAGCACCTCTTGCCAACGGGAGATTGGAAGGCTTTTTGACTTCAACGCCAGTAAGACAGCCTTCCAGACTGTAGCATTCTCACGTTCCACCTGTCCGTTACCCCTAAGGTTGTAGCTCGTGGTTCTACTAGAGGCAATCCCGTATGAGAGCAGGTATTGCCTCAAGTCATCGCTCATGAATGACGAGCCCCTGTCGCTGTGAATGTAGCTGGGGTACCCGAACAGGGTAAAAAGATCATGGAATGCCTTGATAACCGTGGCAGCGGATGTATCAGAGCAGGGAATAACAAAAGGGAATCTCGAGTACTCATCAATGATGTTGAGGAAGTACACATTCCGATCTGTTGAGGGGAGGGGGCCCTTAAAATCGACACTCAGTCTTTCGAAGGGACGAGTGGCCTTGACTAGTTGTGCCCGGTTAGGTCGGTAAAAGTGCGGTTTGCATTCCGCGCATACCCGACAGCTTCTTGTTATGGACCTGTAGGGCAGGTTGCGGGCTTTTATAAAGTGGTAGAGCCGAGTGACCCCAGGATGGCATAGGTCATTATGGAGAGCCTGCAAACGGTCCTCCTGTATACTGGCGCATGTTCCACGTGAGAGGGCATCCGAGGGCTCATTGAGTTTCCCTGGACGATACATGATGTCATAGTTATAGGTGGAGAGTTCAATTCTCCACCGCAAGATCTTGTCGTTCTTGATCTTGCCCCTCAGCGTGTTATTAAACATGAACGCCACGGACCGCTGGTCCGTGATCAGGGTGAACCGTTTTCCCGCCAAGTAATGGCGCCAGTGCCTGACGGCCTCCACAATGGCCTGGGCCTCTTTTTCCACCGCTGAATGCCGAATTTCGGGGCCTTGGAGGGTGCGGGAAAAAAAGGCGACGGGCCTGCCCGCCTGGTTAAGTGTGGCGGCCAGGGCGAAATCAGATGCATCGCTCTGCACCTGAAAGGCGATGGACTCATCAACAGTGTGCATCGTAGCTTTCGTGATGTCGGCTTTTAGTTTATCAAAGGCCAATCGGGCCTCTGGTGTTAGGGGAAAAGAAGTGGACTTGATGAGCGGACGGGCTTTGTCCACGTAATTGGGAACCCACTGTGCATAATAAGAGAAGAAGCCTAAGCATCTTCTCAGTGCTTTTGCACTAGTGGGCAGGGAAAGTTCAAAGAGGGGACGCATACGGTCTGGATCAGGGCCAATGACCCCGTTTTCCACCACGTATCCGAGGATGGCTAAACGGCGCGTACGAAACATACACTTCTCCCTGTTGTAGGTCAGGTTCAGGCGAGATGCAGTGCGTAGGAAATTCAGGAGATTTGTGTCGTGGTCCTGCTGGTCATGGCTGCAGATGGTGACGTTATCCAGGTACGGGAAGGTAGCCCGCAGCCCGTTCTGATCCACCATTCGGTCCATAGCACGCTGGAAGACCGAGACCCCATTGGTGACACCAAAGGGAACCCTGAGAAAGTGATACAAGCGACCATCCGCCTCAAAAGCCGTGTATTGTCGGTCCTCTGGGCGAATGGGGAGTTGGTGGTAGGCAGACTTGAGGTCTATGGTGGAGAACACCCGGTACTGCGCAATCTGTTTGACCATGTCAGATATGCGCGGGAGGGGATACGCATCCAGCTGCGTGTATCTATTAATGCTCTGACTATAGTCAATGACCATCCAGGGTTTGTTCCCACTCTTGACCACCACGACCTGCGCTCTCCACGGACTAGCGCTAGGTTGTATGATCCTTTCCTTGAGGAGCCGCTGAACTTCAGATCGAATGAAGATCCGATCCTCAGCGCTGTAACATCTACTCTTAGTCGCAATGGGCTTGCAGCCTGGCACAAGATTCTGGAACAGGGAGGGTGTGGTAATCTTCAGCGTCGAGAGGCTACAGGCGGGGAGCGTTGGGCAATTTGGAGGCTGCTGTTCTCCCACTGAAAGTGAAGGGGGTGGCCCACCGTACTGTAGGGTTACACTCCTCAAGTGGACCATGAAGTTTAGTCCGAAAAGTATTGGCGCGCAAAGGTGTGGCAACACCAGGAGCTTGAAACGCTCGTAAACTGTGCCTTGCACCGTTAAAGTTACCACGCAACTCCCTAGCACGGTGACAGACCGGGACCTTGATGCCATAGAAATTGTCTGTTTGACAGGTTGAATCCGGAGTCCACACCGCTTCACAGCGTCTGGGTGGATAAAACTCTCAGTGCTCCCGCTGTCAAACAGACAATAAATCAAGTGGTCGTTTACCTGAATGTCCATCATAGACTTGTCAAGTCTATGAGGCTTGGCCTGGTCCAGGATGATCGACGCCACCGTTGGTTCATGAGCGCCACTGCAGGCGGCTGAGATTGACGAGGATGACCCCTGCTGGTCGTTCGCGGTCGGTGCCGACCAACATGGCCGCTCCCATAGGTCGCACGTGGGTGATGGCGCCAAACCCAGCGACCCCTGGTAGTCACACCTCTCCGACTCCGTCGACCGTAATGGCGTCGTCCTGGCCTCGCACGTGGACGAAACCCTCGACGATGCCGATGACGAAGAACCGGGCTCCGAGGAATCGCAGGCCGCACTGCTGTTCCGAGAAGCAGATTTAGATCGGCACACTTTCGAATAGTGCCCCTTCTTACCGCAGGCGGAGCACAACACAGCTTTAGCGGGACACCATTGCCGAGTATGCTTCGCTCCCCCACAGAAGTAACACCACGGGCCGCCCGGAGCTGCTGCCGTCGTCTGGCCCGAGTGTGAGCACGCCATCACGCAGCTTTTCGAACCCGAGGGACGAGGAGGGATCAGCGACTGCTCCTGCCACGTTGTCTCCACGTGGTCTTCAGGATACAATACTATGCTTTTGGAGGCCGTCTCCAGCATCTCCACTAGTTCTATTGACTGGGTGAGGTCAAGATTACCTTTCTCCAGTAGTTTGAGTCGGATGTAAGATGATCCGACTCCCGCCACAAACGCATCTCGAGCGAGGTCGCTCATATTCTGCTCTGCCGACACTGCTTTGCAGTTACAGCTCCTGGCTAGCTGTAGGAGCTCGTTCGCGTATTCCTCCATCGTTTCGCCGGACTGCCGTCGTCGAGTGGCTAAGAGGTAACGAGCATGCATTTCGTTGGGCGGTTTAATATAACGCTTCTTAAGAAGCTCGAGGGCCTTTGTGTAGTCGGTGGCCGCACGGATCGCGAGGTAGACAGTGTCGCTTACCCTCGCATGAAGGACCCGGAGTCTGTCATCATCTGTGGTGACCGCTGCGGGGGCTGCCAGGTAGTCCTCAAAACATTTCAACCAGTGGTCGAAGGTGTTAGAGGCGCCCGCTGCACGTGGATCCAGTGTAAGGTGTTCAGGCTTCAGTATCTGCTCCATACTCTCTATATCGTTTTTTTTTCCGATGAGAGTTTATTTACAGCAAATAAAATTGATGCGCGTTATCACACACGAGGCTTGAGAAGCTCAGGAAATAAAGGCTTTTATTTGCTGTAACAATGCAGCTACTAATTATATACACGATCCCAGACTGAGGGGTCCCAGACAGAGCAGAGACCTTTATACCTCTCCCAGGAGGCGGAGCCCGACTGGGATGTACCACAATAACTATAATACAAGGTGTAACAGCCCAACCCTAACCCCAACAGCAACAAGTAGAACAACCCATCCCTAACCCCAACAGCAACATATATACATACTCATAGTACTGGCCAGACCCTGGTTCAGTACTATCTAGTGGGAACCAACGATGGTTCACCACAGGAGAGTTATAGAACAAAGAGATCTAGGGGTACATGTTCATAGCTCCTTGAAAGTGGAGTCACAGGTGGGCAGAGTGGTGAAGAAGGCATTCGGCATGCTTGGTTTAATCAGGACATTGAATACAGCAGTTGGGACGTCTTGTTAAAGTTGTACAAGACATTGGTAAGGCCACACTTGGAATACTGTGTTCAGTTTTGGTCACCCTATTATAGAAAGGATATTATTAAACTAGCAAGAGTGCAGAAACGATTTACTCGGATTCTACTGGGACTTGATGGTTTGAGTTATAAGGAGAGGCTGGATAGACCAGGACTTTTTTCTCTGGAGCATAGAAGGCTGAGGGGTGATCTTATAGAGGTCTATAAAATAATGAGGGGCATAGATCAGCTAGATAGTCAATATCTTTTCCCAAAGGTAGGGGAGTCTAAAACTAGAGGGCATCGGTTTAAGGTGAGAGGGGAGAGATACAAAAGCGTCCAGAGGGGCAATTTTTTCACAGTGAGTGTGGTGAGTGTCTGGAACAAGCTGCCAGAGGTAATAGTAGAGGCGGGTACAATTTTGTCTTTTAAAAAGCATTTAGACAGTTACATGGGTAAAATGGGTATCGAGGGATATGGGCCAAATGCGGGCAATTGGGATTAGCTTAGGGATTTAAAAAAAAAGGGCAGCATGGACAAGTTGGGCTGTTTCCATGCTGTAAACCTCTATGTCTCTATGGTGTTCCTTTACCTGATTTTGAATTACAAAAAGACATATGGCCAGAATGTTACGGGCATTAACACTGGTGGCAGTTTCCCAGCCCGCTGCAGTGAATAGAGAACTGGCTGGGTGATAAATTCTCCATACAGCGGGAACGTGGTGTGAACGGCCAGTAAGATCGGCCCATATATGTTTTGTGCAAAGATATTTGAGCCAATAGCTGAAGGCCAAGGGGGACTAGCAAAGGAGGGACTAATTGGATTGATCTTTCAGAGTGCATCTTAACAATAAATGGCTGCATATGAAGACAAACAATAATGGTGCAATTTTCAAAGGCAGCGTGCAGTTTAGAAGTTATGGCATTTTTCCAAAGGTTATGTTGGGCAAAAAAAATGGTTGATGGCAATGTAGAGGCATAAAAAGATAATCAAGCAATAGAATGATATGGCTTCCTAAACCCTTGCTTTGTGGGTGGAGAAGGAAGGTACTGCTGCATGAGGTAAGGGTGAATAAGGTTGGCTTTAGACCCCCTTCCCATAGGACACTGCCTCGAGAAGGGATGCTGGTGAGGGTCAATGCACTGTACCCACAGGATCTGGGACACATGGTAGTCGAACCTATGAAAGTTTCCAATGTATAGGTTCACAATAGTATGTGGTATACGCCTCAATTATGTTGTTAGAAGTTGTTGTCTGTTGACCTGTTGCACATAATACAGGTGGCACATTTTAAACCTAAGATAACCTTTCAATATTTCATTGCTTAACATTCATACTCAAACACAAACAGTCAAGATGGAACTTTCAACTAAAATTGATACATTAACATACTTAGCAGTCCTCCACACAGAAAATCATTTGAACACAGCCTAGCTGTACGATATGTGGTTAGCAATTTAAAAAAAAACAAAATTGGCTGCAGTTTGGACACTTGCTGGTCATTCCTTACAAGGTGGGTGTCGGGAATCTGGAATTAAAAACAGGAAATTTGGAGAATACTCAACAGGTCAAACAGCAGAATCAGATAGAAAGTCATCAGCCTAAAATGTTTTATATCTACTAAGATGCTGCCAGGCCTGCTGACTATTGTCAGCAATTTCAGTTTTGATATCAAAATTACTTTTCCATGACATAAAATACAAGAGAATAGGATCAGGGAGGGCCCAAAAATGATAAGCTCTTGGATGAGACCTAGGAGCATTGAGGAAGTGAAGGAGGTGAAGAGAAACTCAGAGTAACTATCACTTTGTTCTTATTATGTCTTATTCCCCTTTCCGTTTATTGACACATTTAATCACAGTTACATTGAGTACAGCATCTTTCAATGCAGATTCTCTTTGAAGCTATGCAACACTCGTCATCTAACATTTCAAGCTGATAAACGATATAGCTAAATGGGTACAGCATAAGTTAGAGAAGTTTATTAAGAAATGTAACACCATTGAACAAGAAAGGAGAGAGAGAGAAAATAGGGAACGACAGGACAATTGGCTAGACATCAGTCATCGGGAAAATGATGGAAGCTATTATCAAGGAAACCTTTAATAATGCACTTGTAAAATTATAGTACAATCAGACAATCAATATGGTTTTACAAAACGAAAATCATGTTTGACAAATTGATTTTTTGCGCATGTAACTAGTAGGGTAGATAAAGGGAAAGGCACCTGATAACGTGCCGTGTAAAATGTTAATATAATAAGATAAGGACTCAAGGAGTTGGGGGTAAGATATTAACATGGATAGAGGAAAAATTAAAGAAGAGGAAATAAAGAGTAGGGATAGATGGAAAGTTTTGAAGTTGGCAAGCTGTGACTGGTGGAGCGCTGCAAGGATCAGCTCTGGAGCCTCAGCTATTTACAATCTATACTCGTGTATTACATGCAGTGACAAACAGTATTGGATCTAAGTTTTTTGGTGAATGAAGCTAGCTGGGAATGTTAGCAGTGAGGTGAACACAGCATGGCCTCAAAGACATATAGTTAGGTTAACTGAGTGGACAACAATTGACAGAGTATAATGTGAAGAAGTGTAAACTTATTCACTTTGCTGGCAATAATAGAAAAGCAGAATGTTTTTTAAAAGATTGTAAATGTTTTCAGAGGGAATTAGGTGTACTCGTATGAGGGAAAAAAAGCATTTTGCATGCAGATGCAGCAAACAGTTAGGAAGGCAAAAGGCAAATTGGCCTTTATTGCAAGCAGATTGGAGTACAAGAATAAGGAATTCCTGTGTCAATTGTGCAAGGCTTTGGTGAGACCACATCTGGAATACTGTGCACAGTTTTGATCTCCATATTTAAGGAAGGATATACACACCTTGGAGGCAGTACAGCAATGCTTCACTAGATTGGTTCCTGGATTGAGAGAATTCTCCTATGATGAGAAGCTGAGAAAATTGGGCCCACTTTCTCTGGGGTTTAGAAGGTTGAGATGAGATCTAATTGAAACAAACAAAACTCGCAAGGGGCTTGACAGGGTAGATACTGAGAGGTTGTTCCTCCTGTCTGGGGAATTTAGAACATGGAGTCACAGTTTCAGGATAAGGGGCCGATCATTTCATGCTCAGATGAGGAGACATTTCTTTACTCAGAGTTGTGATCTTTGGAAATCTGTACCCCAGACAGTTGCAGATGTTCCTTAGAATACTTAAGGTTGAAATAGATAGAGTTTTGGTCTCTCAAGGGAATAAAGGGATAGGGAGAGCAGTTGAAAAAATGGATTTGAGCCAAAAATCAACCATGATTGTATTGAATGACAGACCAAACCTGACGGGCTGCATGGTCTACTCCTACTTGTGTGTTTGTGAAAGAACTGTACAATGATTTGATCAAATTGTCCCTTAAATATTTTGCCTAGTTCTGGGAAATAGTTAAACCATGGAGGTCATGCAAAAAAATAATGATGCCATTGATTCCCTGCACACCAACCCTACCCCACCCCCAATCCATTTGACCCTGTGCCAAAGGATTAAGCTACAAGACAAAACATGAGAAATTGGGAACTTTAGTTTTGAATGACTGCAATGAAAAAGCATTGTGTAAATCATAAATAGAATAAATCTGAAGCACTAGTTCAAGGTAAGCTCTGACAACCAGCACTGATGGAAATTGGTGGCAGTCAAATCTAGGACTCTAGCCATGAACAATGTCTTCATACAACAACATTTCTTCATCAATACTTGGAATAAATCTCTGGGGAGAACAGTGTACTTGAATTTTTTTATTCTTTCAGGAGATGTGGGCTTCAATGGCTAGGCCAGCATTTTCTGCCTATCCTAATTGTCTTAGAATCTTAGAAACCCTACAGCACAGAAAGAGGCCATTCAGCCCATCGAATCTGCACCGACCACAATCCCACCCAGCCCTACCCCCATATCCCTACATATTTTTACCCACTAATCCGTCTAACCTACGCATCCCAGGACACTAAGGGCAATTTTTTAGCATGGCCAATCAACCTAACCCGCACATCTTTGGACTGTGGGAAGAAACCGGTGCACCCGGAGGAAACCCACGCAGACACGAGGAGAATGTGCAAACTCCACACAGACAGTGAGCCAAGCCAGGAATCGAACCCAGGTCCCTGGAGCTGTGAAGCAGCAGTGCTAACCACTGTGCTACTGTGTTCTTGAGAAGGTGGTATTGAACTGCCTTTTTGAACCACTGCAGTTTTTGTGGTGTGGGCACAACCAGTACTGTTAAGGAGGGAGTTTCAGGATTTTGACCCAGTGACAGTGAAGGGACAACAATATATTTTCAAGTTATTAACTCCAGTACTGAACTTCACTCAACAGGTGAACATATTACCTTAAATTTAATGACTTCTGGGTTGTACTCGACCGCATCACCCCATTCCTGCATCAGTTCAACTGTTGGAAGCTGTTTGTGAGCAAGTGCTGTTACGTGCTCACTTGCTCCCCCTCGCACAAATACAATAAAATCTTCGGTGTAATTTGATTGGGAAATACCCTCTGGAACAATAGATGTACAATTAGAATTCATTGTGAAGGAAAAGTGAATACAAATATATCAATTCTCTGCTCTATTCCACCAATTATCTCGTCTTTTCTCCAAAGGTGATAACTAAGCATTCACAGATATGGAATACTCTCTGGTCCCTCGCACATGTGGCAGATTTTCGAGAATGTGCATTCCCATAGCGTGTGGAAAGAGGAGTTCCTTTCCATAAGATACTGATACCAGTTCTGTGACAGGAAGGAACTGTACCAATGGGTGGACTCCATCTGAACCAGGATGGGACCTGTGTCTGAAAGGAAAGAGTAAGTAGGCTTCAAACTAGTAAAATGACACAGGAAATACAAGTAACATAAGGGCGGGTGGGGGGATTCTCCCAAACAAATTCTAAGTGTTGAATTCGCATGAAAACTGGACTGATTTACGCTGTTTTTTTCAGTGGGACTTCACACTAGAATCTCCCACACTCTGTGTAATGCAAAGGGCACCAGCATGAATATCGTTAGAGTTTAGGGTGCGGGGCCTATTGCCGCTGGAGTGGCTGAAACCAGCGGGCCTCTGCGCATGCCCCAAAGTGTCAACCTCTGGTTT